>NW_024427107.1:50385804-50604125 GCF_017311325.1 Ursus maritimus | reverse complement strand
ACAACTTAGCTATTGTGGACAATACTGCTATGAACACTGGGGTGCATATGGCCCTTCTCTTCACTACGTCTGTATCTTTGGGGTAAATACCCAGTAGTGCAATGGCTGGATCATAGGGTAGCTCTATTTTTAACTTTTTAAGGGACCTCCACACTGTTTTCCAGAGTGGCTGTACCAACTTGCATTCCCACCAATGGTGTAAGAGGGATCCCCTTTCTCCACATCCTCTCCAACATTTGTTGTTTCCTGTCTTGTCCTTTTTTGCCATTCTAACTGGCGTAAGGTGGTATCTCAATGTGGTTTTGATTTGAATT
The DNA here is from genome assembly GCF_017311325.1 of Ursus maritimus. Classification (NCBI taxonomy): domain Eukaryota; kingdom Metazoa; phylum Chordata; class Mammalia; order Carnivora; family Ursidae; genus Ursus; species Ursus maritimus. The sequence goes on along the minus strand of NW_024427107.1, from coordinate 50,603,811 downwards.
TCCCCGATGGCTAATGATTTTGAACATTTTTTCATGTGTCTATTAGCCATTTGTATGTCTACATTGGAAAAGTGTCTGTTCATATCTTCCCATTTTTTGATTTGATTATTTGTTTCTCGTGTATTGAGTTTGAGAAGTTCTTTGAGGATCTTGAATACTAGTCTAGTAATCTCTGAATACTATCTGTAGTATCATTTGAAAATACCTTCTCCCTTTCCATGGGCTGCCTCTTAGTTATTTTGACTGTTTCCTTGGCTGTGCCGAAGCTTTTTATCTTGATGAAGTCCCACAAGTTCATTTTTTCTTTTGTTTCTCTTGCCTTTGGAGATGTGTCATGAAAAAAGTTGCTTTGGCCAATGTCAAAGAGGTTGCAGCCTATGTTCTCCTCTAGGATTTTGATGGATTCCTGTCTCACATCGAGGTCTTTCATCCATTTGGAGTTTATCTTTGTGTATGGTGTGAGAGAGTGGTCAGGTTTCATTCTTTTGCATGTAGCTGTCCAATTTTCCCAGCACCATTTATTGAAGAGACTATCTTTTTTCCACTGGATGTTTTTTCCTTCTTTGTCAAAGATTGGTTGCCCAAAGAGCCAGGGGTCCATTTCTGGGTTCTCTATTCTGTTCCATTGGTCTATGTGTCTGTTTTTGTGCCAGTACCATGCTGTCTTTATGATCACAGCTTTGTAGTATAGCTTGAAATCTGGCAACATGATGCCGCCAGCTTTGTTTTTCCTTTTCAACAGTTCCTTGGTGATTTGGGGCCTTTCCTGGTTCCACACAAATTTAAGGGCTGTTTGTTCCAGTTCTTTGAAAAATGTCATTGATATTTTGATCGGAATGGCATTGAAAGTGTAGATTGTTCTGGGCAGCATAGACATTTTAACTATGTTTATTCTTTCCATCCATGAGCATGGAATATTTTTCCATCTTTTTGTGTCTTCTTCAATGTCTTTAAAGAGTGATCTGTAGTTTGTAGAATATAGAACTTTTACCTCTCTGGTTAAATTAATTCTGAGATAATGTGTGATTTTTGGTGCTATTGCAAATGGGATGGATTCCCTAATTTCTCTTCAGTCTCATTGTTCGTGTATAGAAATGCAACTGATTTCTGAGCATTGATTTTGTATCCTGCCACATTACTGAATTGCTCTATAAGTTCTAGTAGTTTGGGGGTAGAGTCTTTTGGGTTTTCCATATAGAGTATCATGTCATCTGCGAAGAGAGACAGTTTGACTTCTTCTTTGCCAATTTGGATACCTTTTATCCCTTTTGGTTGCCTGATTGCTGTTGCAAGGACTTCTAGTACTATGTTTAATAATAGTGGCAAGAGTGGGCATCCTTGTTGTGTTCCTGATCTTAAGGGAAAGGCTTCCAGCTTTTCCCCATTGAGAATGATATTTGCTGTAGGCTTTTCATAGATGGTCTTTATGAAATTGAGGAATGTACTCTCTATTCCTACACTCTGAAGGGTTTTAATCAGGAAAGGATGCTGTATTTTGTCAAATGCTTTTTCAGCATCTATTGAGAGAATCATATGGTTCTTGACTCTTTTCTTGTGGATATGATCTATCACACTGATCAATTTCTGAATGTTGAACCACCCTTGCATCCCAGGTATGAATCCCACTTGGTCATGATGGATAATCCTTTTAATGTACTGTTGGATCCTATTAGCCAGGATCTTGTTGAGAATTTTGGCATCCATATTCATCAGGGATATCAGTCTGTAATTCTCCATTTTGATGGGGTCTTTGCCTGGTTTGGGGATCAAGGTAATACTGGCCTCATAGAATGAGTTTGGTAGCTTTCCTTCTGTTTCTATTTTTTGAAACAGCTTCAAGAGAATAGGTATTATTTCTTCTTTGAATGTTTGGTAGAATTCCCTGGGGAATCCGTCAAGCCCTAGACTCTTGTTTTTGGGGAGGTTTCTGATTACTGCTTCAATCCTCTTCATAATTAATCAGTCTGTTTAAAAAATCAATTTCTTCCTGTTTCAGTCTTGGTAGTTTATAGGTTTCCAGGAAGGCATCCATTTCTTCCAGGTTGTTTAATTTATTGGCATAAAGCTGTTGATAAATATTCTAATGATCCTTCCTATTTCATTGGTGTTGGTCATGACCTCTCCCTTTTCATCCATAATTTTATTAATTTGGGTCCTTTCTCTATTCTTTTGGATAAGTCTGGCCAGTGGCTTATCAATCTTATTTATTCTTTCAAAGAACCAGCTTCTAGTTCTGTTCATCTGCTCTACTGTGCTCCTGGTTTCTAATTCATTAATCTCTGCTCTAATCTTGATCACCTGCCTTCTCGTGCGTGGGTTAGGCCTGTCTTCTGTTCCAGCTCCAGCTTCTTGAGGTGAGAATATAAAAACTGCATTTTAGATTTTTCTATTCTTTTGAGTGAGGCTGGGATGGCTATGTATTTGCCCCTTAGGACTGCCTTTGCAGTGTCCCACAGGTTTTGTTTGGACTGATGTGTTTTCATTTTTGTTGGTCTCCAAAAATTGTTTAATCTCCTTCTTAATTACCTGGTTTACCCAATCATTCTTGAGCAGGATGGTTCTTAGTTTCCAAGTGTTTGAGTTTCTTCCAAATTTTTCCTTGTGATTGAGTTCCAGTTTAAAAACATTGTGGTCTGAGAATATGCAGGGAATAATCTCAGTCTTTTGGTATCGGTTGAGACCTGTTTTGTGACCATTATATGGTCTATTCTGGAGAAAGTTCCATGTGCATTCGAAAAGAATGAGTATTCTGTTGTTCTGGGGTGTAGTGTTCTGTATATATCTATGAGGTCCATCTGGTCTAGTATGTCATTCAAAGCTCTTGTTTCTTTGTTGATTTTCTGCTTAGGTGATCTGTCTATTGCTGATAGTGGAGTGTTGAGGTCCCCTACTATTAACATATTATTATCTATATGTCTCTTTATTCTGGTTAAGAGTTGGCTTGTGTATCTAGCTGCTCCCCTGTTGGGGGCATATATATTTATAATTGTCATCTCCACTTGTTGGATACATCCTTTAAGAATAATATAGTGCCCTTCTGTGTCTCTAACTATAGGCTTTAGTTTAAAATCCGATCTGTCTGATATGAGAATTGCTACCCCAGCTTTCTTTTGAGGTCATTGGCATGAAAAATGGTTTTCCATCCCTTTACTTTCAGTCTGGATGTATCTTTAGATTCAAAATGCATCTCTTGTAGACAGCAGATGGATGGGTTATGTCTTTTTATCCAATCTGCAACCCTGTGCCATTTTACGGGAGCATTTAGGCCATTCACACTGAAAGTGATTAATGAGAGAGATAATTTTAATGATGTCATGTTTCCTGTGAAGTCTTTGTTTCTATAGATTGTGACTTTCTGTTTGTATCACTCTTGGGGCCTTTTTACTTTTATAGAACCCCCCCTTAATAGCTCTTGTAGGGCTGGCTTGGTGGTCACAAATTCCTTCAGTTTCTGGGGCGCCTGGGTGGCACAGCAGTTAAGCGTCTGCCTTCGGCTCAGGGCGTGATCCCGGCGTTATGGGATTGAGCCCCACATCAGGCTCCTCTGCTGGGAGCCTGCTTCTTCCTCTCCCACTCCCCCTGCTTGTGTTCCCTCTCTCGCTGGCTGTCTATCTCTGTCAAATAAATAAATAAAATCTTTAAAAAAAAAAAAAACTTTAAAAACAAAAAAAAAAAAAAAAAAAAAATTCCTTCAGTTTCTGCCGGTCTTGGAAGGTCCTATATCTCCATCAATTCTGAATGACAGCCTTGCTGGATAAAGGTCCTTGGCTGCATGTTCTTCTCAGATAGAGCTTTGAAAATACCCTGCCAACCCTTCCTGGCCTGCCAGGTCTCTGTAGACAGGTCTGATGTTATTCTGATATTCTTCCCTCTGTACGTAAGGATTTTCTTCCCCCTGGCCACTTTCAAGACTGTATCCTTGGATCTAATATTTGCGAATTGCACTATGATGCGACATGGTGTAGGTCTGTTCTCATTGATCTTGGGAGGGGTCCTCTCTGTCTCTTGGACACGAATGCTTGTTTCCTTTGCCAGATTAGGGAAGTTCTCAGCTATAATTTTTCAAATATGTCTTCTAGACCTCTCTTTTTCTCCACCCCTTCGGGGATACCGATGATTCTGACATTGGAACGATTCATTGAGTCAGTAATCTCCCATAATCTGCATTCTTGAGATTGGATTTTTTTGAGCCAAGTTTCCGTTTTTGCTTTCTCTTCTACCATCCCATCTTCCAATTCACTGATTCGTTCTTCTGCCTCATTTACCCTGGCCGTCAGAGCATCTAGTTTAGACTGCATTTGATTCATAGTATTTTTAATTTCTGCCAGATTCACTCTCATTTCCGCCCTTAGAGATTCTATATTCTCGTTAATATTTTCATTAATTTTTTTCTTCAAGCCTACACATCATCTTGACCATTGTTACTCTGAACTCTATTTCTGACAATTTGGTTATATCTATATCCATCAGTTCTGTGGCAGAGGCCACAGTCTCTGTGTCTTTCTTTGCTGAGGGTTCCTCCTACTCTTCATTCTGATGAAGAGAGTTTACAGAGATGCACAGAGCTCAAATTATTGACCAGGACCCGGGCAGTGTGCACTTGTTTTATAGGGACCTTAGGGATGTGGGCTTCTTGATTTTTTTTTTTTTTTTTAAGCCTGCCTTCTGGAGGAGGGGCCTGCCGCGCCGATACTCAGGCAGCCCTGTTTGGGTAGAGTCTCCGTGTCCCCTGTGAGAGGAGATGGGGATGGGCACAGTGTAAGCTGGTATTTCTGGGCTTTTGTTCTCTGGTGGCTTTCCCCGGTGGTTTTCTGTGCCTCTTCTGAGAGTCAGAGCAGCAGTAGCCAAATCCCAGCCTCTGTCTCAGAGCAGAGAGATCGTAGTTCGCTCTCCACTGATGTTCTGGCCACTTTAACTCTGTTTCTGTCGGTTCTGCTAAAAACCCTGCAGCGACCCAGGATATGCGCCCCACAGCCAGTGTCCCAGCCCTCACTTCCAGGGCTGGTGCGTCTCCGTCCTTTGTGCTTCTAACACTGCCAGCCGCCCTCGGGTCCCATGCATGCTCCCGAGCTCCCTGTTTCAGTGTGGTTCTCACGTGCTCCGGAGCTCCGGTTTTCAGTTTGGACGCGCGTGCTCCTGAGCTCCCGGTATCAGTCGGGTTCCAGTGAGGGCTCCAGAGATCTGTTTTTCAGTCTGGTCGCGCACGCATTCCCGGGCTCACAGTCTCAGTCTGCTCTCTTGCAGGTGCCGTCCGGGAGTCCACCTGCTCCCCAGTGCAGGTGGTTACCACTTCCTGGTGCCTGAGTGCGGCGGCTCCCTCCCTCCCCCTTCCGTTTATCTTCCAATATCTGTGCGCAGATTCATGGCTCCCGACGTCGTACCTCAATACTCAGTGCCGGAGATGTTCGTTTGTAGAGATCCAGATGTATCTTCCTACATCTCAGGCTGATTTCGTGGGTGTTCAGGATGATCTGGTAGATATCCAGCTCGATTCAGGGGACCAGCTGAAAAAAGGGTCCCCTACTCCTCTGCCATCTTTTCCCCCTCCTCTATCTGGGTATTCTGTCCATTGCTGAAAGTGCAGTATTGAAGTCACCTACTATTATTATATTGTTTATTTCTCCCTTTAGATCAGATGATATTTAATTAGGGTCTCTGAGGTTGGATGTGTATATATGTATGATTATTATCTTTTCACCATTTGTCATGACATAATTTCTTTGACTGTTGTTACTGTTTTTTGGCATAAAATCTATTTTTATTTATATAAGTATAGTTATCCTAGCTCTTTATAGGTTTACATTTGTATGAAATAACTTTTTCATCCCTTCACTTGAATCTTAAGTATGTCATTAGAGCTGAAGCTGGTCTCTGACAGGCAGTATATGAGACTTCCAATCCCTTCAGCTAGTGAATGGATACACTCTGTGCTGTTTGGTGGATTTAATCCATTTACATCCAATTATTGATATGTAATAAGACTTATTAATGCCATCTTGTTAGCTGCTTTCTGGCTTTTTGTAGTTTCATTGTTCCTTTTTTCCTCTTTTTGCCTACTTTCGTGAATTGGTGATTTTTTTTCCCCCATGGTGATGTGCTCTGATATCTTTTTCTCTTCTGTTTCTAAATCTACTTTCCATTAACCTTTATATTACAGTTAAGTGGTTAATACGTCGTCATATAATAGAATGAGTTTTCTAATCTGAGTGTATATTTACCTTTACCAGTGGTTTTTTTTCATATTTTCATATGTTTTCGTGTGACTAATTATTGTCTTTTATTTCAGCTTGAAGAAATCCTTTCAGCATTTCATGTAAGGCAGGTCTAGCGATAAACTGTCTCAGCTTTTGTGTGTCTGGGAAAGTATTTTTCCTTCATTTCTGAAAGAGAACTTTACTGGATAGAGTAATCTTGCCTGGCATTTTTTTCTTTTCACATTAAAAATACATCATTCTATGGTCTCCTGGTCTGTAAGGTTTTTGCTGAGAAATCTGCTAACCTAATGGGGGGTTCTTTGGGGTTACAGTCTTTTTTTTTTTTTTTTCTTGCTGCTTTTCAGATTCTCTTTTGATTTTTCATAGTCCAATGTGTCTTGGAATGTTGTTTTGAATTGAGATAATGGCTATTGTAAATAACGTTGCAGTGAACATGAGTGCATATATTTTTTGCATTATTTGTTTTCTTTGGATAAATACCCAGAAGTGTAATTACTAGACCATATGGTAGTTCTATTTTTAATTTTCAAAGGACCTGCCTACTGTTTACCACAGTGACTGTACCAAATTATTTTTTGTCCTTTGTTAAGTTCTTCTGCCCATTTTTTAATTACATTGTTCTTTTACTATTGACTTCTAGAAGTTCTTTATATATTTTGGATGTCAACCCTTTATTAGATATGATATTCAAATATTTTCTCCCATTCAGTAGGCCTTTTCATTTTGATATTTTTTTTCCTTTGCTGTGCAGAGATTTTTAGTCTGATGGAGTCCCACTTTATTTTTGCTTTTGTTGCCTTTGCTTTTGGAGTCAGATGCACAAAATCATTGCAAGACCAATGTCAAGGAGTTTACCACTTATGTTTTCTCCTAGTAGTTTGTTTCAGGTCCTACATTCAAGTCTTTAATCCATTTTGAGATAATTTTTGTGTATGGTATAAGAAAGTGTTCCGGTTTTATTCTTTTGCATGTGGCTGTCCATTTTCCCCAACACCATTTATTGAAGAGACTGTCCTTTTCCCATTGTATATTCTTGTCTCCTTTGTCATTAATTGACCATATCTGTGCAGATTTATTTGGGGGATCTGTAGTTTGTTCCATCAATCTATGTCTCTGTTCTTATGCCAATACCATACTATTTTCATGAATAGAGCTTTGTAATATAGTTTGAAATCAGGGACTGTGGCACCTCCAGCTTTGTTCTTAAGATTGCTTGGGCTATTTTAATATATTTTAATATGGGATTTTAGTACTGGGATTGCATTGACTCTAGATCGCTTTGGGTATTATGGACATTTTAACAGTGTTCATTCTTCCAATCCATGAGCATGGGAATGTCTTTCCATTTATTTGTGTGTTCTTCAATGTCTTTCATGAATGTTTTATAGTTTTCAGTGTACAGGTTTTTCACCTCCTTGGTTAAATCTCAACCTAGGTATTTTATTCTTTTTGATACAATTGTAAATGGGATGGTTTTCTTAATATTTCTTTAATTTGTGAGTGTATAGAAATGCAACTGATGTTTATATATTGGTCATGTATCCTGCAACTTTGCTGACTTTGTTTAACAATTCTTCGGTGGAGTCTTTATGGTTTTCACACTACAATATCATGTAATCTACAAATAGTAACAGTTTTACTTTCTAATTTGTTTGCTTTTTCTTTTCCTTACCTAATTTCTCTGGATAGGACTTCTAATACTATGTTGAATAGAGTGGTGAGAATGGGCATTCTTGTCCTGTTCCTGAACTTGGAGCTTTCAGCTTTTCACTCTTGAGTATAGTGTTACCTGTGCACTTTGTTACGTTGAGGTACCTTCTCTACCCACTTTCTTGAGAGTTTTTATCATAAATGGTTGTAGATTATGGCAGAATCTTTAAGCTTGTATATCTTTCCTTGATCTTAAAACTCATCATGTTGGCTGCTGGAAACCTCTTTTGTATTCTCAAAGTTGGTGCTAGAGCTCACATTTGTTTCTTCTTGCTCACAGGTTTTGGCCTGCCTTCTGGGCTGATTTTGTGTTCTCCAGAGCTAACTCTTGCTGCTGCCCTTGAAGACTCACAGGAGTCAGAGCTCACATGAGGGGCCAGCCTCAGAGTGGGGGAACATACGGGTTTAGCATTTGGGCCTTGGGATGGCTGCAGGCGAAATGGAGGTCATTCTGAGGTTTTTCCAGTGGTTCTCGTTCCAGCTTCATGCTGGAGTCCAGTATGCCGTCCATAGGAACCACATCCCTTTAATGACCTCTGATCTTCTTATCTGCCTCTTTCCTCCCTCAGTCATGGGGGTCCCACCTCAATACTCTGGGTTTTGTGGGAGAGAAATGGGTTTCTCCATTATTATCTTCATGATTGAAGAAGACAGGCACTCGCTCACTGTTCTCCCTCTCTCCCACAGGAGAGGCTACTTCAGCCCCATAAAATGCCGTCTTGGGGGGACGTATGGTACTGACCTAGCTTACCCTCTCTAGTACATCTAAACTTATATTTTCTTTTTTCCAATGGAATGCTTGTATATTTCCTCTGGAAACCTGGACTTCTACAAAGGCTATCTTGTTTTTAGGTATTGGCTCAAGTCAGTCTTCTCCAGGTGAACCCCAAATGTGGCAAAGAGGGGCTGAAGCTAGTTCATAGGCTCCTACTGGTTTCACAGAAAGCCCATACCAATGTCTCTCTATTACCCAATGCACAGGTCGGTGAGAATCCTCCTTGATCCTTTGGAATAAGGTGCTTGATCCCACAGCTCCCACAGAGCTTTTGTTCATGGATGTATGCTGAATTTTAGTTGTTAAAATGGGAGAAAGACAGGAGGTACATCTTATGCCACCATGATACCATTATTACCCTCAATCCAGCTAGAAGTCTTAAATGTGTTTGCATGTCTGCCTTCATTTCTTCATTATTCATTTCCTTTAAATATTATAGAATTTGGTTTCCAACCTTATTTCAACTAAACTGATAGACTGATCTTCCAGATGTTCTCCTTGTTTCTTCCTCCACACTGTCTAGATACTATCCAAAACCATGTCTTTGACTTCTGCTGCACTCTCTCCTTGGAAATATTCAGTCTAGAAAGATAGCTCTTAAATCTGTATGTCCAACCTCACTTGGTTACTAAACTCTAGTATTTAATATTCAAATACTTTCTAGATTTCTTTGCCTGTTTGGTCTGGAAGCATCTCAAGTTCATCATGTCCAAAATTTAAACCTCCTCTGCTTCTGTTCTGACACTCTTCTTTTAATTGCTATTCACTTAATGAGCCAGGCTTTACATTAAATGACATCTATATTCTTTGATCCTCACACTTCATTAAATATAATGAGGGGTTAACTGAGTTTCCCTAATTCTCTCAAATCCAGGTTGCCCCTCCTCTTCCCACATTAAACAGCTCCTTCTTTAATGTAGTTTATACTTGGCCAATTAATCATCTTGAAGGAAACTCTAAGCATCTACTTCCTGTTCAAAAACCTAAAACAGTTCTATAGACCTCATAGAATAATGTTTGGATGCCAAGCCTGTTACTCTTTAATGGTTTGGCCTCAGAAAAACTGTTATCATGCTATTTTGTTTTGTCTGTAATACAGAACTTTTCCAAGTACATGTCCTGCACTTCCGATCTCTGTGTGTTGCAAAATGTTATTCACTTGCCTAGATTTCCCTATGCCTGCTAACTCTTCCGTCCAAGCTGGTCTAGATTCTACTCATTCTTCAAGGGATTAGCTTACATTCCATCTTTATTGTGAAATATTTCTTAGTCTTCCAGATGGAAGTAATCGCTCTTTTATGAAATCTTAGATTATTTTTATCTTTATTTCATCTATGGCATTGGTTCCTTTTGGCTTTGTACTATGTAATGATTTTAACGCAATTTTAATAAATATCTATGAAACACTTGCATGTACCAGGCATATGGGTAGATGCTATGAATGCAAAATTGTATTAAACAAAGTTCAAATCCTCAAGCTGCCTCCATTCTATGTTTATGAACATTTCTCTTCTCTACCAAATGAATACAAAGTATTTGGAGAAGACCGTTTTCAAAAGATGTTAAGAAAAACCCATTTATGGAAAAAATAATAGTGACATATATATTACAATCAGGAGAAATCAAGAAAACATTCTTACCTTCACAACGTCACCACCAGCAGAAAAGTTCTTAGAACGTTCTATTAGTTTATGTATCTCAGTCTATACTAAATATCACTTAATTTCAACTTAAAATTCAACTGAATATTTTGAAAACATTAAGAGCATACAATTCCTTTTCTCATTTCTCATGAATTTTTAGGGAAGAAAAAATGGCCCTACATCATGATCATCTCCTCACTACTTTGATTCGTAGTCTTTGGTCTCTACACTTTTCTACACCATTCATTACTTCTAGTAATGATCAAATTAACAAACAACGTTTTTGAACATTTGTCAAACCATTATGTAATAGATAATCTCATAATAAAATCTATCAACATGTAATATTGTTACCACTTTACATATATTAAAGTCACTCTACAGTAAGAATAGACCCTCAATTGTAAGAAGTAGATTCCCTGACCAGACCAAAGGTCTGACTGATACCAGATTGAGGTTTTACTCTCTTCCTACTATTTCTTTTGAGATAATAAATTTGTAGAGATCAGTGATGTGTTATTCTAGTATTTGTTATACAACTTAATTGAACAAAGATAATCAAGATGTTTCCTGAATATAGTATTTGATGAAGTTTCTCAGACAAAATTATTCCACCATGTCTCCTTTAATAAATGGCCTACTTTTTTGGTTAATGCTCTATTTTATCATCAATAATGAGCTCTTGGTGAGGGTATACATTAGGCATTTTCATATTCTCATCAGTGAGCACATTTTCTGCCACATAGTAGACATACAAGAGTCATTGATTGAACTGAAATAGGGTTGTCTCACATTTTACGTTCTAAATGCCAAGGCTTATCACATAATATCAGCGATTAGGTTTAAACACTCTTAGCAGGATGCAAGCAAGTTTCTGAAAAATACTAAACAAATTCACAATTTTATAGTGGATGTATGTTTTTAATCACTTCTTGGATCCCAATCAATCAATAACACCATTTCCTGGAATAATGTAATAAAATAAAAAACAGATACTAAAAAGTAATATAATAGGACTCTAATTCTCTTTCAACAGTGCTTGTTTTATGCCTTGACTCTGAGGAAAATTTATTTCTAAGCTTTAAATAAGAAAGAACCTTTTTCTTTCCCCTATAAAAAGTTCATTCCCCCCACACTTATCTGAAGAGCAATCACCATCTTATTCTTTTTAAGGTACAAAAGTATCTATATTACTCATATATTACACTGATAATATTTCTAGCAATGAAGAATAGAAAATTCTCTTCATATCTCATTTTCCAAAGTACCTGCCTGAGAAAGTAGTAAATTGGAAGTCACTAGAACAAAATTAAAATCTTCATTAGAACCCAGATGTTGATAATGTATGGCCAAACTCCAAGGCAAATATATATATGTGTGTGTGTGTGTGTGTGTGTGTGTATAATTTATGTATGTATATATAGACACACATATTTTTTTTCAGGGTCAGGAAATCAACTTAAAAACTGGTGTTGACAGGGGACCAGCAGTGAAAGATCATAGGAAGAAAGAAAGCACATAATTAGGTACTTGATCTGTGACATATTAAAGTTAAGTCGAGATTATGTGAACCAAGTCATGGCACAGTCTGAAATATCATGAAACTGAGGGTAAAAACAAAAGGATCACACAGCTGAAGGACCCAAAGCAGCAAAAAAACCATGACATGCTCTTGAAGCAAGAGGACCTCTACCAGTGTAGGTCTAGGGGGTCATCATGTCAAGAACTACCACATTTAAACACAACCTTTGCCACTATATAAATGTTCTATAATGTTCTATGTATACATACATTTGTAATTAAAGATGGTTTCCCTTTTTTTTTTTTAACTTCTGACTTTAACACACCCAGGTGTCTGAAAAATGTAAGTACACTAAACAAAATCTACTCTGGGCTTGGAACCTGAAGATTTCTGCAGTCATATAGCTAAGCATAATAAACATCAAACTCCAGGCTCAAAGAGAAATGACAAAAATCAATAACTGAAAAAATACTAATCAAAGTATAGGAAAAATTGTTCTGTTTCTATAAGACTCAGAGCTTGGGGCTCAGTTGAATTATAAACCTAAGTCTGAAGCCAATATTTCCACAGATTCTTTGCCCCCAAGCACGATATTACAGGATGAAAATAAACATAAGTGCAATCAGTTTTCAACATACAGTAGGTGAATATAGTCACTCCCCTGGGTGTTAATAGCACTACTGAGGTTTTTAAAATACTATGCCTAGTATTTTACCCACAATCTACTATAAAACAAATTGTTTCCAGAATCTAGATACAAATCTAATGTTTGTCAAAATATTGGCCATTGTCAAGATTTAACTTGCATGTAAAATAAATTGAGAGATGGGTGAAGAAAGAAGGGCATATTTCTGTCTCTAGGTTTAAGTACAACTAACACTACATAAAGTAACATCTTAAATTGTGTTAATCAAACTTTATTACAACAAAGGATTTGGAATTAATCAGACTTGAATGTATTAAAATTTTTGTTCTCCATTATTAGCTGTGTGACCTTTGGCAAGTTTCTCACCCTCTCTGGGCTTTTACTTCCTAACCTCTAAATAGGATGACTATAAAATATAACAGATGAAATAACAAATATGAAGTGTTTAGTTTAATGTTTATTATTTAGCAAATGCCCAGTAAACTGTGTCCAGAGTGATATTACCATGCAACAAATAGAATAAATGTTTCTAGGCACTTTATTTGGGACCCCCTTTTGAGATCCAGTGAGAAGCCCTAGAAATGTGTGATTTTGTGGTGTATGTCAACTTAATTTTTAACATTTTGATATATTAATCTCATTTTAAATTTAATTTTAGTGCCTGGCTTTACCTTCATAATATTGTATATATAGTTGACCCTTGAACAACACAGGAGTTAGAGGCACCAACCTTCCATGCAATAGAAAATCTGCATATAACTTTCAACTTCCCTAAAACTTAACTACTAATAGCCTACTCTTGACCAGAAGCCTTACCAATAACATCAACAGTTGATTAACACATATTTTGTATGTTATATGTATTATATACTGTATTGCAATAAAGTGAGCTAGAAAAAAAAATATAAGAGAAGATATATTTATAGTCTTGTATTTATCAAAAACAATCTGTATATTAGTGGACCCTCACAGTTCAACCCATGTTGTTCAAGAGTGAGCTATATTCTTAGCCTCCTAAATTGAAATTTAATTCCCACAAACCTTCTATCTACCTGTAATCATTGCCTATAATTAGTAGTCATTACCAATAAGAATCCATAACACTAAAATTCAGTATAATTTCTTTTTCCTAGCTTAAAATAACAAAAGTTTACTGTTAAAGAACATAATTATGGAATCTGAGCTCACAATTAAGACTGTATAACTAGTTTTGCTTTTAAAAACTGATTTACTATCAACAATGGGTCTTCATTTCAAAGACAACACCTCAACGCCTCCAGAAGTTAGGAGTTGCCTTCGAGTTTGCTGCTTCAAATAGGCAGTTGTTTTATTGAATTAAGCCAGGTGTTGTTTTCCAAATGTTAGTGTATTATCAAAGCCTCCGTGTGTTGGGTGAAGATAGAAGCCCATAGTGTTTTAACCCTATGAGATGGAGAAGAGACACAGCGTTGGGAGGAAAGAGGCTGAGTTTAAATGACATTGGATCTAACCTAAAATTGTCAAATGAGATAGGACGTTTGTGAAGGCCATCTGCCCAGAGCCATCATGTCCAGATCAAGAATTCAAGAATGAACCCAAGTCCAATCGTCCATGTACAATTTTTTCAAATATACAAGAGTAAATTTAGAGAGTGAGTGCCAACATATGTGTAGGAGAGAGACATAATGTGGAAAAAGCTCTTTCTGCTAGATGATCCAATGCCTCAGAGAGGCAGGTGGATGGAATGAATCTGCCCTCACATAATGTCCAGTCCCACGAGCCCCTCATTTTGGGAGATTTTTGCAACCTAAGTGTCTCAAGACACAAAGCACACAACTTAATCTGGTGTCAACAGATGTACACCCCCCCGCCCCCTGCTATTTTCTCCCTAAGCCCAACTTGAAGGATCTTTGTCAAGACTGAGAAAAATGAGTGCTCGCTTAGGCAGCAAATGTACTAAAATTGGAACAATACGGAGATTAGAATGGCCCCTGTGCAAGGTGACACACAAATTCAGGAAGCATTTCACGTTTAAAGAAAAAAAGATTGGAAAAAATGTAACCATTTTTTGCCATGAACTTTATGCTTTGAACTCTTCTGCTTCTGAAAAATATAAAGGCACAGCTCTTGTAGTTCAAAATTCCTTCATATTATCACTTTGTCTTGAACTTCAAAAATCTATCTCAAAATGCAGAAGCTAAGCATTCAATTCTTTCATTCTACATTTCTGCAATAACACCACTACCATGATCGTAACAAGCCCGGGATGATTTAATTGCTAGGGCAAGGAGAAATATTCAGAGCCAGACTGAGTGGGGAAACATATCAGCTAACATGACACAATATCTCAGTAGGTCAAGAAAAAAGCTACTTGAAGGAGAATATTATCTCTCAGGTGCTGAGGGGGAACATTGCCTAATGCAAGAAATTTCTTACAAATTTCTTTATTAGGCTTCTCCAGAAACCTTGGAGGGATAGTGTAGGACTTAGAACTATGGTGGTAGCAGAGCTCTCTGATGTGGCAATGAAAACCTTTGGCGAACCTTACTGGATGGTTTTACTTAATCTTGTTCAGATGTCAAGGTAACAAACTCAGAGTTCTTTACAAAGTGATGTAACTTTTTGTTTGATGGCATTCAACTATTAAAACTATCCTATTTTGAACATAACTGTATAAATTAGAATCCTGTTTATTGACAGGATCTCTCTCTCTCTTCCCCCATTCCACCTCTTTTTCCCCCATAAATGTACAAAATACGGATAGTTATAGATACACAAGTCCGTAAGGAAAGCAAATGATTAAATTTGCAATTTCTTCATTGTGTATCTCACTTGCAGGACTGTACGTTAATGGTATCAGCAAAGATTAAGAAGTTGAAATAGCTTGAAATTGGGGAAAAACATGTCTGTGGATTCTTTCTTTTCCTAGGATCTGGAAAAGGCTGCTGTTAATTGTTTCATTTTCTTCTCTATCGGCGTCTATTCAGCTCAAGAAGCAACAGTGTTCCATGGACGTAGAGTCTGAGAACTACTACGGAACCATCTGATATTCCTATATTATTCTTGTTTCATCTTTCAAAGATTTGGAATCACCTCTTTCTTATGACCAGTCTTTTCTCTGCATGGGCTGCAAACAGCCTAAAGAGTGATTTCACGTGTTCTTGTAAGCAAAACTCTAATCTATGACCTTTTGCAAAAGCAGGACCACGGGGCAACAGGTTTGTTTGTTTTGTTTGGGTGGGGGTGGGGTTTCTTGCACATTTATTTTTCTTTTTATTGATTTTAAGTAAAAGACAGACAACAACTATGAAGGAAATAGATTTAGAAAGAATTTCCATCATGAGAGAATGTCTCCCAGCAGCTCTTGGTACAGGCAATATTATATTTCCTGCCAAAACTCATTCAAGAAGTATTTGGGCCATTCTTGTTACTTGAGAGCATTTGGAAGGAGTCACACAAGAGAACTGTAGTTCCTACAACTCCCTTTTTGTATCTGTTTGAGCAATAGTAAATATAAGTGCAGTAGAATTAGAACTGATAGAGTACATGAAGTTCAGACAAAAAGCATATGTCCCTTATGAAAAGAGCTTTGAACAATGGCAGGCAAATATTCACTGCTCTCAATGAGCCCCAGATGTAGAAGATAGAAGTAAACCATATGGGTCAGAGGCAGAAACAAAGCTAAGAAAAAAATGACTATTTCGAATAGACCAAGACGCTAATAGATACATCTTTCTAAGATGTCTAGGGAACTTCATCAGTAGCAAGCAAATAGTTGATGGTTTTCAACCAAAGAGCCACTTCAGACAATGAGATAAGAGTTCTTAGGTTCTATTTTATGTATGCTATTCTATGTAAGCTCCACATTTTAGCTCCATGGCTGTCAAAGGTAGAAGAGCCGTGAGGAGTGGCACTTCGGCCATGAATTTGGTTTCTGAAGCTTCGAAAAATGCGGCAAGCAACCTGAAAGAAATAATGGTCTTTAAGCTTCTGTTAAGTATACAGTGAATATTTTTTAAAAGTAGATTTTAAGTTTCAAAGAATTATTTTGTTGAACTTTTAAAGAATCAAGTAAACCTGTTCAGACATGCTAAGAAAGGGCATGTAAATGAAAACCCACATGAAACTGTAAGTACTATCCTGGATCACGAACAGATTTAGACGACTCGCACCTTAATAGGAAGCACTCCTACTGGAATAAGTCCATAAGTGATCTTTTTAAATTGTGTCTGAACGGAGACTAAATGTATAGAAGCCAACGAGTACCTGCAAAAAGAGTACATGTAATTACATCTTTGAATATAAGATATTCATTTCACTACTTCTAAAGTAGGTAATGTTGTAACATTTGTGTAATGGTGTTTTTTTCCCCCTGAATTACTATAATTAGAGCAATCTTATTAAAGAAATGATGGCATCTTAAAACTGGAAGACTAGGACAGCAGTTGATAGTATCATCAAAACAAGAGCCTTTAATTTTCCTTGGCATCTTTCTTTTTCCCCAGTTTTGAGATATATTCAACATATAGCACTGTATGAATTTAAGGTGTAGAGCATAATGATTTGACTTACGTATATTGTGAAATGATTACAATAAGTTTAGTTAACATCCTTCATCTCATTTAGGTACGGGGCGAAAAGGAGCAAAAAGATTTTCCTTTTGATGATGTTTTCCTTATGATGAGAACTCTTAGGATTTACTCTCTTAAAAACTCCAGTGGTGTTCACTGGAGTAGTCATTATGTTGAACAGTAGATCTCTAGTAATTATTTATCTTACATTTGGAAGTTTGTACCTTTTGACCACATTCATCCAATTACCCCTCCCCCACCCCACTTCTGGAAACCATGAATCTTTGTTTTTAGCTTGCATATCTAAATGCGATCATATGCTATTTGTCTATGACTTATTTTACTTAGCATAACACTCTCTAAGTCCGGTTGTTGCAAATGGTAAGATTGCCTTCTGTTTTATGGCTGAGTAATATTCTAGTGTGTGTACATGTGTCTGTGTGTGTAATCACATCTTTATCCATTTATCCATTCATGAAAACAGGTTATTTCATGTCTTGGTTACTGTAAATAATGCTGCTATGAAAAAGGGGTGCAAATACATCTTTGACATAATGTTTTCATTTCCTTTTGATAAATACCCAGAAGCAGAATTGCTAGATCATATGGTAATTCTAGTTTTAGTTTTTTGAGGAAACTTCATTCTATTTTTGACAGTAGCTGAATCAAATTACAATCCCACCAACAGTGCACAAGTGTTCCCTTTTCTCCACACCCTCTCTAGCATGAGTTATCCTTTGTCTTTTTGATGATAACCATACTAACAAGTGTGAGGAGCTATCTCACTGTGGTCTTGGTTTGCATTTCCTGATGACCAGTGATGTTGAGCAGCTTTTCACGTATCCATTGACCATTCATATATGTTCTTTGGAAAAATATTCCAGGTATTCTAATCAGGTCCTTTGCCCATTTTTAATTGGATTATTTGTCTTCTTGCTATCAAGTTGTATGAATTCTTTATGTATTTCAAATATTAACTCTTAATCAGATACATGATTTGCAAATATCTTTTCCCACCTGATAGGTTGTCTTTTCATTTTGTTGAGCAGAATTTTTTGATGTCGTCCCACTTAGTTATTTTTTATTTTGTTAAATGTGCTTTTTGTGTCATATCCAAATACTCATATCCAAGACCCATATCAAAGAACTTTCTTCCTGTTTTCTTTAAGGAATTTTACAGCATCCAGTCTTATACTTAAGTCTTTAATCCATTTTGAATTAATTTTGGTGAGTGGTGAAGAATAGGAGTCTAGTTTTATTCATTTGCGTGTGAATATCCAATTTGCCTACTACCATTTATTGAAGAGACTGTCTTTTCTCCACTGAGTATTCTATTGCTTATCAAATATTAGTTGGGTGTATATAAATGGGTTTATTTCTGGGCTTTCAATTCTGTTCCATTGGAGAGTGTGTCTGATTTTTATGCCAGTATGCTGTTTGACTACTATAGCTTTATAATATAGCTTGAAATCAGAAAATGTGATACCTCCTACTTTATTCTTCTTTCTCGATTGTTTTGGCTATTTCGGTCTTTTGTGGTTCCATATAAATTTTAGGATTCTTTTTCTACTTTTGAAAAGAAAATGCCATTGGAATCTTGATAGGGATTGTATTGAATCTATAGAGATAGCTTTGAGTAGATGGACTTTTTAACAATATTCTTTCTTTTTGTTTTTTTTTTAATTAATTTATTTATTTGGTGAGGGGGTGGAGCCAGGGAGAGAAAGCCTGAGCACAGGGAGAGGAAGAGGGAAAGGAGAATGGAGAGATTCCCAAGAAGACTCCGCACTGGGCACGGAGTCCCATGTGGGGCTTGATCCCATGACCCTGAGATCATGACTTGAGCCTAAATCGAGAGCCAGTTGCTCAACTGACTGAGCCACCCAGGCACCCCTTAACAATATTCTTCCAATCCATGAACACAAGTACCTTTCCATTTATTTATGTTTTCTTCAGTTTCTTTCATCAATGTCATAGTTTTCAGTGTAGAGATCTTTCACTTCCTTGGTTAGATTTATTACTAAGTATTTTATTATTTTTGATTTTTTTAAATTTTGTGCATGGGATCATTTTATTTTTCAAAAAAATGTTTCTAGTGTATAGAAATGTTATTGATTTTTGTATGTTAATTTTGTATTCTGCAACTTTTCTGAATTTGTCTTTTAGGCTAACTTTTTGGTGGAGTCCTTAGGATTTTCTGCATATAAAATTATGTCATCTGTAAATAGAGACCATTTTACTTCCTCCTTTCCAATTCTGACGACTTTTACTTCTTTTTCCTGCCTGATTTCTCTGGCTAGGATTTCTAGACTATTCTGGATTAAGAGTGGGCATGCTTGTCTTGTTTCTGATCATAGAGGAACATTTTCAACCTTTTACAATTAAGTGTGATGTTAGCTGTAGGCTTGTCATATATGGTCTTTATTATTTTGAGGTAGTTCATTCTATACCTAATTTGTTTGGAGGTTTTATTGTGAACAGATATTGAGTTTTGTTAAATGCTTTTTCTATGTAAATTGAGATGATAATATAATTATTTTTCTTTTATTCTATGAATGTGAGGTATCACATTGATTTATGTATGTTAAATCATCTTTGCATCCCAGGATAAATCCCACTTGATCATGGTGAATTGTCCTTTATGTGCTATTGAATTCATTTTACTGATATTTTATTGAATTTTTGCAATTTTTTATCATGGATATTGGCCCATATTTTTTTTCATAGTGTCCTTTTCTGGTTTGGTACCAGGGTAATATTGGTCTCATAAAATTATTCTTCGATTTTTTGGGAAGAATTTAAGAAGGATTGGCATTAATTCTTTTTTAAATGTTTGGTAAAATTCACCAGTGAAGTCATCTGTTCCTGAGCTTTTCTTCATTGGAAGTTTGTTTGTTTGTTTGTTTTGTTGTTTTTGTTTTTGTTTTTTCTAACTATTTTTCATGTAATCTCCTTACTAGTAATTGGTCAGATTTTCTATTTCCTTCTGATTCAGTCTTGGTAAGTTGTATGCTTCTAAGATTTTTTTCTATTTTTTCCAGGTTGTCTAATTTGTTGGCATATGGCTGTTCATAATACCTTCTTATGATCCTTTGTATTTCTGTGCTATCTGTTGTAATGTCTCCTCTTTCATCTATGATTTTATTGATTTGGTCCTCTTTTTTTTATGTTATTCTTGCTAAAAGTTTATCACTTTTGTTAATTTGTTCAAATAATCAACTTTGTTAATCTTTTTTGTTTTACTATTCCCTGATTCATTTATTTTTGCTCTAATCTTTATTATCTCCTTCCTTTTGCTAACTTTGGGCTCAGGTTTTTTATTTCCTTGAGGTATAAAATTAGTTTGAGAACTTTCTTAACTGTAGTTGTTCATTGCTATGAAATTTCCTCTTAAAACGGCTTTTTGCTGCATTCCATAAGTTTTGTCATGTGTTCCCATTTCTGTTTATCTCACACACCTTTTTGTTTTCCATTTAATTTCTCCTTCAGTCCATTAATTGTTCAGGAAATTTGTTTAATTTCCATGTATTTGAGTTCTCCAGTTTTTCTCCTGTTACTGATTTCTAGTTTCAAACAAATGTGGTCAGGGAGGAAACAGCATGATTTCAATTTTATTTAATTGTCTAAGATTTGTTTTATGGCTTGACATACAATCTATCCTAGAAAATGTTCTATGAACACTAAAGAAGAATGTGTATTCTTCTATTATCAGATCGAATGTTCTGTATATGTCTGTTATATCCATTTGGTCTATAGTATTGTTCAAATCTGATGTTTCCTTATGGATTATCTATATAGATTATCTATCCATTTTTGAGAGTGGGGTATTAAAGTCCCTAACTATTATCATATTGCTGTTTATTTGTCCTCTTAGCTCTGTTAGTTTTTGCTTTATATATTTAGGTGCACAAATGTCTGGTACATTAATATTTACAATTGTTATACCTTCTTGATGGATTGATTCCTTTATCATTATATAAAAACCCTTCTTTTCTCTTTTTACCATTTTTATTTTAAGCTCTATTTTGTCTAAGTATAGTAGTTACAACTGTTTTTTGTTGTTGTTTTGTTTTGCTTTGCTTGGTTTTGTTACTATTTGCTTGAAATACTTTTTCCATCCCTTCACTCTCAGTCTATGTGCATGTAAGGCTAAAGTGAGTCTCTTGTAGGGAACATTTCATTGGATCTCATTTTTTTAATCAACTTAACCATTATGTGTCTTTTGATTGGAGAATTTAACCCATTTATGTTTAAAGTAATTATCAATAGACAAGAACTTACTATTGCCATTCTGTAAATTATTTTCTGGTTATTATGTAAATACATTGTTTCTTCTAATCCTGCTGTGGTTTTTGTGCATGTCTTGTTGTCTTTTTGTGTCCATTTTCTTTGACTTCTTTTTATGTTCTTTTGTATGATGACTACAGGTCTTCCCCTTGTGAATACCATGAGACTTACATATGATATCTTAAAATTATAACACCCTATTGTATTGTATTGTATTGTATTTTTTAGTGAGCAAGTGAGAGAGACAAAGGGAGGGGAAGAGAGAATCTTAAAAGGTCTATGCCCAGTATGGAGCACAATGGGGGGCACGACCTCACAACCCTGAGATCTTGACCTTAGCCAAAATCAAGAATCAGACACATAACTGACTGTGCCACCCAGACACTCCTTTAACACCCTATTTTAAACTGTTAACAAATTAACCTTGATAGCATTCCTAAACTTTTAAACTCTTCTCCCCCCCCCACATTTTAAGTTATTTATGTTACAGTTTATATATTATTACATTGTAAATCCAATAACAGATTATTATAGGTATGGTTATTTTTACTATGTTTTTTAACTTTAGAGTTGTAAGTGATTTATACACCTCTACTACTATATTATAGAATTTAAGTTGGACTACATATTTAGCATGATCAGTGAGTTTTATACTATCTTATGTTTTTATGATGTTAATTAGCATCCATTATTTCCACTCAAAGAACTCCCTTTAATTTTTTTTTTTTTTTTTTTTTGGTAAGACCAGTGTAGTGGTGATAAACTACCTCCAGTTTGTTTATTTGGGAAAATCTGCATCTCTCCCTCACTTCTGACAGCTTCACCAGATATAGAATTCTTGGTTGACACTTGTTTTCCTTCAATATTTTGAATATCTCATCCCATTCTCGCCTGGCCTGAAGAGTTTGTGTTGAGAAATATGCTCATAGTTTTATGGGGGTTCCCTTGTATGTAACTTGTCTCTTCTCTCTTGTTGCTTTCAATGTTCTTTTTCTTTGACTTTTAACAATTTAATTATGTGCCTTGGTATATCCCTATTTGTGGTCCTTTAGACTTCATCAATCTGAATGTCCATTTCCCTCCCCAGGCTTGGCAAGTTTTCAGCCCTTATTGCTTTAAAAATACTTTCTGTCCCTTTCTCTTTTCTCCTGGCTTTCTCACAATGTGGATATTGTTTCTTTTGGTTGTGTCCTCTAAGTCCCATAGTCTTTCTTCACTCTTTTTCATTTTTCTTTTCCTTTTTGCTTCTCTGACTAGACAATTTCAAATGTCCTGTCTTCTAGTTCACTGATTCTTCTTCATAACTGGGTCTGCTTTTCAAGATCTGTATAGAACTTCTCAGTTCAGTCACTGTATTTCTCAGCTCTAAGATTTCCGTTTGTTTTTTGATGGTTTTTGTGCCTTGGTTGAACTTATTTTGTTCATGCACTGTTTTCCTAATTTCATTTAATTATGTATCTTGTGTTCTTGTAGTTCATTAAGCTTTAAGATGATTATTCTGAATAGTTTGTCTTACATTTCAGAGATTTCCATTTCTTTTGGGTCATTTATTAAAGCTTAATTAGTGTTCTTTGGTGGTTCATACTTACTTGTTTTTTGTTTTGTTTTGGGGATTTTTTTGTTTCATTTTGGTTTTTTGTAATCCTTGATCCCTTGTATTGGTATCTGTACATTTGAGTAAGGAGTCTCCATTTCCAGTCTTTACTAATTCACTTTGGCAGAGACAGTATTTTACCAATCAGTTCAGTTTGTTTCTGGCCAGGTCTTCTTCTAATATCCTTGGCAGGTGGGGCTTCCTCTCAGTCTATTTTGGAGCAAGGCCCCTGCCTGAGCTCTGAGGTAGGGGTAAGGAGTATGTACCATGGGGGTGGTGGGGAATAGTTAGACAGGACTACTGGCTTGTATTCCCCACCTAAGCAAAGCTGTAGGATGGGTTCCACTATTGCCTGGGTTCTCAGTTCAGGCTTCCTAGATATCAGAACTGGGTAATATTCTCAGTAGTAGGTGGGGCTATGAATTAGTTTTCCTGTCTCAACAAGGCAGCAGAATAGGCCCCATGACCTCTATAGCTTGTTTGGGGATTTAAATCAAGAAAGACCATACTGAATTCCTTGGCCAAACAGGGCCACTGGTTTTGCTCTGTAGATAGGGAAGACCACAGTCTATCCTCTCTGTTCAAGGGCCACTGTACACAGGATCATTGAAGGGGCTACACAACTTCTCATTTTCTCTGGTTAGGTTCTCTGGTTAGATGGGCTGGAGGTTATATTTAACAATGGGAAGGACTATGAATTAGTTTCTCTGCTTGGGCAAAGCTGGAGAACTGGTTCTAAGTCCAAGAAGGCTCTTTTTGGGGATATGGACCAGTTTTCAGAGACAGCAAGGTTCTTTGAGGATCCAAATCAGGCAGATCTATCCCCCCACTGAATTCCCTGGTCAAGGAGTAATGCTGTCTTGACTCTGCAGATGAACCAAGACACTAGTTCAGACTACTACCTGGGTGCTGCAGGTAGGAATTTGATCTGCCAGGATATGAACACTGGTTGTTACAAACACTCCCCCTCACCTCCATTATAATCAGATTCCCAGTGGTCAAGTCTCACACATTTCCTGTAATACCATGGGGTGATACCAGAGTTGGGGCTCCCAAGAAGTGACCCACAATGCCAGGAGAGCTGAATGTCCACCCTGGGCTTTATTTCCATTGGAGAAAGAACCATAGGCTCAGGGGAGACTGCTCAGTGTGCAGCTGTGCTGGCTTGGCGAGGAGCAATGTAATCAGTATGGAGCTACTTTTCTGAGACTTCTAATGTAGTCTTTCTTAGTCTCTGTGGTACAGGGGGGTTTCAGTAACTCCTGTGTACTAGGACTTTCTTAGTGGTATCTTGTCTATGAATAGTTTTTTTTCTTGTGAGAGAGAGTGAAGTCAGGAATGATCCATGTCACCGTCTTGGTAATGTCAATTCTGTCTTAGGATCTTTGGACAACAAGCTGATTAAGCTAACAGTAAGTCTCATTTACAAGCCTATGCCTCATAAGGAGGAGTGATTGTAGAAAAAGTACATGAATTAGAGGTCAGACAACCTGGAACTTATTTCTAAGTAAGTTGATACTGACTAGTCTTCTAGTAACTTCATGCTAGATAAAGTTTTAGACTCTTCCAATGCTAATATTCTTGGGTTCTTGGGTTGTTTTTGTTTGTTCGTTGTTTGTTTTTTGTTTTTGTTTTGTAAACTTCAAAATATCCACAATACAAGAGCAGTTGATACTTATAATCTAAATCTTTTATAATTCAAGAAATGTACAAATTATCAAAGATTAAATTCTACTCAGAATGATCTTAATGTTAAGTATATATATTTTTTCATATTCATTTTTTTAAAATTGGTCATTTACTTCTACAATTTTTTAAACATATAATTTATTGTTAACTGAGTATCCCTTTGTTTAATCAGGTTAAATAGGTAAAACTTATATTTTGGATATTATAAATTTGACCCTAAGCGTGAGCTACTGCAAATAACTTCTTGAAAATTGCTGAGATTTAGATTTATTTCTAGATAAAAATAAAGTAGGTACATACCATCATCATAGATTGATCACTGTTATTGCAGTTGTTTTATATTCAAAGCAAGAATCTATACAGGTAGAAATAGGAATATTAGAATATATTCATTAAACATAAGAAAACACAAAAGGATATTTACAGAGCATTTAGCAAATTTAATCCCCAAGACTTGAAATTTACAGATATATCCCCATGTTCTCATCTCAGAATACATCAATAGCTAGTTTTTAATCCCTGAAAAACATTAAACACTTAAGCACCACTTAGTGAAGAAGAATCATTAAAATAAAATAGAAGTTCACAATGTTACTTGGAGAGGCTTGCATTGATTGTTTCCTATAAAAGTTCTAAGAAAACTGTAACAAAATTACAAATATTGGCACATAGCGTATCACTTCTTTGCCTGCTTTTAAAAGAGTTGTCTGGACAAAGTTTATTGGCATGGAAAAAAGGCATTAACAAATCAAATTTTCAAAGAGCATGGAACATAGATCTCTAGTGAGGTGACTTTATCAGTTCAAGCTTTTTCTCTCACCAATGACTGTTTTACAGAGAACAATATAACTGGCACATCACAGACTACACAATCCCCAAAATATGTCTTCATTCTAAACACAAGCAGTTGTATTTGGAAAATATTAACAACATTAGTAAAAATCTCTTTATTTATTCATTTTTCTATTTTAATGTTTTTTTATTATGTTAGTCACCATACAGTACATCCCTGGTTTCCGATGTAAAGTTCAATGATTCATTAGTTGCGTATAACACCCAATGCACCATGCAATACGTGCCCTCCTTACTACCCATCACCAGTCTATCCCATTCCCCCACCCCCCTCCCCTCTGAAGCCCTCAGTTTGTTTCTCAGAGTCCATAGTCTCTCATGCTTCACTCCCCCTTCTGATTACCCCCCTTTCTTTATCCCTTTCTTCCCCTACCGATCTTCCTAGTTCTTACGTTCCATAGATGAGAGAAATCATATGATAGTTGTCTTTCTCTGCTTGACTTATTTCACTTAGCATTATCTCCTCCAGTGCCGTCCATGTTGCAGCAAATCTTGAGAATTCGTTCTTTCTGATAGCTGAGTAATATTCCATTGTATATATGGACCACAACTTCTTAATCCAGTCATCTGTTGAAGGGCATCTCGGTTCCTTCCACACTTTGGCTATTGTGGACAATGCTGCTATGAACATTGGGGTGCATATGGCCCTTCTCTTCACTATGAAAATCTTTTTAAAAAGACACTACAAAATTATAGTTCAGTTCAACAACATAGGATGCTTAGAAAGATTATGCATGAATATTACATTTACAAAGAATTTAATAACCTGGAGAAACTGTCTTATTATGTCAGTGAAAAAGCACAATACAAAGCTATATATATAGTATAATATCCGTCATATATAGCATCTATAAGTATATAGTAAAAAAACTGAAGGGATTATTAAAAGGAAATGTACTAAAATACCATTCATGATTACTTCTTAGTGTGACTTTGATTATGTTAATACTTTGCTATACTTTCCAAATTACCTTTAATATTCATAAAAAGGGAAGATGGCTGAGTATGTAATACAACATTTAAAAGTCCTTTATTGTGATGAAAATTGATACCCAGAAAAATTAAAACTAAAGGTGAAATCATTTATTTGGGGGGAAAAAAAGAGTATCACCGTGCTCAGTTTACATAAATGACACAAAATCAATTCCATATTAGAAAAATTTGGATTTTTAAAAAATTCAACAATCAGCTAACCAGAGAAAAGTCTCTTTACTCAAAATGTTTTTCTTCCTCAATAAAAATCAATGGGAGAGAGGAGTCATTCTTTATGCTTACATGTAGAGTTTCAGTCGTTTCCTGTTCCTGTGTCTTCAGTCTCCTCCTCAGACTCCCATAACTCAGTGGTGGGTTATATTACTGAGCCTGTGCCATCTGCTCTCTGCTGAAGAACATGGGCTACGTTGTGACCAGGTCTATTATATGACATCATAACACAGTTGTTGGGAGGACAAGTCCTGGTCAGGTCCCTGTGTTCAGAACTTGGCTTCACTTTGAATGCTGCCCAGTTCCCTAACTTCTATTTCAGTTTCATCTTCTGTAGCATGGAGATGATAACCTCAAAGCATTTTTAAGATGGTTAAAAAGATAATTCTTGGAAAGCTGCTGATACCACTCCCACCTACCCAAAGCTTCACAGTCTTCTCCATTTCATGTCAATTTGCTCCTTCCATGTGCTCAGACCCAACTCCTTGATGTCATCCTATTCCCTCCTTTCTCTCACACCCCACACCCAATCTGCCAGCAAATTCTGTGGTCTCTGTTTTCAAAATAAACGCAGGCTCTGGCCACTTCTCTCCATCTCTGCTGTGACCAACATGGGGCCAGCTACCATCCTCTCTCTCCTGGATTATCTCAACAGCCTCCTTAACTGTCTCCTTTGTTCCCTACAATCTGTTCTCTGCAAATCACACAGTAAACACATCATGTCACTCCCCGCCAAAACCCTTCAGTGGCTGCCTATTGTGCTCAGAGGAAAAAGCAAATTCTCAACCAAGACTGAAAGACCAAAGCTGGTCCCTTATTACCTCTCAGACCTTCCCTGAGGGTCTGAAGCCTCGGGGTTCTCTTTGCTGTTCAGAACAAAAGGCATGTCTTGTTTTAGGGCCTTTGCACTAGCCTTTCCCTCTGCATGGGTCATTCCTCCCTTAGATATTCAAATGGTTTGCCTACTCACCCCCTTCAAACCTTCAGGCAAATATAATAATCTTCTCAACAAGGCCTTCCCCATTTAAAATTGCAAATCCTCCCTTAGGACTCCCCATCCTATTTCCTGGTTCTATTTTTAACTTGAACATGTATCATTTTTTCCACTTACTATGTAATTTTGTTAATCATGGTATTTAGAATATCACTCTAAGAAAGCAAAAATTGGAGCCTTTAACAATGCCTGGTACCTGTAGTTAGTTAATATTTTCTGAGTAAAAAAATAAATGAGTTCATACCCTCAGGATGGTGACTACAGATAGCGAGTATTTTATGTATTTTAATTAATATCATGCTCTGTGAGAATATCTAGAGTTATGAAATCCTAGAGTTGGAAGGAACTGAAACCATCTAGTCTATATTTTTGAAAGGTGATCATCTGAACTTTAAGTACATTCTTTAATAGGCCATTTGTTACCAAAAAGAGAAGCCAGTTTTCATTTTTAGATCATTCTATTTGTTAGCTAGTTTAGACTGAAAGTGTCTCCTGGTTAAGTTCTATTCCTTGATGCTATGGTTATGCTCTGCAACCACACTAAGTCCATTCATCTTCTACATGAGGAAGCACTCTAAATATATGAAGACAACTAGAATGTCCCACTTAAGTTACTTAAGTTTTCTCCTCCTCACGTAAGCATTGTGCATTCTTACATGTTATACCCCAAAGTGAGTTCAGAGATAGTCATACCAGTATGTTTCCACTATTGCAGACCAAGACTACATTAATATTTTATCCAGTGACATCACACCATTAGCTCATACTAAATTTCTGGTGGTATAAGATAACCGGATTATGTTTATGATTTATGGGGTTTTTTCACATTAGCTTCTTTTAAGGTAATTCTCTCCCATTCCATTCTATGGATTTCTCACAGATAACAAGATAATCTTCATAGAGACACTGTCCTTTGTAAGTTTTGAAATAAACTAATGAAGTATTACAGTGGTAATGCTATAAACTTTCAGGCACAGAAAGAATAATAATCAATTTTACCATCTTTAATTGGAAAAACTTGTTATATATTTAAAGCTCCACCCAGGTAATTTCCATAAATCCTCTTCTTCCACCATTGTATCCTCTGCTATAACTTTCAGAACTCACAGCTAAGGAGAATCCCATCTTCCATGAAACACCCACCCACAGTCGTCTCAGGCACTCTACATTCTAAACTTGCCTCCGAGATCTAACTGTGGAAAACCTCTGTTTCTCCCTCTGCCACCAAACCAGAATCTTGAGAACACATAAAACTTACAAAATGACTCCTTCTCCAAAGATTGTGCCATTAAATTAATTTCACGATGTGAACTGAAAATGTTGACTAGAAACCTTGATTTGGTAAATCGCTTTCTTACTCTGATTTTTGGAACCTCATTGCTCAACCCATTTGTTTATCATTAAAAGCAGAATCATACCACGATCTCTAATAATATCAACAGTGGAATCAGATAGCCTTAATAGGATGCCTTTGTAATACACTTTGAACTCCTTACAAGACACGTTATAAATAACAAGCATTTATGAGTTGAAAAAGTTAACTGCAAGAAGTGTTTAGTAGCAGAACAAACAGCTTATTCCCTGTACTACAATTCTTTTCACCACATTATAAGCCTTCCCAAAGTAGGCCTCAACGTGGCGAAGGGAAAACAATCTTTACCCTCAAGATTCATTACACATGTGTAGGTACAAGACAAATTAGTAGTCAGGAAGATGGCAAATCTTACACACCCAGAAACAACCATTCGTCATCAAAACAGATTTGCTGAACAATTATTTAGTGCCCCCAGCACAGGTTACATCTAATTATCGAAACTGGGCATGAGAGACATAAATACATACATACAGCTCTGTAGGTAATAAAATGGTAATCAAAATGTATTTCAGTTGCTTTAAAATGTTCTGAGAGAAGGTTGCCAGCCTTAGCAAATAAAATTCAGGATGCCCAGTTGAATTTGAATTTCAGGTAAACAATTTTTAGTTCACATGTCTCCAATAGCGCATTGACATACACATAGTAAAAAATTATACATTGTTGATCTGAAATTTAAATAAGTGTCCTCCATCTTTTCTGGCAATCTTAGGCTAAGATCTAACAGGACTGCCCTTGGAGTTCACATCAGTGTAACAATGGGTCAACCGGGGTTTTTTAGTCCAGGCAACAAAATACAAAAGGTGATGCATGCCAAAGCTAGGTGCTAGACAAGATGCAAGATTCAGAAACAGAATGTACAAAAACTGGTTCCACACTCCTTGGACTCTTGAGTCAAATCAAGAATATTTAAAAAGGGGAGGCAAAGCATTCAGAGAATGAAAAAGATATTTTGGAGAATGTTTCTATGGAAAAAGCTGGGCTTGAGCCCCACCTCCTCTCCCCAAGCGGAAAAAGAGAGGAGTTTGTCATTCCTCATCTCAATGACAGTAAGGGCTGCTGCCAGAGCCCCTGGAGGGACCTGATTCTCTCCATAATTGAGAGAGACCATGGACTGAGAAAGACCATGGCTTAGTTCAGGAAAACAAAGAGACGACATGGCTATGTTTGCAAAGCAACTATACTTCCATTAGTAAAAGCCAAGAAATGTTTGATTCCCATAGACCAAATGTGGGCTCTGGGGGAAAGAGCTGGTTTGGAGCATAAAAGAACTTGGATGCAGCACTAAGAGGAGGCTATCTCCACACCAGGACTGAGGGCAGGAGAGATGTTATTTCATGTGATGAGAGCTGCCACTAAAAAGGGCCACTGGGGCGTCTTCAAAATATCCACAGAAGAAAGTATCACCTACAAACACCCACCAGGACCAGAGTGAGAAGCTAACTTACGAAGATATCAGCCACCAGCAGCAAAGAACTTTCCTTCCTTATTTCCTTTTCTTCCCTCCTCCTGCTTTAACCTTGGCATGGTCCAAAACTATAGCTCGACAAGTCCAAGCCCAGCCTACTATCCACAGGCCTGGGTCTCTTACTCTGGATTAAAAATCAAAATGCTAACTAATATCTTACACTGGATTATTTTTAAATTTTGCACTGAAGCTGTCTTAAAGTAACTGTATTACTGTACAGTGAACATAAACATTTTGGGATCTGCTAAGTTTTAATCTGATAGAAAAAAGCTTTGCTCAACTAAAAGTTTAGAAAAAACAATGAGTTGTAGATAAAACTGTTTAGGTTATATCCAATACATAGTGGTT
Source organism: Ursus maritimus (assembly GCF_017311325.1). NCBI lineage: Eukaryota > Metazoa > Chordata > Mammalia > Carnivora > Ursidae > Ursus > Ursus maritimus. The sequence goes on along the minus strand of NW_024427107.1, from coordinate 50,572,943 downwards.
ATATTGGGACAAGGATTAAAATAGAGGCTTTTCTATGAAAACCAGTTTGGCCAGAACAACTTTCAAGATAAATCCATCTATGTCCACCTGTCCATCATACTGATTAACCAAGAAAAATGTTGCCAGGTACTGCGCTATCCACTTTTGCCACTTTTGCTGTTCTTTTGTTGGCCAAATATAGAGCCAGTTTTGACTGAGAAGCCTATATACCGTTGTATACATTGAATAGTAATTTTTTTGTTGTTGTTTTATTTGGGTTTTGGTTTTTTTGTTTTTTTTTTGTTTTGTTTTACTCAGCAAGAATGTAAGGACACTATAGATAAAAAATACTTCTAAATCTGAGATTTTTGCAGACCTAAGAAAGGTTTTACTTTGAGTCAATTTGTTGTCTTTTTCCAAAGATTTCATTCAGGTTTTTTTTTCTTCCATATTTTGTGCCAGTTTTATCCAACTCTCAAGGATTCCCAGATTGCTTTCTGCAAGAAAAGGAACAATGCTAGACAGATTAACCTCCAGAAACTGAGAACAAGAAAGACATATAAACATATCTGGAATCAATAACAAAATCTATTGCAATAATGTATAACACAAGAAACTCCTGACCCAGCCACAGCCAAAACATAATGCTAGCCAAATATTGCACAATGCTGAAGGCAGCAGTCAAGTTTGAAAATAAAAATAGTAGATAGTGTCACTATAGACAGAATGTACAAATTCCGGTAACATAATTCTCACTGGGAATGCAGAAAAAAAGAGCAAAACTGTGGAGACCTGATCTATTACGCGATTCTATCTTCTAATATTTGCAAATGTCCAAAATGCTTAGAAGTTATCCTGTTATATTTTGTAATAAAGAATAGCTAATGGAAAAGAAGTGTATAAGAGATACTTTTTAACAAAAGTAAAATTATATAGAGTATCTCGTTTGTCTATCAGTGTAATTCAGATTTATATATCCCAAAGTATTACTTACTTTGGTTGTTCTAATTCCTTACCTTTTTTTTTGAGATATAACTGGCATATAACATTGTATGAACATCAGGTGTACAACATGATTTGATATATGTACATATTGCACAATGATTATCACAGTAAGTTTAGTTAACATCCAGCACCACACATAGCTATAATTTTTTCCCCTTCGAGAACTTTTAAGATCTACTCTTAGCAACTTTGAAATATGCAATACAGTGTTGTTACTGTAGTTATTATGCTGTACATTATGTCCCCAGGACTTATTTTATAACTGAAAGCTTGTACGTTTGACCACTTATACCCATTTTGTGCCCCGCCCCCCTCACCTCTACCAACCATCAATCTCTTCTCTGTATATATGAGTTATTTTGTTTTTTAAATAGATTTCACATATAAGTGATATTCTATAGCATTTGTCTTTCTCTGTCTGATTTCTTAGTACAATTCCCTCATGGTTGTTGCAGATGGCGGGATTTTTTTTTTCTCTAAAATGTACAAAAACCCTAGTTTTAAGGCAATAGCCCCAAGATGCTATTTATTGTGCTTTTAAATATTTCTGAAAAATTATGCACTAATAGCAACCAGTCCTTCAGAAGAAATTTAAAAAGAAAACAAATACCCCTCTATGTAGTGGGTCACAAACTAGGAGACTTGACTGCCATCTACCTAACTCCCAGTTCAAGTGACAACATAGCAAAGCAAGAGAAGCTGAGAAGACCTGGCACACACACACCTTTGCTTCTGCACCAGAAATAGTTTCAAAAAGGCACATTTGTGCCAATTACTAATTCTACCTCGACACTGTAGTCTAGTGGGGTCTCTAATCTAAAACACATTTGACAAAAATTTTGTCCTCATTCCCCACCCCAACTCTTTGCGAATATAATATTACTGGTTGGTGTTTTGTTTTGTTTTGTTTCCAGTAGAAAAAGCAAGATGGATGCAATATAATCAAATATTCAAGTTAAATTCCATCTTGCCCATGCAGGTTAATCAGAACAGTTTCTGAGCCAACTTATCCAAATAAACCAAGCTCTGTCACCTATCCAGAACATTTCTTTCTTTTAGGTTCTATGATAAGCTTCTCTTTGAAAGCTATTCCTAGAACAGCTCCAATAGAACATTAAATCACATTTTTCAAGTACTGAAACTTCTCTTTGGCCTTAATGAGAATGGGCTTGAGGGGCTGGCGCTTGTGTATTACAGTGCCCTTTTCTTTCTGATGATTAAAGTGACACTGTTATTTATGTTGTTGCATTATGATTTTTTTTCATTCAAAAGATTCATGAACAGACTTGAAATTCAGACAAGTACAAACAAAGGGGTAGAAATAATCTATTTTCCTACCAGCTTCCTTTGACTATTTTTCTCACAGTTTTGGTTTGTCTTCTAAGCCTTTGACAAAAATATGTACACTTAAGAATATATATATAATTATATAGTTTTATATCCTGCTCTTCTCACTTATTATTCCGTTAACATTTTCCATGTTCTCATATAATAAGTGAATGTACTATGGTTTATTGTTATGATTGGACATTCTGTTCTAGTTTTTCACAATTTTAATTCTATGACCTTTTTTGAGGGTAAAGCTCTCTTCAATATTTGGGATTACTTTATTATGGTAGATTCTCAGGGATGGAATTACTGTTTAGAGGATATCAGGTTTCTTAAGTCTCTTCATACATATTTGATACACTGCTGTCCAGAAAGGTCACACCAATTAACTCTGCCAGCAGCAATAATTGGATCATTCCATCAGATACTTACCAGTGTTTTCATCCCAGACTCATTAGCATTTTTGCTAATTTGATAGGTAAAGAATTGGATCTCATTGTGGTTTTTAGTGCATTTTTTAAAAATCAGAGACCTGTATGAACATAAAGATAAAAATCTTATGAGACCTTTTATGAAAATTAGTAATCCTCCAAATCCTTTCCTCCCACCCAAACACACAGCAACCATTTCCTGTTCCCCAGTGGTGGAGCGTGTTCTAGCCAATGTCGCTATCTTGTCTTTTGACTGTGAGGCCACATGTTTATGGTCCTGGAGCAATATGACTTCTCTCCCTATTGCTGATCTATCAGTTGAGGGGATCCACTTTGGCTTGACAATGAGTTGAAGGAGGGTTCTTATGTCTGTGTGCATTAAAATGCCCCACTCATAAAGTCCCGATATTAAACAACTTGATTCTTGATTCTTGGTCCATAACATGCGTCATGCAATAGTCTATCCCTGGGGCTACTATGTCAGCTTTATTTCAACAACCCAGCAACCCACAAGAATAATGACAGTCAATTGTTCTTACTTAGCTCTGTTAATGGAGCTGTTTTTCTCCATCTTTAATGGTCCAGATGCATTCAGTTAGTTACAAGATAAATTACTCCTGCCTTCCTTTCAAAAAACCTTGTAGGCATTGATCTACTCCACTGCCTGCTTTTCTCTTCCAGGGTGAAGTTCTCAAAGAGCAGACTTCACATCTCCATGAGAAAAGGCAAGGGGCTGGGATAGGATAGGAATTCTGACTTCTATTAATCTCTGGTATGAGTTCACTGTTACTTTCTGGTGTAACCCTGTTCAAGGTCCTTAATCTCTGTGCTTCAATTTTCTTGCCTGAAAAATAGGAAGAGTATCACACGTCATAGGGCTGTTGTCGTGATTAAATAAGCTGGGGGGAGGGGCAGCATGTAGGAATATGCGTGCAGCACTTAGAAAATGAGTGTCTCACACATAAAGCCCCATTTATGTACAAGCTATAACTATACTTTTATTCTACTTAATTCCTGCCATCTGAAATGAAAATCATTGTTCATAGTTTGATTTCTTGCCTTAGACATTTACACAACTTACCTATGGAATGTTCCAGGCATAGAGCAGAACCCAGCTGCTCTTTGTGCTCTGCACATACTTACTGTTAAAGGATTCTTACTGACATTTGAAGTTCTATGACCTATATATCCAGCTGGATTTATACCAGGGCTGTTAAATTAATAAATGAATTTAGAGAATCAGCACGTATGCAATAATCTTCCCAGTTTATACATATGTTCCTCCATTTGCTTAACACTATTTTCATAATCTCTTCTTTCAGAATTTCATCAAAGAAGCAGAACCACTGCATATAAGATAACACATTAGTTACCAGGATTGAGTCTTACACAATTATGAGAGCTGGCTACGCAGTGTCTATAGGCTGCTATCTTTTGTGCTAGAACTTGAAGTTTGCAGGGTAAAGGAGGGAAGAGAAGATGGATATAGCATGGGAAGGGTGAGAACAAGCTGGAACTCACAAGAAGGAGCCGGAACCCATGAGGAAAGAACAAAACCCATGCCAATTCTTACCACCCGTGATCTTGATGATGTGATCCCACATAGAAAGGGTGACCTTCATCAGACGGCTAAACACACACCTGCCAGGATTTGCAGAGTTAAAGAAGGATCCAGGGAAAGATGGTGAAACTGCAGACTCAGCTAGTGTCCCACACCAAGTTTGAGATAGCATCACTGTCTCTGTGTTGAGAAACACTGAAGTTTTTAACTTCCATCTCCCAAATAGTTTATAAAAATGTCTCTAGTGACCCATTATAACTGGAAATATACAGAAAATGCATTCTGAGAAAAGTAGTTCAGTCTAGCCAAAGTGACATGTTATAAATCCACCACATCTCTCAATAGAATTTATTTAGTGAATTGTATGTTTCACACTCCTAGTTATTCATAATTGCCACTTTTGATGTGATTTCTATACAATATGTTTACTGTATGGTTGTGAACACCATAATACCTTTATCTCCTTTCTCTCCACCATATATCACAGTAACTCAAATGGCCTAGTTACCCATCACTGCTCTCTCCACACTGAAGTTGAGAGAGCTAAACAGACCAACTTTAAATTTGAGTAAAAATCCTACCTTAGTCCTCACTTCTGCCTTCCAAACTACTGCACTTTCCTCATCAATTTGCTCTACTATTCCCCTGTAAGTGATATATAACTTCTCAAATCTCCAGCACCTCCTCCCCCAAATTACTGTACTCAGGCTACCATTACAAACACAGCAGCTTGAGGCTTAAGCAGAAATTTATTTTCTCATTAGTTCTCATAGTTCTAGAGGCTAGCAAATCCAAGGTAAGGTGCTAACCAGTTTGATTCCTTGATAAGAGCTCTATTCCTGGCTTGCAGATGGCTTCCTTCTCACTGTATGCTTGTATGGTGAGGAGAGAGAAGGAAGCCAGCTATCTGCCACCTCTTCTTATAAGGGCACTAACTGCATCATGAGGGCCCTGTACCATGCCCTCATCTAAATCTAATTTCCACTCAAAGGTCCCATCTCCAAATACCATTCATTGTATGAATTCGGGGCTAGGAGATCACAATCCACAACATCTCCCTTCATCATCCTCGGTAAATGGTTCTGCTTCTTATTTCATGTATAAATGGAAACAGTCAAAAGAGAAAATCTGTATCATCCCACCTTCATATCTACCAACCCTCTACATTTGAATTCCTATACTCTGTACCTTTCCTGTTATAGTGATTGAAATATATATCCTTATGGGACCAAATACTCCATTTGCTCACTAGATTTCATGCTTTCTTGTCCACTGAAGAACCTCATTCTGGCAAATGGCCCTCTTTCTCCTACATTACCAATTTTTCCTCTCTACTGATTCTTCTCTTAAACAGGCAAACATGTTATAATATCTCCAATATTGATAAAAATCCCTTCATCTTACATTATCCCACAAGCTATTGCCTTTAGAGTAAAATTCACTATACTTACTCTCTTCGTCTCTTCTCTTCTTAGTGCCTCCTGGACCCATCTCAAATGGCCTTTCATTGCCACCACTGGACCAAAACCATTCGCCAGTGACCTCCTCATCAATAAACCCGATCAGTCTCCATCCTATCTACTGGTAGCATTTAACAATATTGATGAATCCCCCCCCAAAAAAAAAAAAACTTTCTTCTTGACTTTTGGAACAAAAGGCACTTAGGTCTCTTCCTATTTCATTAGCCACTTTTTCCCAAGAGCCTTTGCTGGTCTTTCCTCATTGACCAACTTCAAGGCATTCAAGAATGCCTTATAACCCAATCCTCAGACCTCTTCTCAATCTATCTTCATCCTTAAGTGAGCTCATTCAGGCCCTCAGTCTTAAAATCATTCATAACTTGATGATTCTTAAATGTGTAGCTCTAGCCCCAGTCTTCAGACTCCTATATGCAGCTATCCACTCAGCGTCTCCACTTGGGTGTTTAATCAGCATCTAAAATTTAAAATGTTCAAAATAAACTTATTCTTCTTACCCTCAATGTGATTTCCCCTGATATTTCCCTTCTTATTAAACAGCAACTATTCATCCAATTACACAAGATAAAAACTATAGGATCATCCTGCCTCTTCATTTTCATACACCGAAAGAGGCAATCTATCGGTAAATCTTATTGGTTGTTCTTTCAAAATACACCAAAAAATTTACTCACTTCCTACTCCCTGGTCCAAGAACTATTATCCTCAACAATTGTAAAAGTTTCCTAAATAATCTCTCTGCCTCCAATCTTGTAAGTTCACAGTCTAATCTTTACAAAGTTTTTAAAAAATTTTAGATTATTTCATATCTATGCTCAAAATCTTCTAATGGTTTCCTGTCTCTAACTGAATAACCCAAGGTCCATTCATGGTCTAAAAATCCCATAGTATGGTGCATAGGTAACTATATGACCTCATTTTCATTCTCTCCCTTACTTGCTGTACTCTAGTTACGCTGAATTCCTTGCTATACTTAGAACATATCGAGCATGCTGCAACCACAGGATCTCTGCATCTATTGTTACTTTTTGGAATTCCTTTTTTCCCTAAGATAACATCATGGCTAAGTTATTTTTTATTTGAGAAATTATTTGAGAAAGAGAGAGCACACATGTGAGAGAGCACAAGCAGGGGAAGGAGGAGGAGCAGAGAGAGAAGCAGACTCCCCGCTGAGCAGGGCTCGATCCCAGCGTCCTGGGATCATGACCTGAGCCAAAGGCAGATGCTTAACGACTGAGCCATCCAGGCACCCCTGACTTCACAGCTAAATTATTACTTCAATCAGGTCCCTTTTAAATGCCATCTCATCCCAAAGCTTTTATTCAACACCCTAAACGAAACAGCAAACTTGCTACCCTCTATTCCCTTATTCTGCTTTACTTTTTCTTCATATCATTAATCAGGAGCATGAACTGCCTAGATTTGAAACTTGTCTCACTTTCTCACAGCAACCACTCACTGTTACGACTCTGGGCAACTTCCTTACCTTTCTATGATGAATTTTTCACATCTTCAAAAAGAGAAAAAGGTAGAACCTACCTCAGGGCTATTAAGTCATGGAATTTAAACCTGTTTGTGTATGAGAGAGAGAGAGAGAAGATAGTGAGAAAGAGAGAAAAACATACTTAGAAAAATGAGTATCTGGCATATAAGCACTACATATACATAAATGCTAGAATAAATATCATTATTTATCTCCTTCCTTAAGAATGTAAGCTCAGGGGTGCCTGGGTGGCTCAGTCGTTAAGTGTCTGCCTTCAGCTCAGGTCATGATCTCAGGGTCCTGGGATCGAGCCCCACATGGGGCTCCCTGCTCAGCGGAGAGTCCGCTTCTCCTTTTCCCACTTCCCCTGCTTGTGTTCCCTCTCTCGCTGGCTGTCTCTCTCTGTCAAATAAATAAAATCTTTCAAAAAAAAAATGTAAGCTCAGTGAAAGCAGTATTTTTCTGTCTCTCTTGTTCCCCCATTGTATCCCTAGTATTTAGAATACTAACTTAAATAAATAAATGCTAACTTCACATAATATTTATTGAATGAAATTTTTAGAAGGTCATTGTGATGTATGATGTGCATCTGGCTACTTACATTAATTCAATTAAATTTGAATAATTTTTAGTTGAGTCTTTTGACTCTTCTTAGATATCCAAACATATCAACTACAAAAAATATTTTCTTACCTCCTGTAGTTACTATTAATGTATATATTTTGTATCCCACTCCCCTTCTTTTTAAAATCATTCTTGAATGCTTATATTCAATTATTTGACAGGTATGTATATAAAACATACTAAATGTCACTCATTAATCCAGGCACTGAGATAGAAGTTCTCATAGTCTGATAGGAGATCATTAAACAACTAGTTTAAAATTACTAGCGTAATACAAAATATGCCTGAAAGCAGATGTTCAATTAATGCTTAGTGAATAAATGAACAAATGGTTCAGTGAAAAGCATAACCTATAGTATATATCTCTTTCTGGAGATTTAAACTTAAAGTTATTGTTTTCCCTATATCAGCAAAGACTAAAAATTTAAGTTCGTGCATATATTAGCACAATATACCTCATGTATGTCTGTGGCTAGAATAGGGAAGGGGAAGATCCGGGAGAGAGAACATGGAGTTTGTAGACCCTCTAATAGTAAAATGACATCATGGTTTTGGTGCCTCAAAAAAGAAAGAAAAATGTGTTTCAAAACAGAAAAAAGTTCAGTAATTTGTTTTTATAGAGAGCCAGTTCCATCATTGGCAGTATATTCTAACAGTTTCATAATTAAGTGCCATTAGCACAAAATAAAATGTCTCATAAGACTTCCAAATACCCTTTGACTGTTTCCTCTTCCGAGTTTCCAATAAGAACTTAATTGTGAGGTAAGGTGCAAGTACAAAATACCATCCTGGTATGTTTCCAATTTCAGAAAAATAGACATCATTAAAGTTGAAACAAAAAATATATTCACCTATCATCATCCATCTTTACTTAGAAAGCAATAGTTGCCTATCCAAACAGAGTTTGATTGATCCTAGGTTTTCAAAACACACATGAATGGTTTTGGACAGATGTTTCATCAATGACAAATTGGCCTTGAGGGAAACATGACCACTTTGGACAAAAGCCACATATCCACGTATTAGTTTCAGCAGCACTCATTTCAAACTGTTTTCTCATCTTAAATTTCTAAGTTAACTTCTGTTAAAATAAATATTAAGAAACTTTTAAAATTAGATTTAAATAAATCCTCTAAAGACTAAAATTACAGTTTTAAGTAACCCACTAATCAACTTTCCAATTTTTATGGCAATAATGTTATTGGCAAGATTTTGCCAAGCGGTTGATGGCATCCACCACAAAGCCCTGTTTATAAGTACATATTATCACATTAAGGGAACGCTGTTTTGATTTTTAGAGCATTCAGTTTAAATTCCAACCTTAAACTGATCTAATTCTTTTTCTTGTAGTGGTTGTATTCCCCCTTTTTAAATGAATTTTTAAAGATTTTTATATAAATTCCAGTTAGTTAACATACAGGGTAATATTAGTTTCAAGTATGCAAGATAGTGATTCAAAACTTCCATACAACACCCAGTGCTCATCACAGCAAGTGCTCTCCTTAATCCCCATCATCTATTTAACCCATCCCCCACCCACCCCCATTTTATTTTTGACAATACACAGGGAGAACTGTGGGGAATTATTCCATTTAAAGTTAAAGACTCTGAGTAGCTAAGATTAGCATTATTAGCACCAAAAGCTGTGACATTATCCCTTAGATATTCTCCAGAAAGTAAGGTGGAGGAAAGATATGCAATAGCTTTAGAAAATGTTTCTAAGAGGAAGCAAGAGGAGCCCAAGAAATTCATAGCTATGTAAGTCACTGATGATTGAGATGTTTCTGCTGAATTCATGTTAAATGTACTCTACCATAGAAATTGACACACACACCACAACACATAACAAGGGCTCATTATACCATGAACTTGTTCTCAATCTACTCACCCCAGTTTCTTGTTGTTATATTATTTCATTTAATTGTATATTTTGTAGCTTCTTTACTATTAATATCTGTTTTAATGACATGTTTGGGAAATCAAATGACCAACTCTTAAATGCAAAGGGCAAATGCAGAGATAACAAAGTATGTCTAAGTTTCTCTTGACCTCATAAAAATGGATCTATGAATATGTTTACACATTGTTTTCTTGGTCGAATAGTTCATAGTTCGAGTGTTTAAGATGATCCAGTGACTCCTGGAGAGTTTGCCATTCTGTTTGGCTTTAAAATTTGTATGTTTACTACCTCTTAGAGAATATTCTCCTGAGGGAGAGGGGATGAGTTGTGATAACCTAATCAAGTTCTAGCCTCCTTACCTTATCACTGTTTCAGAAAACTCACAGCATTATAGAAAAGTATTTCCCTTGCTAAACTCTGGCCCGGGCCATCCAAGCTTCTCTTCTACCAGCTGAGAGAGATCATCAGAATACCCAAATCTTATATTCAAGAACATGATAAAGAATCTGACTCCAAACTAGCAAGCCTTGTAGACATAATCAAATCCAACACTTCTCATTGTTGTCCAAAACAAAAACCAGAGCTCCCCTCCTCTTCACCAGACCAACCCCTGCTCAACCTTTCAGCCTCTCTCTGGCTTCTACAGAAATTCTTCACTGACTGACAAGTGCTCTTCCTGGGAGTTCAAATTTTTGCACACCTCTATTCCATTCTCAGGGCATTTACCAAATAATATCGGGTAGTCTGGATGTCCCCTATTCCCTCATCCTTCTAGCTGAATCACACTTCATCCCCAGAAACCTCCCCTGTGTAAATTGGTTTACACTGTGCACTCTGCCGTTAACACCTTCAAAATCCTTCTTAGCTATCTATCTGCCTCAAAGTCACCTTCTTTACCATTCTCCTTCTGGCAGGACCCAGGCCTCCAGAATTCTCTAGTCTGTCTTCTGCAGAGCAGTTCCAGTTTCAAGCATACCAGGTGCTTTTCAGTGTTTGACAAAAAAAAAAAAAAGGGAAAAGAGAAAAGAAAAGAAAAAAGAAAAAATCACGCAAATAGCATTTACGCTCTCCAGATGGCAATTTGTCTGGTCTAGTGTTTCCTGATCATGCTCTTGGAAATCTTTCCTATCTGATGAAAGAAAAATAACATCAGGGCGCTGCAGTTCTTTGTTCTGGAGCTGTACCAATGTGATTATCTATGCTTTGTGTTTCTATTTTGTTTCCCATCCTACATTTCTCCAGCAAATGGTTTCTTCACCCCTACTGTCTATATGCTTATTTCTACCTCATGGTCACTGTTTACTTAGAGTTCCTAATTCCCTCATAATGTCAATCTATACATTAGATCATTATGACCTTTTTGACTTTTCAACTTCTCTCCATTACTACTTACTTCAAATAGTCAAACTAAGAAAGCTTATCGCCTAGCTTATCTTTTAAATTTGGTCTTATCACAGCTTTTCGGCCACCATATGGGTTGACTATCCTTTGTTCAGGGCCTGGCCCTGGTCCTCCAGTCATCCATAGTTTTGATTGTCCCACGGTACAAAGATGACCATCCAGCCTCACGCCGTCTGCAGCTATTGCCGATAGCTTAGTTCTCCTCAGACTGGGCCAGAGAGAAGCAGCTATTACAAATGTATACTAGGCCAACTGTGGTTTCTTCTTCACTATCGTACTAGATGTGTGGTGCCCAGTCCCCATCTCTAGGAGCCAGTGCATTCATACTCCAGCTCCTGTGAGTGAGGCTGTTCAACCCTTGTAGCTTTCGCCCTTGTCCAGGGAACTTTGTTCGGCGGACAGGAGCTGCCTCACCCCCTACCCCCGCCCTGGATTGCTGCCTTTCCCCTCTTTTTCACCTCCCTTATCTTGCTTTACATCTTCTCTTACAGATTTTTTTCTGAAGAGCTCTCCCTCAAAAAATCTGCATCCGAATTCTTGTGTCATGCTCTGCATCTAAGGAACATAACCTTAAAAACCTGTTAAATAAACTAAGCTCCCTTTGTAACTCCACTGGAAATAAGTAATTCTGCCAGCAACTTCTGACAGTAATAACTTTGTATTTATGTTTTTAAATCCAGAATTCAGATTCTATTTTGATTTAGACATGCTATCATTCTAAGGGAGATGTAAAACTACATAATTCACCTGTGAAATGATGTATATAAGTTTGTGGTGAAATTAAATGAAATGAACTATAACAGGTTTAGCAATTGTGTTTATATAGATCACATTTTTAATCAAATTTCCAGTACTCAATTCTTCTATATTAGTCAGATATAATTGACATAAAACATGTTTCAGTTGTAGAACATAATGATTCAGTGTTTGTACATATTGAAAAATGATCAAACATGTCTAGTCAACATCCATCACCACACAAAACTCCAATTATTTTTTCTTAAAACACTTAAAATTTACTCTTTAGTGATTTTCAAATATACAATACAGTATTAACGGTAGTCACCATGTTGTACATTACATCCATGGCTTACTTATTGTATAAGTGGAAGTTTGTACCTTTTGACCCCCTTCACGCATTTGCCCACACCCCACCTCCTGCCTCTGGCAACAACCAATCTGTTCTCTTTATGAGTTTGGCTTTTTATTCTATTGCGTAAGAAAGTGTTCTCATACAGTATTTGTCCTTCTCTGCCTGATTTCACTTAGCATAATGTCCTCAAGGTCCATCCACATTGTTGCATATGGCAAGATTTCTTTCTTTTATCACATACTAATATTCCAGTGAATATATACGTCAGATTTTTTTTTTTATCCATTCATCCACCGTAGGACATTTACATCGCTCCCATGCCTTGGCTATTGTAAATACGCTTCAATGAATATGACAGTGTAGATAATTTTTGAGGTAGTGTATTTTATTCCTTTGGATAAATAAACAGAAGTGGAATTGCTGGATCATATGGCAGTTCTATTTTTAATTTTTTGAGGAACCTCCATACCATTTTCTATAGTGACTGCACCAATTTACATTCCTACCAATAGTTCACAGTGATTCACTTTTCTCCACACGGTTGTCAACACTTGTCATTTCTCGTATCTTTCATAACCTTTCTAACAGTTGTGAGGTGATACCGAATTGTGGTTTTGATTTGCATTTCCCTGATTAGTGATGTGGAACACTTTTTCATGTGCCTATTAGGCATTTGTATGTCTTCTTTAGAAAAATATCTATTCAGATCTTCTGCCTATTTTTATTGGTTTGGGGGTTTTTTTGCTATTTACTTGTATGAGTTTTTTATACATTTTGGATATTAATCCATTATTAGATATATGGTTTGCAAATATTTTCTCCCATTCAGTAGGTTGCCTTTTGATTTTGCTGATGAAAGAGATGGTTTCCTTGGTTGTACAGAAGCTTTTAGTTTGACGTAGTCTCACCTGTTGTTGTTTTTTTCTTTACTGCCTCTGCAATTGGTGTCAAAACCAAAACATCACCAAGACCTATATCAAAGAGTTTACCATCGATGTTTTTTTCCAGAAGTTTTGTGATTTCATGTCTTACATTCAAATCTTTAATCCATTCTGAATTAAATTTTGTGTATGGTATAAGATGGGGTCCCGTTTCATTCTTTTGCATGTGGCTGTCCCATTTCCCCAACACCATTTACTGAAGAGATTATTCTTTCCCAATTATACATTCTTTACTTTTTTAATTGATTTTTATGAGATAGAATTCACAGACAATATATTAGTTTCAGTTATATGGCACTATAATTATACTTGCATACACTTTGAAATGAACACCACTGTAGGTCTAGTTAACATCTGTCACCACAGTTACAGAATTTTTTATGATAAACTTTTTTCAGCTTTTTAAGTTTTTATTTTAACAGTAGATAACAGTGTTAACAGTTTCAGGGGTACAATATAGTGATTCGACAATTCTGTACATTACTCAGTGCTCATCATGAGAAGTGTACTCTTTAATCCCCTTCACCTATTTCACCTGTCCTCCCACCCACCTCCCTTCTGGGAACCATCAGTTTATTCTCTATAATTAACAGTCTGGTTCTTGGTTTGTCTCCTCTCTTTTTCCCTTTGCTTGTTTGTTTTGTTTCTTAAATTCCACATGAGTGAAACGATATGGCATTTGCCTTCCTCTGACTTATTTCACTTAGTATTATACTCTCTAGCTCCATCCATGGCATTGCAAATGGAAAGATTTTGTTCTTTTTTTGGCTGAATAATATTTCATTGTGTACATATGCCACCTCTTCTTAATCCATTTATCAACCAATGGATACTTGGGCTACTTCCATATCTTGGCTATGGTAAATAAAGCTGCTAGAAATATAAAGACACATATATCCCTTTGAATTAGTGTTCTTGTATTCTTTGGGTAAACACCCATTGGTACAATTAGTGGATCATAGGGTAGTTCTATTTTTAACTTCTTGAGGAATCTCCATACTGTTTTCCAAAGTGGCTGCCCCAGTTTGCATTGCCACTAACAATGCACAAGTGTCTCTTTTTCTCCATATCCTCACCAACACCTGTTGTTTCTTGTTGTTTCTGACAAGTGTGAGATGATATCTCATTATAGTTTTGATTCGTATTTCCCTGGTAAGTGATGATGAACATCTTTTTATGTGTCTGTTGGCCATCTGTGTGTTGTTTTTGGAGAAATATCTGTTCATGTGTTCTGCCCATTTTTAAATTAGATTATTTGTTGGTGATTGGATAATGAGTTTTTTAAGTTCTTTATATATTTTGGATACTAACCCCTTATCAAATATGCCTTTGCAAATATCTTCTCCCATTCTGTAGGTTGTCTTTTAGTTTTCTTGTTTTCCTTCACTGTGCAGAAGCTTTTTATTTTGATGCAGTCCCAACAGTTTATTTTTGTTTTTGTTTCCCTAGCCTCAGGAGGCATATATAGAAAAAACTTGCTTCAGCTGTTGTCAAAGAAGTTACCATATGTTTTCTCTTCTAGTATATTTATGGTTTCAGGTCTAACATTTAGGTCTTTAAGATATTTTGAATTTATTTTTGTGTATGGTGTAAGAAAATGGTCCAGTTTATTTTGCACAGTGCTCTTCAGTATTCCCAACATTTGCTGAAGATAGTCTTTTTCCCATTTGATATTCTTTCCTGCTTTGTCAAAAATTAATTGACCAGATAGTTGTGGGTTTGCTTCCATTGATCTGTGTGTCTATTTTTATATTAGTACTATACTGTTTTGATTACTACAGCTTTGTAATATAATTTGAAGTTCAGAATAGTGATGCCTCCAGCTTTGCTTTTCTTTTTCAAGATTACTTTGGCTATTCAGGGGTTTTCTGTGTTCCCATAAAAATTTTAGAATTGCTTGTTCTAGTTCTGTGAAAAGTGCTGTTCGTATTTTGATAGGAATTTTATTAAATGTGTAGACTGCATTGGGTAGAATATATATTTTAACAGTATTTGTTCTTTGAATCCATGAGCATGGAATGTCTTTCCTTATCTTTGTGTCATCTTAAGTTTCTCTCGAGTGTTTTATAGGTTTCAAAGTACAGGTTTTTCACCACTTTGATTAGGTTTATTTCTAGGTAACTTATTATATTTGGTATAATTGTAAATGGGATTATTTTCTTAATTTCTCTTTCTGCTGCTTCATTATTGGTGTATAGAAATGCAACAGATTTTTGTACATTGATTTTTATATCCTGTGACTTTACTGAATTTATCACTTCTAGCAGTTTTTGGAGGAGTATTTCAGGTTTTCTATATGCAGTATCATGTCTTCTACAAATAGTGCACGTTTTACTTCTCCCTTACCAGTTTGGATACCTTTTATTTCTTTTTGTTGTCTGATTGCTGTGGCTAGGACTTCCAGTACTATGTCGAATAAAAGTGTGAGAGTGGACATCCTTGTTCCTGACCTTTGGGGAAAAGCTCTGGTTTTTTCCCATTGCGTATGATGTTAGCTGGGGGTTTTTCACATATGGCCTTTACTGTGTTGAGGTATGTACCTAATTTGTTGAGTTTTTTCATGAATGGATGTTTACTTTGTCAAATGTTTTTTCTGCATCTATCGAAAAGATCATCTAATTCTTATCCTTTCTTCTATTAATGTGATGTATCATATTGATTGATTTGCAAATATCAAACCATTCTTGTGACCCAGGAATAAATCTCACTTGATCACAGTAAATGATTTTTTTAATGTATCGTTGGATTCAGTTTGCTAGTATTTTGTAGAGGACTTTTACATCTATGTTCATCAGAGATATCAGCCTGTAGTTCTCTTTTTTAGTGGTGTTTTTATCTGCTTTTGATAGCAGGATAATGGTGGTCTCAAAGAATGAATTTGGAAGTTTTTCTTCCTATTTTTAAATTTTGCAATAGTTTGAGAAGAATACGTATTAATTCTTCTTTAAATTCACAGGTAGAATTCACCGGTGAAGCCATCTGGTCTTAGACTTTTTTTGTTGGGAGTTTTTTGATTACTAATTCAAATTCTTGCTGGTTATCATTCTGTTCAGATTTTGTATTTCTTCCTGTTGGAATTTTGGTAAGTTTATATGTTTCTAGGAATTTATATATTTCTTCCACGTTGTCCACTTTGTTGGCATGTAGTTATTCATAATATTCTCTTATAATTTTATTTCTGTGGTGTTGTGTTATTTCTCCTCTCTCATTTGTGATTTTATTTGAATTCTTTCTCTTTTTGTCTTGGTAGTCTGGCTAGAGGTTTATCAATTTTATTTATTTTATTTTAAATATTTTACATATTTAATTATCTTATTAGGGCATTTCCGCTCTAATCCTCATTATTTCCTTCCTTCTGCTGGTTTTCCATTTTGATTGTTGTTCTTTGTCTAGCTCATTTAGGTATAAGGTTAGGTTGTTTGAGATTTTTCTTGTTTCTTGTAGTAGGCCTATATTGCTATAAATTTCCCTCTTAGAACTGTTTTTGCTGCATCCCAAAGCTGTCGTTTTCATTTTCATTTGTTTCCATGTACTTTTTTATTTCTTCTCTTATTTCCTAGTTGACCCATTTATTGTTTAGTAGTATGTTATTTAACCTCCATGTATCTGTTCTTTCCACATTTTTTTCTTGCGGTTGACTTTTAGTTTCATAGCAATGTGGTCAGAAAAGAAGTATGGTATGACTCTGATCATCTTGAATTTGCTGAGGCTTATTTTGTGGCCTAATATGTGATCTATTCTGGAGAATGTTCCATGTGTACTTGATAAGAATGTGTATTCTGCTGTTATAGGATGGAATGTTCTTATATATCTGTTAAATCCATGTGTTCCAGTGTGTCATTCAAAGCCATTGTTTCCTTGTTGATTTTCTATTTAGATGATCTGTCCCATCGATGTAAATGGAGTGCTGAAGTCCCTTACTGTAATATTACTGATTAGTTCCTTCATGTTTGTTATTAACTGTTTGATGTATTTGGATGCTCCCATGTTGGGTACATGAATATTTATAGTTGTTATATCTTCTTATTGGATTGTCCCTTTTCTGATTATGTAGGGTCCTTATTTGTCTCATTACAGTCTTTGTTTAAAAGCCTATTTTGTCCAATATGAGTTTCGCTGCTCATTTTGCATGATAGATGTTTCTCCTTTCTCTCACTTTCAATCAGCAGGTGTCTTTCAGTCTGAGTCTCTTGTAGACAGCATATAGGTTTTTTTTAATGCATTCTGTCTCCACATGTCTTTTGATAGGAGTGCTAGTCCATTGACATTCAAAGTAATTAATGATATGTATTTGTCATTTTATTATTTGTTTTGTTGTTGTTTCTTTTTTTTTTTTTTTTTAAATGATTTTTTATTATATTATGTTAGTCACCATACAGTACATCCCCGGTTTCCGATGTAAGGCTCGATGATTCATTAGTTGTGTATAACACCCAGTGCACCATGCAATACGTGCCCTCCTTACTACCCATCACCGGTCTATCCCATTCCCCCACCCTCCTCCCCTCTGAAGTCCTCAGTTTGTTTCTCATAGTCCATAGTCTCTCATGTTTCATTCCCCCTTCTGATTACCCCCCCTTTCTTTATCCCTTTCTTCCCCTACCGATCATCCTAGTTCTTATGTTCCATAGATGAGAGAAATCATATGATAGTTGTCTTTCTCTGCTTGACTTATTTCACTTAGCATTATCTCCTCCAGTGCTGTCCATGTTGTAGCAAATGTTGAGAACTCGTTCTTTCTGATAGCTGAGTAATATTCCATTGTATATATGGACCACAACTTAATCCAGTCATCTGTTGAAGGGCATCTTGGCCTCTTCCACGATTTAGCTATTGTGACATTGCTGCTATGAACATTGGGGTGCATATGGCCCTTCTCTTCACTCACGCCTGTATCTTTTGGGGTAAATACCCAGTAGTGGAATGGCTGGATCATAGGGTAGCTCAATTTTTAACTTTTAAGGGACCTCCACACTGTTTTCCAGAGTGGCTGTACCAACTTGCAGCTCCACCAACAATGAGGAGGGATCCCCTTTCTCCACATCCTCTCCAACAATTGTTGTTTCTTGCCTTGTCTATTTTTGCCATTCTAACTGGCTAAGGTGGTATCTCAGTGTGGTTTTGATTTGAATTTCCTTGATGGCTAATGATTTTGAACATTTTTTCATGTGTCTGTTAGCCATTTGTATGTCTTCATTGGAAAAGTGTCTGTCATATCTTCTGCCCATTTTTTGATTTGTTTATTTGTTTCTCTGTATTGAGTTTGAAAAGTTCTTTGTAGATCTTGGATACCAGTCCTTTATCTGTAGTGTCATTTGCAAATATATTCTCCCATTCCGTGGGCTGCCTCTTAGTTTTTCTGACTGTTCCCTTTGGCTGGCAGAAACTTTAATCTTGATGAAGTCCCATAATTCATTTTTATCTTTTGTTTTCTCTTTTGGGGATGTGTCATGAAAAAGGTATCTTGGCCGATGTCGTAGAGGTTGCTGCCTATGTTCTCCTCTAGGATTTTGATGGATTCCTGTCTCACATCGAGGTCTTTCATCCATTTGGAGTTTATTTTTTGTGTATGGTGTGAGATAGTGGTCAAGTTTCATTCTCTTGCATGTAGCTGTCCAATTTTCCCAGCACCATTTATTGAAGAGACTGTCTTTTTCCCACGGATGTTTTTCCTGCTTTATCAAATATTAGTTGCCCAAAGAGCCAGGGTCCATTTCTGGGCTCTCTATTCTGTTCATTGGTCTATGTGTCTGTTTTGTGCCAGTACCATGCTGTCTTTGTGATCACAGCTTTGTGAAGGCTGAAATCCGGCATTGTGATGCCCCCAGCTTTGTTTTTCCTTTTCAACAGTTCCTTGGAGATCGGGGCCTTTTCTGTTTCCATACAAATTTAAAGGACTGTTTGTCCAGTTCTTTGAAAAATGTCCTTGGTATTTTTGATCGGGATAGATTGAAAGTGTAGATTGCTCTGGGTAGCATGGACATTTTAACTATGTTAATTCTTCCGATCCATGAGCATGGAATATCTTTCCATCTTTTTATGTCTTCCTCAATGTCTTTTAAGAGTGATTTATAGTTTCTAGAATATAGGTCCTTTACGTCTCTGGTTAAGTTAATTCCAAGGTAACGTATGGTTTTTGGTGCTATTGTAAATGGGATGGATTCCCTAATTTCTCTCTTTCTTCGGTCTCTTTATTCGGTATAGAAATGCAACTGATTTCTGAGCATTTATTTTGTATCCCCACGTTACTGAATTGCTCTATAACTTCTAATAGTTTGGGAGTGGCCTTTTGGGTTTTCCATATAGAGTATTTCATGTCATCTGCAAGAGAGACATTTGACTTCTTCTTTGCCAATTTGAATACCTTTGATCCCTTTTTGTCGCTTGATTGCTGTGCAAGGACTTCTAGTACTATGTTGAATAATAGTGGCGAGAGTGGGCATCCTTGTCGAAGTCTGATCTTAAGGGAAAGGCTTCCAGCTTTTCCCCATTGAGAATAATATTTGCAGTAGGCTTTTCATAGATGGCTTTTTATGAGATTGAGAAATGTACCTTCTATTCCTACACTCTGAAGGGTTTTAATCAGGAAAAGGATGCTGTATTTTGTCAAATGCTTTCGCATCGATTGAGAGGATCATATGGTTCCTGAGTCTTTTCTTGTTGATATGATGTATCACGCTGATTGATTTCGAATATTGAACCACGCTTCATCCCAGGTATGAATCCCACTTGATCGTGATGGATAATCCTTTTAATGTACTGTTGGATTCTATTAGCAAAGTATCTTGTTGAGGATTTTGGCATCCATATTCATTAGGGAAATCGGTCTGTAATTCTCCTTTTTGATGGGGTCTTTGCCTTTGGTTTGGGGATCAAGGTAATTGGCCTCATAGAATGAGTTTAGTAGCTTTTCCTTCTGTTTTCATTTTTTGAAATAGCTTTAGGAGAATAGGTATTATTTCTTCTTTGAATGTTTGGTAGAATTCTACGAAAACCATCCGGGCCTGGAGTTTTGTTATTTGGAAGGTTGTTTATCACTGACTCAATTTCTTCATAATTAATTGGCCTGTTTAAGGAATCACATTTCTTCGGTTTCAATCTTGGTAGTTTATAGGTTTCCAGGAAGGATTCCATCTCTTCCAGATTGCTTAGTTTATTGGCATATAGCTGTTGATAAAAATTTCTAATAATCCTTCCAATTTCAATGGTGTTGGTCGTGACCTCTCCTTTTTCATTCATAATTTTAATAATCTGGGTCCTTTCTCTTTTCTTTTGGATAAGTCTTGCCAGTGGTCTGTCAATTTTATTGATTCTCTCAAAGAACCAGCTTCTAGTCCTGTTGATCTGCTCTACTGTACTTCTGGTTTCTGCTTGATTGATTTCAGCTCTAATTTTGGTCAACTGCTTCCTCGTGCGTGGATTAGGCCTGTCCCTCTGTTGCTGTTCCAGCTTCTTGAGGTGAGAATATAAAAACTGCATTTTTAGATTTTTTCTATTCTTTTGAGTGAGGCTTGGATGGCTATGTATTTCCTTAGACTGCCTTTGCAGTATCCATAGGTTTTGACTGTTGTTTTCATTCTCATTGGTCTCCATAAATTGTTTTATTTGATTTTTGATTTCCTGGTTTATCGAGTCATTCCTGAGCAGGATGGTTCTTAGTCTCCAAGTGTTTGAGTTTCTTCCAAATTTTCCTTGTGGTTGAGTTCCAATTTCAGAGCGTTAGGTCTGAGAATATGCAGGGGATAATTTCATTTTTGGTATCGGTTGAGACCTGTTTTGTGTCCCGAACATGGTCTATTCTTGAGAAATGTTCCATGGGCATTAGAATAGAATGAGTATTCTTGGTTCTGGGGTGTAGTGTTCTATATATATCTATGAGGTCAACTCGTCGAGTATGGCATTCAAAGCCTTTGATTCTTTGCTTAGTTTTTGCCAGGGTGTTCTGTCTATTTCTGAGAGTGGAGTGTGAGGTCCCTACTAATGTATTTTTATTTATATGTCTCTTTATTCTGGTTAAGAGTTGGCTTGTGTATCTTGCTGCTCCCCTGTTGGGCATATATATTTATAATTGTCATATCCACTTGTTGAATACTTCCCTTAAGAATAATATAGTGCCCTTCTGCATCTCTAACTATAGTCTGTAGTTTAAAATCCAATTTATCTGATATGAGAATTGCTACCCCAGCTCTTTTGAGGTCCATTTGCGTGAAAGATGGTACTCCATCCCTTACTCTCAGTCTGAATGTACTCTTTGGGTTTGAAATGAGCCTTGTAGACAGCAAATGGATGGGTCATTTCTTTTTATCCAATCTGCAACCCTGTGGCTTTATGGGATGGTTCAAACCATTTACATTAAGACTCGATTACTGAGAGATATGATTTTAATGTTGCCATGTTGCCAGTAAAGTCTTTGTTTGTATTGGCTGTGTCTTTCTGTTCTGTATCACTCTTGGGGCCTTTTTACTTTTATAGAACCCCGTAACTATCTCCTGTAGGCTGGTTTCGTGGTTCTGAAATTGGTTAGTGACTGGCGATTCTGAAATACTTCTTTATTTCTCCATCAATTCTTGAATGAGGAGCCCTTGCTGGTAAGGATCCTGCTGCATGTTTTTCTCTGAAAGAGCTTTAAATATGCTCCCAACCTTACTCTCATTCCCAGGTGCTGTGCATGACAGGTCTGATGTAATTCTGATGCTTTTGCCGCAGTACGTGAGAAATTTCTTGCCCTGGCGCTTATAGTACTGTATCCTTGCATCTAATATTTGCGAATTGCACATGACGTGACGTGGAGGTTTTGTCAAAATGGTTGAGCTCTGGGAGGGGTCCTCTCATGCCTCTTGGACACGAATGTTTGTTTCACTTGCTAGATTAGGGAAGTTTCAGCCACAATTTGTTCAAATATCTCCTTCTAGACCCCTGTTTTTCTCCACCCCCTCGGGGATGCCAAGATGGTCTAACATTGGATGTTTCATTGAGTCAGTAATCTCCTGCACCTACATTCGTGGGCGTGATTTTTTAAGACCATCTTCTATTTTCATTTTTTCACCTCTATTAACCCATCCTCCAATTCACTAACCCGCTTCCTCTGCTTCTGCGACCTGGCCGTCAGAGCTTCCTAGTTTTGCCTGCATTTGGCTCATAGAATTTTTTTAATTTCTTGGTCAGATTCGCTCTCATTTCTGTCCTTAGGATTCTATATTCTGCAGTAACCTTTTCGTTAAAGTTTCAATTTACTCATCGTTTTGACCATCGTTACTCCCTGAATTCCATTTCTGATAATTTGGTTACATCCATATCCATTATTTCGTGTGGGTAGAGGCCACTAGAATCACTGGTTCTTTTCTTTGCTGGGGACGCTCTTCTTGTCATTCTGATGAAGAGAGAGCTGCGGGGTTTCCAGAGCCCAATTGACTGGGTCCCAGGCCTGCCCCCTGTTTTTAGGGATCTTAGGATGTGGGCTTCTTCTTTAAAGATTTTATTTATTTATTTATGTCGCGACAGCCAACCAGCGAGAGAGAGGACGAGCAGGGGAGTGGGAGAGGGAAGAAGCAGGCTCCCGAGCGGAGGAGCCCCGATGAGGGACTCCTTCTCCGCCGGGATCACGCCTGAGCCGCAGCCACGACTGCTTTACCCAGGCGCCCGGGTTGTGGGCTTTTGATTTTTCAGCCTGCCTTCTGGGGAGGCCTGCCGCGCCGATACTCAGGTGCCATGTTTGGGTAGAGTCTCGGAAGGCCCCTTAGGGGATGGGGATGGGCACTCCCTGAGCCGGCATTTCCAGGCTTTTGTTCTCTAGCGGCTTTCCTGGCGGTTTGCTGTGCCTCTTCTGAGAGTCAGAGCAGCAGCATGCCAAATTTCTGCTTTCCCTGTCACAGAACAGTGAGATTGGGTGTGCCTGTTCTCTACTAATGTTCTGGCCACTTTAACTCTCCTGTTACTGTTGGTGTTGCTCAACCCTGCAGCGTCCCGGGATGTAGCGCCCCACACCCGGGCGCGCCCCAGCCTCCTCACTTCCAGGGCCGGCGCGTCTCTGTCCTTTGTGTTTCTAACGCCGTCAGCCGCTAGCCGCCCCGCGCTCCCGATCTCCCGGTCTCAGTCTGGATTCAGTGAGCGCACCGGGATTCCGGTGTTCGCGAGATGCCTGGTGGTGCGCGCACCCGGTTCAGGGTCTCAGTCTGCTGTTTTGCGGGTGCCGGCCCGCGAGCCTCTCGCCTCGCCTCCTGCAAGTGGCTACCGCTCTGGATGCCCAACGCGGCGCTCCCTCTCCCCCTTCCGTTTATCTTCCGATAGTCCGTGCACAGTTTCATGGCTCCCCGCTTCGTACCTCAATACTCAGCGCTGGAGATGTTCATTTGTAGAGATCCAGATGCGTCTTCCTGCGTCTCAGGCTGGTTCCGTGGTTGTTTAGGCTGGTCTGGTACCTCTCCAGCTCGACTCGGAGGACCGGCTGAAAACGGTGTCTCCTACTCCTCCGCCATCTTAACTCCAGCTCCTGTTGTTGTTTCTGAAGACTTTCTGATCTTTTCTTTCGTGGTTTGATTTTTAATGATATATTTGGATATTTCTTTATTCTTTGCATATGTATTAGTGGGTTTTGATGTATGGTTTCCATTAGGTTTGTGTATAACCTCTTCTGCATATTGCAGTCTATATTAAGTTGATGGTCATTTAAGTTTGAACCCATTCTTTACTCCTCTCCTTCCCACATTTTAGGTATATGTTGTCATATTTTACATCCTTTTATTTTGTGGTTCCTTGACTGATTTTTTACAGAAATATTCGTTTTTGCTCCTTTCGTGTTTCTTATGCTTACACTGTCCCTTTTGGTCTCTCCTTTCCACTCAAAGTGTCCTCTTTAGTATATCTTGCAAGGCTAGTTTAGTGATCATGAAATCTTCTTGTTTTTGTTTGAGAAATGCTTTATCTCTCCCTCTATTCTGAATGATAGCCTTGCTGTATAGAGTATTCTTGGCGGCAGATTTTTCCCATTCAGCACTGTGAATATATCATGCCACTCTCTTCTGGCTTGGAAAGTTTCTGCTGTAAATTCTCCTCACTTTATGGGGGTTCCTTTGTATTTTACTATTTTCTTTTGTCTTGCTACTTTAAAAATTTTTTCTTCATCACTATATTTTTCCAATTTAATTACAATATGTCTTGGTGTGGATCTGCTTTTGTTGATTTTGATGGGGGTCTCTGGCCTCCTGGATCTGGGTATCGTTTGATTAGATTAGAGAAATTTTCAGCTATTAGTTCTTCAAATAAATTTTCTGTCCCCTTTTCTTTCTCTTCTTCTTCTGGGACTTTTATGAATGTTATTATGTTGGAGTTACTGGGTTCTGCACGTCTATGTTCCTTTTGCATAATTCTTTTTTGTCTCTTCTGTTCCCCTTGATTACCTTCTATTACTCTCTTCTAGATCATTAATTTGTTCCTCTGCTTCTTCCAGCCTGTTATTCATTCTATTAACCGTGTTTCTCATTTTACTTATTGAGCCCTTTATCTCTGCTATATTATTCCTTATCTCTGTGTTAAGGGTCTCACTTGTGTCTTCCACTCTTAAGTCCAGTGAGTATCCTTATGATCATTGTTTAAATGCCCCATGAAGCATGTTACTTATATCTGTTTTGCTAGATCTCTGGCCATGGCTTTGTCCTGTTCTTTCATTTGGGATAAATTTCTCTTATTTTGTCTAAGTCTATGTGCATGTTTCTGTGTGTTATGTTAGGAAAGTCAGCTACATCTCCTGTTCTTGAGGGTAATGGCCTTATGAAAAAGGGGTCCTGTAGTGCCCTGCTGTGTAGTGACCCTGTTCCCCAGGATTGGTCCTTTTAAGAGCATCCCCAGTGTTAGCTGCGTCTGCTCTGCTGTTTGGTTCTAGCCACTTTATCCTTCAGGCCAGTCTTCTGCAGAGGCTCTCTTTGTCTGTTGTGGGCAGTGTCTGGTCCCTGGCCTGAATGTGGTGTGTTTTAACTAGGTGCTCTCTTGCCTGCTTGTGAAAGGAGTCCTGTTGCTACTGCCACCAGAACTGAAGCCTCACAAAACTCCTGGGTTGGGAAATGCTTTGTGAGCAGGGGTTGGGGCTAGTCTTCTTAGGGAGGGGGCCCTCCAAACTGGGACTGAGACAAGTGAGACTGGGAAGGGCACTTCCACCAGAACACAGGGAGGGGGATGGGCCTTTGTGTAAGCATGCTATGTAGTGAGTGTGGGTGCTGCACTGGTTCCCACAGGTGGCCTTGCGTTTATGCTGAGGGGCAGGGGAGCGAAATGGTGCCTGCCAGTTCCTTTGCTCCCAGAGGGGTCTATGAATGTTGCCTCTTTGCAACACAGATGAAAAAATAGCCTCCCCACTGTGTGCCCCAGGTGCTCTTTAATTCATTGTTTTCATGCCATCTATCTGCAATTTGTTCACCTGCCTTCACTCCAAAAGCAGTGCAATGCTCTCCATGTTCTATCCCAGTCACATCCTCTGACCTTAAAGGTCTGTATGCCCTACTTGTTGCCAGAAGTCATGAAATTCATCCCGTCTCACTTTCCAAGCCAATTGTTATGGGGATTCATTTCCCCTGTGTGCTCACCTGTATGATAGTCTCTCTCTTGCCCTTCTCCGTGACCATGTCTCCCTCCCCACCTCAGCAGCCATAATCCATTTCTCTCCACACTTCCCACCTTCTTCTGTGTGGGCTCTTCTCTACCTTTAGTTGTGGCATTTTCACTGCCAGTCCTCAGGTAAATTTCTGGGATGTTTAGGATGATTTGGGACAAGATGAGCTTAGGGTTCTCCTACTCTGCTACCATCTTCCAACCAACTCTTTAATCTTTCCTGTAAATTAATTGCCTATATATGTGGGGATTTATTTCTAGGTTCTCTATTCTTTCTATTGATCTATATATCTGTTTTTATGCCAATACCAAACTGTTTTGATTACTACAGCTTTGTAATGTAATTTGAAATCAAGGAGTTTCTTGATTTCAAAACAAAGCCTCCAGCCTTGTTCTTTTACTCAAAATTGTTTTGGCTATTCCAAGTCTTTTGTGGTTTCGTACAAGTTTTAGGATAGGTTGTTCTACTTTTAAAAACTCCATTGAAAATTTGATAAACATTGCATTGAATGGTAGATTGCTTTGGATAGTATGGACATTTAACAATATTAAGTCTTCCAATCCATGAGCATGGAATATCTTTCCATTTATTTATTGTATTAATTTCTTTCATCAACATCTTACAGTTTCCAGTGTATAGGATTTTTCACCTCCTTGGTTAAATTTATTTCTAAATATTTTATTTTTTTTTTTTAAGATTTTTGTTTATTTATTTATTTAACAGAGAGAGCCAGTGAGAGAGGGAATACAAGCAGGGGGAGTGGGAGAGGAAGAAGCAGATTCCCAGTAGGGAGCCTGACACAGGGCTCAATCCCAGGACCCTGGGATCACACCCTGAGCCAAAAGCAGACGCTTAATGACTGAGCCACCCAGGCACCCCTAAATATTTTATTCTTTTTGATGTTTTTGTAATGGGATTTTCTTAATTTCTATTTCTGATAGTTTATTATTGGTATATAGAAATGCAACAGATTTTTGTATATCAATTTTGTAACCTACAACTTTATTGAACACATTTATTAGTTTTAACAGTTCCTGATAGAATCTTCATGGTTTGCTATATATGGTATCATGTCATCTACAAATTGTAACAGTTTTACTTCTTTCTTTCCAATTTGGATGCCTTTTATTTCTTTTTCTTGCCTAATTGCTCTGGCCAGGGTTTCTAATACTATGCTGAATAAAAGTGATGAAAATGTTTCCACCATTGCATATGATGATGATGATCTATGAGTTTGTTATATGTTGCCTTTATCATGTTGAGGAATTCCCCTATGCCCACTTTAAGAGTTTTTATCAAAAATGGATGTTGAATTTCATCAAATATTTTTTCTGCATCTATGCAGATAATCATATCAATTTTAGCATTCATTTTGTTTATGTGGTATATCAAATTTTTCACTATGAACTTCCTTCTTAGAACTGCTTTTGCTGTGTCCCATAAGTTTTAATAGGTTTAGTTCTGTTTTCCTTTGTCTCAAGATAGTTTCTGATTTTTCTTTGGATTTCTTTATTGACCCATTGGTTGTACGGTGGCATGTTGCTTAATCTTCACATATTTGTGAATTTGAGAATGTTCTTTATGTAATTGATTTCTTACCTCATGATCCAAATGATTCTTATTTTTATTTCAAACTTCTTACACCTGTTTAGTGGCCTAACATGGTAGGTCTTGGATAATGTTCTGTGTGCACTTGAGAAGAATGTTGTCTCTATGCATCGTCCTACAGGTGGTATGTAGTTAAGAACTCTTTTTCCATTGGTTACAGTCCTGTGAGACATGTGAGTGTAAGTTCCATTGGTCACCAGAGCCAGGTGATATAGAGGTGTCCCCTGGGTGGCAGATGCCAGATCAGGGTGTCAGACAAGTGTACAAACTGCTGTCCAGTAGATACCAGTGACCTTAGGTGAGGCAGGGGGAGAATGCAAAGATGGGACCAGTTGGCTTCTATCTGTGGAGAGTATTTCAGTAAGCACCTTGAAGTGTGTTAAATTAGGTGCCTAAGCCTCAGGCTGATGGTTTAAGATAGGCAAATAAGCATCTTTTACAGAATATCTGGGTCCTTTTCAGTCACCTACCCCTCTGCTGGACCTTAGATTCAGATTCAGGTCTGTGCATGGGAGCCCTTTAAGAATTATTTCTCAATTCACTATAGTCTGTGGGCCTCTTCAACCTAAGCCCTATTGGCTTTCAAAGTTAGATGTTTTGGGGGCTTATTATCTGAGGTGTAGATCTTTAAATTTGGGTGGATGATGGGTTCAAACCACTTATTTCTCAAGGAGAAGCTTGGGGTTTTGTATTCCCTCCCCATTGTGGACCCCTGTGCTGGAGGTAGAGTTTATGGCAAGATTGTGTCTCACCCTTTCCTGTCCACTTTGATAAGGGTTTTGTTCTCATGTGCTCAATTTATAGGAGTCACCAACAGATTTTGTTGTTTTGTCCTAGAGGAAATTCTTCTATATGTAGATGTAGATTTGGTGTCCACAGAAGGAGATGAGTTTAGGATCCTCCTACTCCTAGGACTCAAATTCTTAAAAAAAAAAAAAAAAATTCCAGTGTAGTTAACACACAATATCATGTTTGTTTCAGGTGTACAAAAGAGTGATTCAGCAATTCCATGTGCTACTTAGGGCTCATCATAAGTGTACTCTTAATCCCCTTCACCTATTTCACTCATCTCCCCCGTGGTAACCATCAGTTTGTCCTCTCTAGTGAAGAGTCTGTTTTTTCATTTCTTTTGTTTCTTTCCTTTGCTTCTTAAATTCCACGTATGAGTGAAATCATATGGTATTTGTCTTTCTCTAACTTATTTCACTTGGCATCATACTCTCTAGATCCATCTGTGTTGTTGCAAATGGCAAGATTTCATTCTTTTTCATGGCTAAGTAATAGCCCATTGAGTGTGTGTGCATGTATCACATCCTCTCTATCCATTCATCGTATCAGTGGACACTTGTATTGCTTCCATAATTTGGTGATTGTAAATAATGCTACAGTGAACATGGGGGTGCATATATCTTTTCAAATTACTGTTTTCATATTCTTTGGGTAAATATCCAGTAACAGAATTAGCAGATCGTATAGTAATTCTATTCTTAATTTTTTGAGGAACCTCTGCAGTGGCTACACCAGTCTGCATTCCCACCAGCAGTGCATGAGGTTTCCTTTTTCTCCACTGTTCATCAATACTTGTTGCCTCTTGTGTTTGATTTTAGCCATTCCAACAGGTGTGAGATGTTGATTTGTATAAGTTTTTTGTATATTTTGGATACTAACCCTTTATCAGATATGTCATTTGCAAGTATCTTTTCCCATTGAGTAGGTTTCCTTTTAGTTTTGTTGACTGTTTTCCTTTGCTGCGTATAAGGTTTTTATTTTGATGTAGCCCCAATAGTTTATTTTTGCTTTTGTTTCCCTTGGCTCAGGAGACATATTGAGAAAAATGTTGCTATGGTTAATGCCAAGACTCAAATTCTCTCTCTCTCTCTCTTTTTTTTTTTAAGATTGGATTAATTCATTTGACAGAGAGAGAGAGAGAAAGCAAGCACAAATAGGCAGAGCCAAAGTGTGAGGGAATAGTAGGCTCCCTGCTGAGCAGAGAGCCCAATTTGGGGCTTGATCCCAGGACCCTAGGATTATGATCTGAGCCAACGGCAGATGCTTAACGGACTGAGCCACCTAGGCACCCCACCAGGACTCAAATTCTTAAACTGACTAGACTAGTAGCTAAACAATGAAAACATTTGTAGTTATTTAAGAAGAACTAAAAAATGAAAACCTATTTACAAGTGCTTTTATAAAAAATGGAACAGAACAGCTAGCTTTCAGAACCTTTCCCACCACCCCTGTCAGAGACCATAGACAAAGAAGATGGATTTAAAGGAACCAAAATAGAATTTTGCATTATCCAGATTTTAAGAGTTGGTAATATGTAGACTTGACTTCTTAAGGATTAACCCTTTCTTCAAAGAAGATTGGTGATTTGTGTATTTCAGTGTTTTAAATGTAAATGTATTTTTTGATAAACATTAGTCCACTTCATAATTCAAGCAGTTCTCATTTAGAATATAAATGTTTCTTGTTATTTCTATAATTTATTTCCAGCAATAAATTGGTTAAGGACACTTAGTTTCAAATTTAATTTAAAGGTATGAAAAATTTATACCTTAATTTTCATTCTATGTCAATGTGAATTAGGTCATTACTATTCTTTCTGAAATCTCTAGAAAACTTTTTCTCTTTTAGACAAATAATGAACCTTAGGCTTTTGGTGTTGTTTGGTGATCCCACTATCCATTGCTTTCTCTACAATTGATTAGGTTGCTTGGAATTGGTTTTAGGTTCCCTGCAATACTGTTTTGTGTGTGTGTGTGTGTGTGTGTGTTTTAAGTTTATTCTGAAATATAACACAGGTCAAACATATGCCACGACGATATTCTTCCATTCTCTCTACACTGTAAAGATTGTCGAGTTTATGTTCTACACTTTGAGTTCCTCTACCTGGAATCAGAGTGTTTAAGACAGATTCCCTCCAGTTAACAGGTCATTTTTGCATTTGAGAAAGGAAAACTTTTGTCAAATACTATCATCAATGAAGCATAAACACTTGTACGCATCCAGTAAGGCAGGATGCTAATCATAAGAAAAATCTGTATTTTGTTGTTTGTATTATTATAACTACTTGCCAAAAAATGCTCTCTCTCACTTTAATACACAACCAACCTTACCAAATATCTCTCTGTTGGTTTACCGGTCCTCTGTTCCATGTGCTTTCTAAAATGTTTGTGTGGCAGAAACTAGAAAATTGTACTTCAAACTCCCTTGTAGCTAGGGTTTTAGATACAGTCTACCGATGAGATCCACTGATGCAAGGTGCACAAGATGGAAGTGGGTAAAAGCCAACGATTTACCATACTGCTATTTTCTGCGGACAATCAGAGATGCTGGGTCTTTCTGAAATGGTGCTCCAGTGCCCACTCGCTGACAAGTCGACGCCCGGCCGCAGCTGCATCGGTGCTATAGGGGCCTTGCGATTGCTACCCCTTGACTGCGGCACAAGCAGCAGCTTCCCTGATCGGTGGGTTCCTCATTACTGCTCTGAGGGTCATTCCTAGAGCCCTACCTAGAAGCTGCTTCTTTGTTTTGAATCCTCTCTACTTCAAACAGCTAGATTTTTGTTCCTTATAACTGTATTCTGACTGGTACTGCCTTCGGAGAAACGGCTTCGAAAAGATCAGTAGAGGTCTATCTGAGGTAAGTCAGAAAGTTTCAATTAGAAGATTGAAAGCGTTTCAAAAAAACTTGGCCACTGAAATTCAAACTGTACTCTGGCTTCCAGCGGTTGGTGAGTGGTGATAACTGATCAATCGTGCTGATAGGAAGTATGGCAAGATGCAAGGAGCAGAACCTTTGAAGTCCAACAACAGTGCACAGTCTAGGGGTTCACAGAGCTGTAGTTTCCAAAAATGCTGGCAAAATCAAAGTAGCAAAATTAAAGAAGAAACTTAATCCCTGCATAAAGACAAAAGTCCCGTAGTCATCACTAGAAGTTTAGCGCCTATGCCTAGAAAGGTAACCCACGCTAAGCTAGGCCAGGTGGATAGACTCAGAGCCTAGTAGAGAGAGAACGGCCTTTAGAAGGCAACAGTCCTGAGGCCTTCCGTCAACTTTGCTGCTTACTGACTGCTTGACTTTTAGCATTTCTTTAGTTTCCAAGCTTCACTTTCCACAACTGCAAAATGCGGATAGCAACACTATACCCACAGGGTTGTATCATTAGAAGTATAAAAAAGGGATGCAAAGCGCCTATACGGTCTGGCACATAACAGGTATTCAGAAGCGGCGACGAAGTATTATCCCTTCAGCTTTTAATTTAAAAGTGAATCCAGTCTTGTTCACACAGAAGCAGAAATTTAAAAATAAGAGAGTTGAAACTGAAGAAAGAGAAAAGATAAGTAACAAGATATAGAGCCAGAAGGGCTAATGTTGTCTCATAGGCCCCGAGACACAGGGAAAAAGGAAACATTCTCCTATGGTGAGAAGAAAGGAAATAAAGTAGTCTGGAGCCACAAAGAATCTAGGGCAGGGCCCTCCTGCTGCATTAGCACTGGGTGACTGTAAAAACATGAGGTCTGCTCTCAGCGGTAGAGGTATGCATAGCGGTTTCTATTATAATTCTGTTTTTACTCAAAACTTGCCAAAAATTTTCTTTTGAGGTGAAACTCTCCAGTATTTTCTACAGCTCAAATTGATTATTTGAAGTAGCATTGGAAGAAAGTAAAGGCATACTTGTTATTAAAATGCATGGAGGTGGGAGAAAAGACCAATTTTAAGTTGCCCCTGGTATAAGGGGTAACACCATGTCGGATTGTCCATATGAATTATTAAAAAGAAGTTGCATTTTTCTATTGAAATTCAGCATGTGAGAGAGCTTCACAGTGAGAAGCTTCACACTCTTTTTAAAGTTGTGAATACAGACACTGACTAAATACGGACTAAAATATCTACTATGAACTCCATGAGGAGAGCAGCCATGTTCTGTTTGTGCCAGCATGGCTTAACGTACGTCATGTCCACAGCCTGCACACGTGGCTTCTACAGCCAAAACATCACAAAAATAACTGTTCATTGAGTTTAATCAATTAAACTATTGGTCAGTGAAACAAAATCATGCAAGTCAAGTTTGCTTGTGTATAGACAAATCTAGTCTTCTAGTTAAATTTACATCACTTTTAAAAACTATTAAAATAGCATAATGTATGCTTACTTATTATAAACTCTTTATATATGGATTTAACTATACTTATAGGAATGACTATGTTCCATAAAGTTCAGTCTTCATCTGGCGCCACTTCTAAGAGTTTCCTTGGTCAGGCAGAGGTACATCTGAAAAGTACAACCTGGCTCAGAATATGATGCTATCTGGGGAAGCCATGAGCTCCAGACACACAAGTGATACGGATACAACTTTGAGGTCCAGCTTAATTAAGAATGTTGTTCCATGTAGGCTTTTTTTTTTTTTTTTTAAACAGATTAGGAATTTGGGAAAGAGGCACAGATATTGAACCATGATGGTATTAAGTATCTGGTTACTGGCACTCTTCAGCAATCTCACTGAGACAAGGAAGTACTGTAAAATCTCTACTCTGATCTGCTCTCACCTCACAATGACCACTACCAGTCACTGGAACTCCATAATCCAGTCTATCTTTCTTCTCTCCTTTCCCACTACTTCCACTCCAGATTAGACTCTCATTAACTCCCTTCCTGGAAAATTTTAAGTTTCCAACAATGCTCACAAACCCATCATCTCTACACACATACCATAGCCCCACTTAAAATTATTTTTCCTGACTAAATTTGAGTCTCCTTAGTTTGTTAATCAAGGGTGTCTACGACTTTCCAGTTCTCTTCCCCAGTCACGTCCCATGCTTTTTCCCAGCTCTGCCTTTGCCTGGATTATTACTTTTACTCGGAGTTCTCTGTCACCTTTCCAATGTTCAAGTTTTGTCTTGCTCTCAATTCCAAGGCCATTTTCTCCATAGTCCTACTCATTCCTGCAAGCAAATGTCATTTCCCTAACCCAGGAGCTTATGTCATGTTATTTATACATATTTACCGATTTGTTAAATGGGAGGGAAAAAATTTCCTCTATCCATCATAGATTTTCCAGTTTGGGGAATTAGACTAGCCAAAGATAAGTTAGCAAGAGAAAATAGACAGAAGTTTATTAGCTTTCACATCACAAATACACACCTGGGAGCACGCACCAGTGAGTAAACCAGAGCTTTTCCTGCTTCCTAGGTTTCCGATGGCCTTTACCTCAAACTAAGCCTTATGTCAAAGGGACATATTTGGGGTGGCATATTCTGGTACCCTCATTACCTTAGCAATTCATTCATTAAGAAAACATCTAGTTTTGCGTAACATAACTATATTTGGGGACGTGGGCCCCGAGCCTGGGAGTTGGCAGATGCTCATCTCAACCCTGCCCCACTCTCCGCAGCTGTGAAAGGGGAGCAGGGTGTGCCATCCCACAATTTGTCTTTTTGGCATAAGGATTATTTTGAGCTGGTTATTTTTGAGAGACAGTAGAATCTCTGAACACAGAGTGGAAGTTGCCCTTTCATAAAGGATACTGACATTTCTAAAGGAATCTCCATTTGTGAGGGGGTCTTCCCCTCCATGTGAGAAAGAGAAGGTGACTTTACATCTCCAGGAACTCTGATCTGTGGAGAAAGGCAACAACTTAAATCTGCATTACAAACCTGACCCTTACTACTGCACTTTTCCTGGTCATCTCCCAGAAGTGGCCTTCCCTCCAGAACATCTTTCTTTTGTCATTAACTGGGGATGGTACTTAAGGTGGTGGCTTGGACCATTTCAGGTAGTTTTACTTGGTTTTCCTGGGTATCTTCCATGTATGCAGAAAGTATACATGTTATCAAACTTATTTTTTCTCCTGTTAATCTTTTATTACAAAGCCGGTAGGGGGATCTCAGCCAAGAACCTAGAAGGATAGAAAGAAAATTATTTTTCCTTCTCCCTGTCCTGTGGCCTGAAATAACTGCCAGTGAGGAGAAAGAAGGTTTTAAAGAGGCATTATCCCAAAGCGCCTGGCAGTGATTTTAACAGAGGACCCAGCTTAGCCCCTGGCCTCACAAGTCCCTGGTGACCCTGCCCAGACGCTTTGGGAGAGGATAGCTTTAGCATCCCTGAAGACCTCAGGCTGTACACATCAGAATTTCCCATCTGAGGTACCTATTCATTCCCGGTGGCGGCATTGGGAGTCTGGCCCTGAGTGTTTAGCCCTAGGGGACCTCTGGAGAAGGGATTACTTTGGATTTGCTGCTGTTCCTAATAAATGAAGAGAGAGGTTCAACTCCAACATGGGATAAAATGACTAATGCAATAGTAGCACCCCAGTTACAACAACGAGACTGCTTGAGTAGGTGGTCTCTGTCTTAGAGAGGGCAAAAGCACCTTGTACACTATTATTTTTACTAAATAGAAGT
Organism: Ursus maritimus; assembly: GCF_017311325.1. Lineage (NCBI taxonomy): Eukaryota > Metazoa > Chordata > Mammalia > Carnivora > Ursidae > Ursus > Ursus maritimus. Next base: position 50,538,103 of record NW_024427107.1, on the reverse strand, counting down.
TATATAGTTGTGTTTTGGTAATTGACATTTTACTGTCTTACACATGCAAATCACCTCCTTTGGTCTTTTTTCTAAATGGTGTAAATGACAGACTAAGACAATACAAAGTTTCTTTTTGATGATTCTAAAACATTTTTACAGTCATCTAATAAAAAAGAATTAACACAATATACATTAAGTAGCATTCTAGATACTAGAATAACAGTGAAGAAGAAATGCCACAGCCCTTGTGGCTAAGAAACATGCAATATATTTAGAGAAATGTTCACCACTCACACATGCAACTTCCATTTATTTAATGAAGAAAAAAAAAATTAGCACCTGCCTGTCCATCCAACACCCAGCTAAGCATGGGGTGAGAAAATCCTGCCCTCAAGTTAGCAACTGAATAAGTTTTTTAAAAAATCAATATATAATTATAAATTGTGATGAACACCATGAAGGAAACAAATAGAAAATAACCCCCTCCTTTGGATTGGTGAGGGAGGTTCTCCACAAAGATGTGAAGTTGCAGCTGAGACCTGAAGGTGAAGATTAGTAATCATTCTCGAGAAGTTGGCCCAGACAGAACAGTGTGTTGAAGGCACCAAGTATAAGACATACCTTCTAGATAAATCTATCAAGATATATAAGGGCATAAGATAGTACAGTGATAAAAATATCAAATGTATTCTTTTCAACGAGTATATCCTGTGTGAATATGATGAGCTGGAGATAAAATGATTGACACAGATATAAAAAAGCTCCTGTTCTCCTGGAACTTACAGTCAGGTGAGGAAGACCCTGAGTGTGCATTTACAAGTGTGATGAGGACCATGCGACGGGGGTAATATGGACATGTGTGACAAGTGGATTTTACCAAACCCAGAAGACTGAGGGAGTCCTTTCTAAGCAACTGACGTTTAAACACGGTTTTGGGAAATTAGTATCAACCTGAAAATAAAAAGCCACAATGAGTGGCAATTGAGTGATATTAGAGGAGAGCACAAATTCAGGAAGAAATCCAAATATCGTCCAGCTTATTGGGTGAAAGCCATGAATTTCTGTGAGGGAAAGGAAGGGGGCAATTACATTAGTTGAAGAAAATATTTTTCTATGGGGTTAACAAGCTAAGCTACTCTGGGTTATGTATTGAGTACTGGTTTTAACTATTAGTTTTATCTTTAGAAGGTCCATAGGTATCAGTCTTATGATCAGAATGTTCTTTCTCCTGCTGACTCTCTAGCAATGGCCATTTTGCCTAGTCCAAAGGTTTTGGCCCCGTTTAAACAAAAGCCGTGTAAACCACTCTGGCTCTATTTTAGAAATGGCTCCAGTCAGGTCATTTTTAAAAGCCCGGGTCTGTTGGTTAAGGTTCTCTGGAAGTAGAGATAGGTAGATTTGTTCAGAGAAAACAATTTACAAAACTAAATGGGCAGTTTAGATTTGATGGGTGATAGAGAAGGAGGTATTGAGACATTGAATATGATACAAAAGTGATCAATGGCTAGTCATGGCTGGAAAAGGAAGGAGTTAGAGCACATTTGAGCCAATGGCATTAGTTTTCCCTGAAAACTTTTGCATAAGAATTAGCCTATCTATTCTTGTCATCAAGTTACTATTTTATACTTAATCCCCCTCTTCTACCTCTGAAACTGTGCTATTAACGCATTTTAGTTTTTTGTTTTTCAAAATTGCTGTCAATAGTGCATTTGGGTTCTCTCCATTGTTTCCTTTCACTCAGTTGATCTTTCCTGGGGGGGGGGGATGGACAATTTATGAAAACTAAAGTATGTCACAAAACAGGACACAGCTTTCCTCCCTAAGGCTTCTAAAGTAATTTTGGACTCTGAACAGTTACGATTTTACTTTTGTGTCCACAACATTGGTCAAGCATGAGAGCAAGAAAAAAACTGCAGAAGGAAAAGGCATTCCTTCACTTAAAAGCACAATTTGTGGGAAAGAAAGACTAAAATATGTTTTTCTAGAACCTTTACCAAATGATGTGAAGTCCATATGATTGCTAATCTTGTTTTTACCATTATGTTCGTGGAGTGCTTTGTCAAAGTACTTTGGTTTTATGATTTCAAAAATTGCTGTTTTATGACATAAGAGTCCCATGATCTAATGGACATATAATTATATAGAAGTTACATTAGCAAAGCTAAATGCAACTTGTAGCAATAATGTACAGGAACCCTGAGCCCCACATCTCATTCTCTTTGAAACTGTCCTACCTTCCCTGGCAGTCTTGGTTACTTTCTGTACTCAGCCCTTTAATATGGCAGTTATAATTACTGTTCACATACCCATTTCCTCCACTAAACTGAGCAACTCAAAGGCAGAGAATGTTTATTATTTATCTGTCTGACCACAGAACTTTATAGTAGATACACAAAAATAGACTTGTGCAGGAACAAATATGAGTAAAGTTATTAAGACATACTACTGAGGTTATCAAAGATTGGGGCTTTTTAAAAATAACATGTATAAAACTTTAAAGAGGGAAATTCATTTAGAACCCCCTCCCCTTCAACTCACAACTAAGCCAACACCCAAATACCCCCTTGGCCACTTTGACACCTAGTTCTTGTAAATGTTTCCCTTCCTTCCATGTATTCACACTCATAATCCAGTGAGTCTAAGAAACACAGCCATGTTTAAACATCTGGGATTCATCACGCTGATTCTGTTAATCAAAGTTCTGAAGATCAGTTCCAGATGTTGCCTAACTAAAGTTACATAAACATTGTTCACATTTTTAACTACAATCAGACCTAACTTCCCATATCTTGAAAGTAACTTAATTTGTATAGGTAGGAGTTATACTCTGCACTATTTTTTTAAATTAACTCTCAACTTAATACAAAGATAAGGCTGATAGATCTTCCCTAGAAGTGAATATTAATAAAAATTCAAGATATATTTTTGAAAATCATACATTTTTGAAAATCATACATTTAATCACATTAGCTCAAAGATTCCCTAAGACAGGAAGACAAATTAATATTGCCTGAGTGTCCACTATGTAGGGGAGGAAAGATAATTTTCCCTCTCCCTTCTAGGTTCTTGATGGGACCCAACCCCTGTAATAAAGTACAGACTAACAAGAGAAAAACAGTTTAATAACATAAATCCCTCCTGTATGTATGGGAAATACCCAGGAAACATGAGTAACTCCTTGGAATGACTCAAACCACCACCTAAATACCATCTACAGCTAAAGACAAAGATATAAGGAGAAGTTATCAGGCAAAGCAGAGTAAACAAGGGTATGGCTGATAGGAGTTTCTAGAGATTTAGTCAGCCTTCTCTTCCTGGTTCAGAAAGGGAGACACCCTTATAAATGGAGATTTCCCTTATAAATGTCAATCAATGTCTCTTACAAAATGGTAACTTCTACTGGTTTTTTCCTGTGTCTGCTGTGTTTTAAAAATAATTAGCTCAAAATAATCTTTCTGCGAAAGATGCTTATTTTGGGTCAGCACACTCTGTTCTGCTTTGGTCCTATCTTGAAACTTCCCCAATAACTTTGATAGTCCAGAAACTGAACTGATGAGTGTTCCATATCTCACTGAACCAGTCTTTTAATCTTGAGAATAGGTGAGTTCAGTTAAAGAGTTGCTTTTCATTTCAGGAGGTAGTGTGGCAGGTGGGCTTCCAAAGTTAGGTCTATAAGGTACAAGTGATCAGGTATGTAATAAGATGCATTTCTATGGGGGAAAAAAAGATTAATGGTTAGAGCAAACTATAAACCCAGTCTGAGTCATGAGAGCAGATAGTTTAGAAGATTTTGTTGGGAAGGAAAAAATTTATCTGCTGTTCAAGGTCCTTCTGGCTGGACTAAGAACCAAACTGACAGGAGAAAATCAAATTTACTTTCAGTCATGAAATTCTAAAGATAGGCACCATGAGGCTTATACGAGATCCTCAGCTAAGGAGGGGGTGGGGGTCTGAGAATACAAAGGGGAAGATGGCCATTAACAGGAAGGTAAGAAGAGATGCTTGGAAAACAAAGGTTACTTGCATAATAGGGTAATTTTCTTAAAGAGGAATCTCTAGTAATCTCTCTCTTCCTGATATAGGCAGGCAGTTGAGGAGGAGGTAAAGAGCTTTCCCTGAATCTACTAGGTTTTGATTACTTTTAACTCAAAATACCATTCATGCCAAAGTGGCCCATCTTGAGGCAACCTGCCCTGGGCCCCTAAGTTCCCTCCTCTGAAATTTAGCTCAAGTTTCACACCTTAAAAGTGAGTTGGTAGATTGTTTCATCTTGTTGAACAAGTCTTAGTCCTGATAATAGGTCAGTTCAATTAAACTCTTTGAGGAGGTGGTGATGCAGTTATGTTTTCAAAGTTAGGCCTATGGTTCAAGTAATCAGGTATTAAATAAGAGGCATTTATATGGAAACAAAACAGTAGCTAATGATTGGATCAAATTAGAAACCAGTTTCTGAGTTCGGAGAATAGCCAATCCAGAAGATTTCTAGATGTCAAGCTTGAAGCATCCTTAGATAGAGTGAGAGCAGGCAGTTTGCCAATCTGACAGATTTTCCTGGTTTGTAGTTCAAATGTCTCTTGTCATCTTTTGTGTGGCCCACAGGCAGGCATGAAGACTGCCTATATGTGAGCTGGTGTGGTGCTTTCTCTGAAGTTTACATCAAGCTATTCCTATTTAGTTTCAGAGCTTCAGGAAGAAAAGAAGTGTCAGTTCTCAAATATAACCAACTCAGAAAGGTGGGGAAAGAAATTGAAAATATTCATTTGGAGAGTTGTAACTAGGCATTGGAGGAAACTAGAAGAAATCAGGATCCAGGCTAGTTTATAATGAACATTTACTTAGTTATGTTATTGAAACATTTTCTTTCGATAATCACACTCATTTCTACTAAAGATAGCCAAATTCATATTAATTTGTGTGCAAAATTAGTTTCAAAAAAATGGGTCTGATCATTTACTTAAGTATTATAAGAAGAGCAGTTGACTGGGGTGCCTGAGTGGTTCAGTCAGTTAAGCATCTGACTTCTGCTCAGGTCATGATCTTGGGGTCCCGGGATTGAGCCCTACATCAGGCTCCCCACTCAGCAAGGAATCTCTCTCTCTGAAATAAACAAAATCTTAAAAAAAAAAAAAAAAAGGCAGTTGACCATATAGGCTCTTTAAAACCTGCTTTCCTGGAACTTTTTATAAGTAATCTCTAGATTGAACTTTTAACAGCCTCTAAAGGCCAGAAGTCAAGCCAAATACTTGTCCTCAGACTTCACCTGCAATACCTATAGATTTGGGTGAATTCTTCTTTTCTTGAGTTCCCCAAAATATCCTGATGTTTTTATACCTTCTTTACTCACCTGGTAATACTGCTGGGAATTCCATAAGCTAGTATCAGGCTTCTATTTACAAGGGCTTTATTAGCTCAATAAAGTCCACCTCAGTTCTTCAAAGCTGTCTGGTCATACGTAAGTCTATGCATCTTTCTCCCAAATATCCCATTCCATTCAAAGCCTTAGTAATACAGCCACTATTTCCAAATAGTTTCCTGTTAGAAAAGGAATGGATTCTTATTGAACATATGTAAATTAATTGCCGTAAAAATATAAGAATACTGACAGTTTCAAAATTTTGGATTCTGAAATCAGGTAGGGATAAAAGATAAATTTTTCAATTAGAATGTACCTATGTAAACAGTCAAATTGCTGTAAGTCAGCTTAAGAAAAGTTTTTTTTAAAAGGTTATGGTTTTCCAGATTAAAACACTGCCGACTTTTTTAAAAACAAAAGTCATAAAAATTGCAATTATTCTCTTGTTTATGTAGTCCCACGTTATCCTTGTTCTGTTTGAACCCAGTATTTCCACTAGCTCTGGAAATTCTTATCCAGTTTGGTTTTATGAGCTTAAGGTTGTCAGAAGCCTATTCTCAGAGTTCATTTAATACATTTGCAATAGCATCAGGAAAACAGTAACTGTAAATGGCAAGACTTAAAAATGGCCCCGGTTAAAGATCTGATTAGAGTTCATTATAATGCAACCGACAAGGAAATTTGGTTACTTCTGTAACATACAACACTTCAAGATAATAACATTGTAGGACATCAGATTTCTAGGAGTTTTATACTATTTTTAGGACACTTATTTTAATAATATACCTATATAAATATAATCTAAGAGGATTTAGTATCATTTATTTGACAATGCTTTCCATATAATTTAAGCTAATTAGGCTTATTTGGTATGTTAATTGCTCACAAATTTTTTTGAATTTTTGAAATATTCCAGGAGCTCTCAGGAACACTGCAGAATATGGCCAAACATCAAAAGATTCGGACATTTGATTAAGTAGGATCATGTCATTATGAAACCAGATTGAATGATCCATTCAACCCAAGTGACAATAAAAGATATCAAAGTCAAACACAGGTTACAGTTTTGAGCAAAATTTAGCTCTTAGACATAGGAAAATATGTTGCCAAAACACAGAATCCTTGTTTTCTGGGCAGGTACCTTTAAAGGTAAAAAAAAACATGTTTACAATTTCTTAAGAAGAGATCAGTAGTTATAACTTTTTTTAAAAAAAAAAACATTTTTAATTTTGCACCAGTGTATTTTTTTTAAAGAATTTATTTGAGAAAGAGCACTAGGTGATAGGGAGAGGGAGAAGCAGGCTCTCCACTGAGTGGGGAGCACGATGTGGGGCTTGATCCCAGGACCCCGGGATCATGACCTGAGCTGAAGGCAGATGCTTAACTGATGGAGCCACCCAGGTGCCCCTACCTCAGTGTATTTTTAATATTAAAACTCATTTATCTTAAATTCGTCTTGATCTTAGCCAGTACTGACTACATATAAAATTCCTTTCTAAAGATTCCTTTGCCATAAATCTGCAACTTTCTATCTTACATTCAGATTTTGTACTAAATTTTTCCTCAACAAAAGCCTATTCCCACCCCCACTCCACCCCACACATTTTTTGTTTTTTGTTTTTTTTCCCATAAAGACATCATATTTTCCTTGCACACAGAGTTGTTTCTCTTATTAACTGTAGGGGCCAAGGGCTGACTACCCGAAGATGGGCCAGTTTGGCATGAACATTATTTTGAGTTAAAAGCAATCAAAACCCAGCAGTTGCAGGAAAAGCTCTCTCCCCGGTCCTCAGCTGTCTACATTTACATTGGAAAGGAGGGCTCAGACCATGAAGAGCCTATTAAGAGATACCCCTTTACCTAACAAATTTATCTGCATAATATGGCAAGCTTTGTTTCTCAAAGCATCTCCTTTCACCTTCTTTATAATGGCCTTTCCTTTGTATTCTCAGACCCTGCCCCTCTTCTTAGTCATGCTGCCTCATTGTCTTTGGAATTTCATGTCTGTGTGGATTTTTCATATGTACACCATTAAATTTAATTTTCTCCTATCAACCTGTTATCATGTCAATTTGATTCTAAGTCCACCTAGAAGGACCTTCAAGGGCAGAGGAAAGTTGTCTTCTTTGATGTTAAATAATTGTGAACTGTTTGTTATACCAATATTCTTTAGATTAAATACATTTCCTAGGGGCACCTGGGTGGCATGGTTTGTTAAGTGTCCAACTCTTGGTTTAGGCTCAGGTCGTGATCTCATGGGCATTCAGTGGGGAGTCTGCTTGAAAGATTCTCTCCCTCTGCCCCTCCCTGCTGCTCACTCTCAAATCTTTTTATGAAAAGTACCAGACAGTTTTGTTCAAATATCCTAGTTTTGTTTTTATAATATTTACAAATATTTTAAGAGGAATAGGCAAAGTTTGGAGATTAATATTGGTGGGCTTTGACTGGGTTCTGGAGTTTCATTTCTGATTTTGTAGAGATTTCTAAGACAAAGACAGTTTTTAATTCCCCCAAAGAATTAGATTATAGCCTTAATATCAAGGCACTAGCCCATCTTTTTAACACAATTTGCTTATTTGTACCAGGGAGATTTGTAGCTAAAATGGGGATTAAAAAGATTTATATCTTTAAATCTGTATAAAGCATTTTAACACAAGCGTGCTTTCTGGGTATATAATTCAACTTGGCTTTTATCAGCTCCTGAATATTGGCCTTTCACAGATCATTTGTAGGAAGGCCTAAGAGAAATTTTGGTCCTCTTTCCTCTGTGAAGGGGGGTTGTAGATAGTCATTAATCTTTTTAATTTCTTTAAATTTGGTAGAACCTTTTAAAAATAGAGGCAAAAGAGCTTTATAATTTAAAATACCTACTGATGTTCAGGGGACATGAACTCTTTTGCAGTGGGGGGATCTAAAATACACCTGCACAGGACATCACGTAGGGAAGTCTAAAGCTGGCAGAACCTGATTATTGAGCTCTGGAAGGTAGGAGCAAAGCAATCCTTAGTGCTAATCTTGGGTGATTTTATTAAACTCATTTCTTGGCTTTCAGTTTTACATGAGCAACCTGTATACTTGAACCTAGAAATGAGGCTGGCATGTTCCCTGTAAATCTTGTAGGGAAAGGAAATTTAAAACAGGCAGATGAGCCTGAATTTTTAGAGAAACTTATGTTGGAAGTGGACACTTAAGTCTAATTTCTGTTCTTTGATCTTGTCATGGGTGTCCTTAAGGCTAGCCATTATACTAATAAGACAATTGTGAGCTCTCTATAAAGAATATTTTTCTTGTAAATATAACCAGTTTAAAGGATCCAGCATCTGGCCATTGGCAAGTAGGATCTATTATTAGCAAGTTAAACCAATAAGCCTTTAAATGATTTAACCAAAGATGTAATAGATATCCAACCAGGGCATAGCTGAGGGAATCTCTATGATCCAAAAATTTATTCCTCAAATTAGTCTTAGGAGGCAAAGGCCTTTGTTGCACAGATGGTAAGAATGGTGTAATGGTGGGGCTCCTGGGTAGCACAGCGGTTAAGCGTCTGCCTTCAGCTCAGGGCGTGATCCCGGCGTTATGGGATCGAGCCCCACATCAGGCTCCTCCGCTATGAGCCTGCTTCTTCCTCTCCCACTCCCCCTGCTTGTGTTCCCTCTCTCGCTGGCTGTCTCTATCTCTGTCGAATAAATAAACAAAAAATCTTTAAAAAAAAAAAATGGTGTAATGAAAATGGTGTGTCTGATCTCCCACAAATCATGTGATGCCTTCAGTCACACACCGGCTAATCTGTGACACTGGGCAGGTGCTAATAGACTGGGACCTTCCAGAACTAACGAGCAACAAAGGCTCCTATGAGCTGGAACCTCTCATGACAAACACCCTGAGAGCTAGCACCCCTGGACAGATAGACTCAGATCCCCAGTCTATTTGACCACCAGGATGCATTCTGTTAAATGCGCCTTCCTGATGGTGGAGGCAGATATCCTCAGTGGTCAAAAAGCAAAGTTCTTAGAACACAGAACAAAATGAAAGAAAAAAACGTCATCTAGTTTTTCTCTTGGCTAAGCCTTGGGTCTCTTGGAGCCACATTAATACCTAGGAGGGATGTGTTACAAGGAACTGTGCATTGTTTTTACAGTAAACCTTATTGCACGGAAGTTTTCTTGAGGTCAGTGGGTGACCTAGTATCAATCTAACCTGTTCCATGACCGACTTATCCTAACACAGTAGTCTTTGAGTTGGGTGGTACACAGTCTACTAGTTTGTAAGTGCTTGACCAGTGCCCACCAATTTTGCAGCTTTGGCTGCTGGTCTGGTGAGAACTGTGAACACTGACTTTTTTATGACAAAAAAGACACAAAGAAAAACAAAGACCATCCCTGGGAGGAAATAGATGAGTAACCAAGGACTACTATACAAAATTTAACCAAAGAGTCACTAAGTCCAAAAAACTAGTTCCAAAAAGTATTTTCTCCTGCTAATCTAAATTTAGGAAAGAAAAAGGACTCTTAACCACTCTTGCTCCATCAGACTCCAGAGATAAGATTTCTTGCCATGTCAGCCCCTTGAAATCTCTGCCTTTTGCCTCTGCTTGTCAGATTTCTCAAGGATTTCTCACCTGTAGCAGTGTGTGGGGTGAGCTGTGTCCAGCAAGTTGAGGTATCCTGCTGGCTGTGCCAGCTGTTGGAGAGGAAGAATTTTCTCTGCTATTGAAGGTCCTTCTAGCTGGCTAACAGCCAAACTGACAGGAAACAGGTTAACAGGAGAAAATACAATTTAGTGTCATATGGACAGGGAATCCACACACACAGGAAATTCCAAAGACAGGCAATATGAGATTTATATGATATCCTGAGCTAAGGAGAGGTGTAAGGATCTGAGGGTACAAAGGAGAGAATGATCACTAACAGGAAAGTGAGAGATGTTTGGAAAACAAAGGTTGCTCTATTCTGCATGTAAGTTTCTAAAGAGGAATTCTGTTAATAGCTCTTTTTCTGGTATAGGCAGGCAGTTGAGTAGGAGAGGTAAAGAACTATTCCAGAATCTGTTGGGTTTTGATAGGTTTTAACTCAAAATAACACTCATGCCAAAGTGGCCCATCTTGGGGTAGCCTGCCCTTGACCCCTACAATTTTTGTCAGGCTTGAAGCATCTTCAGATGGAATGAGAATAGGCAGTGGCAATCTGATGGATTTTTCTGGTTTGGAGCTTGAATGTCTCTGGTGATGTTTCTGAATGGCCCACACAGCACCAGGCATAAAGATTGTCCTCAAATGAGCTACTGTGGTTTCTCTAAAGTTTATAACAAGTCATTTAGTTTCAGTGTGCAGTGCTTTGGGGAAAAGGCAGGTGTTGTTCTTAGAGATTCCAGGTCAAAAAAAGTGGGAGTAAATTAGAAACATTAGTTTGAAAGTTGTGGCCAAATATTTGTACACTAGAGAAATTCAAGATCCAGTCCAGTTTACAGGTAGAAAACAAAGCCTCAAAGATCATTAATAGCATTAGAATCTGATATCTACAAAGGGATATTGTAGTTTCTACTGAAACATAAGTTTTCATTCTACAATTACCCTCATTTCTACCAAAGATAACCACAGGTACTAATTTGTTTGCAAAATGGGACTAGTCTTATTAAACCTGGCATGATTATTTACATTAGTGCAATAAGAACAGTTATTGATCTTATAAGTTCTTTTTGTCTGCTTCGCTGGACCTTTTCAAAAGGCATCTTAGATTGGGCATCTAAAAGCCTCTTCAGGTTGGGACTCCCCATTAGACTTTGCCTGCAATACTTATAGATTTGGGTAAATTCCTCTCTTCTCAAGTTTCCCAAGATATTCTGAGATTCCTGACTTTCTTTACTCACTTGATAGGGCTGACAGGAACATTATAAGCAAGGTAGGAAAAAAATGTTTTCAAGGGGCTTTAAAGTCCACCTACATCCTTAAAAATCTCTGATCATGTCTGATCTATGCACATCACTCTCAAATATATTTCAATTGTTTCTAACTGTGACCTATTACAAAGAGAACACACTCTTCCTGAACTTAACAAGTTTCTAAATTCTGAAGGGATCCAGTATGGAGAAATGAAATTGTTTCCAAAGGTAAAATTTACCAAATTGTTGTAAGTCATAGATGAGAGAAAAATCTCATTAAATTTGGAAATACAAAATATTAGTGAACCGGCAACATTTCACACCAAAAGGCATCCTATGGATTCATTCAGTCCCATGTAATTAATTGTTGTTGACTTTGATCTTTGTCAGCAGTTTTCTGAGTCCATCAGTTTCTCCACTAGAGTTCTGTAAATTTTGACCCACTTCAGTTTATGCTATGAAAATTATCAGAAAAGGAAATTTGGTTGTTTCTGACACACATGTTAAGATAATAATAGAATTATGACTGATATAAAACCAGGTCATATCAGATTTTTAGGAGTTTCATAGAATTCTAGAATACTTAAATTAACATATACCCCTCCAAATGTAATTCAAGAAGGTTTAGTATTATTTGACAATGCTTTCTACATAATTTAACATATCAAATAAACCTAATTAGTGTAGCAGCCCTCTTTTCAAAAGTAGAATAAATCTTTTGAAATGTTCCAAAGTTAGTCAAAAAGACTTCATTTAGAATTTGATTTTGGGATTTTTGTCAAAAATAAAGGGTTTTGGACATTTTAGCAAATTGAATCACAGATCATTTTGAAATAGTATTTAATTATCTATTTAATCAAAGTGAGAATAAAAGATTTTTAAAGGTAAGTACAGAATGCTACATACATATGTGTAAGCAAAGCCTAGCTCTTTTAATAATGAGAAGATTCAGTTTTCTTAAGTAATCAAAGACTTGATTAAGCAGCATAAAGCACAGGAAATTATTCTGATAAAATATAAAACCTTAGCTTTTGAGTCATATTACTTAAGAGACTGAAAGATTTTTCTTTACCTTTTATCAAGAACAGACCAATAGTCCAAGCAAAGTTTCTTTCTTTAAAAGGACAAAGTTAAATTTTAGTTTTACATAAGTACACTACTGATTTTAAAGCTTATTTTAAAAAGCTTTATAATGACAATTCAGTTTTAGCCAGCTTGGCCCCACAAGGTGAGATTCTCTTTCCAACTTATCTATATAGATTGTTCTTTATTCTCTTCTTTCCCATGCTGAAATGCCAGTTGTTCTTTAGGACAAAATTACTTTCATTTCCCTTAACAAAAATCTATCTCCATATCTTATACCTTGGGAACAAGGACATATCCTACTTTTCCTGTACACCAACATAAAATAGTTTCTCTTACTATTGCTAGTAGGTCTAATTACATATATTAAACAGAATTCCTAACCTTTAGGAACCTTAATTTCTAGTGAAAACTCAGAAGTAAGCCATCGTGAACTGTTACACTACAATTCTTTAAATTGGCAAATTTATGAATTCATTTCATAATTTTGAAAAGCATATGCCTCTTTTTCTAATGTGGCAGAAGACATGTTAACAGCCCCAAATACCTTTATTTTTTTGTAAAAAGAAACCAAAAGTAGATAGAAGAGTGCTCTGTATTGATAGAGATATTCAATGACTTTCTATCTCTTAGCAAAATTTTAAGACTTGAAGTTACCAAAAGGATTTTGGAAGCTATTTCAAAGGAGACACAGTCAATAATTCATTTATAAACTTTCATTCCACCTGTATCTATTTAATTCACTGTTTTTAACATTGCTCTTGAGAATTTTGAGACATGAGATGAAGTTAAGCCATCTTATTTTTCTCTTGCTGACAAATTTGGTTACAGAAACACTCTGACCTTATTTGACTAGTAAACCCAGGTGGAAAAAAAGTTGCATATCTGCATTAGAGTTAATGCTAATAACTCTGTAGATGTGTCTCTTTTAATTAAACCAACAAACTTCAACCAGTTTTTATTTACAGAGGATTATTCCAGATCATGTGAACTTAAAAAACATCAGGGTTAGTTTTTATATTTCTGAAATTTTGGGGATACCCAATCCATTCAAATTAATTGAGGCAGAAAAATACCACATGTATAACAGACAGACACCCATATCACAGACAAACACAGAGATCTTACAGCTTTTGTTTAAAAATTTTAGCCATGTGTCAGGTACAATACAAAACTCACTAGTTTATAAAACAGTTGGATCCAAAACGTGTTTCTGGCAGATGAAATAAGTTTACCTGCTCAGATGACTAAAGCTATTTTATTAATATTTGTGGAAAAAAACACTTAAGGTTTTTTATTTGCCAAATTTCTAAATAGGTCCCTTTTCCCCTTCCGATGAGAACCATTTCCCTAAAGTTTGCGTTACAAAGAAATGGCTGTCAGCATACAGAGAAGACAGGGTATACTCAAACACACAGAAAAAAGGATATATAAGTTTTCTCCAAGGTGGAATTTTTGGTATATCTATTACCAGAGGTCTAGCATAATTACTATTTAAATTTTCCCTTCTTTTTCTTAAGTGCAGGACAATTCTTGTTTCCAATGTTCTGTTTTTTGGGGGTTTGTTTGTTTTTCAATATCTGCAAGCATTTGAGATGAATAGGAAAGGTTTGGCAATTGGTAATGAGAGGTGGACTCTGAATTGCCTCTAGCGGTGCATTTCTGGTTTTGTAAATATTTTTACAACAGTTTCTAATTCCTCAAAGATCTGGACTGTGGCCTAAAATGGATGGGTGAGTTAGCCCCTTGGTATCACCTCTGTATCGAGAGATTTCCAACTAAGATGGAAATCAAAAAATTGCTTACCTTTTTTTCTGAATGCACAATTCAACCTTAGACCAATTCACCTTAGGAGGAAAAAACCTCTTCTATTAGCCCATGCACACTGGCCTCCAACTGAGACATTTCCTGATCTTCTGTTAAGAGGGCTTGGGAGAAATGCATTTGTTTTCTCTGTGAAGGCATTTTCCCAGGGAACAATCTGGCTTGTCTGTTAACTACAGTATAAGGGGTGGGAAGAACACCCTCTTATCAGCCAATCAAGGTCCCTGTGAGTAGAGTTGTGAATCTCCACCGATGTAACTCTTCTCTACATTTGGTAGGATCTTCTGAAATTGGAGGTTACAAAAACAAACAAACAAAAAACAAAACAACCCCCCCCAAAACTTTGCATAATGTCATCATCTTTCCATAGGTACAAATAAAACAGTTGTTTAGGATGAGAGGTCTCTAAAGTTTTCTAGTAGTTCAAAAGATGTATTGTCTGGCCATTGACAAGGATTTTCAATGGTATATTCATTTCAATAGTAACTCAAAACAATAAGCCTTTTCATGGCTTCACTACGGATGCAAAAGCATCCCAAAAGAGGGCACAGAAGATGTTGCCCCCATGATACAAAAAGTTTACCTCCCCAGGTAGCCTAAAAAAGCAATTTTTAGTAAAAATTTAGTAAAAAATTTTTTAGTAAAAACATCATCTTTGGTCTCCCACAAAAACATGAGATGCCTGCAGTCACAGACTGCTAATCTGTGACACTGGGCAGGTGCTACTGGAATGGAACTTCGTCAGTGTTAACAACAAAGGTTCAGATCACAAAGGCTTCTTATGGACCAGAGCCCCTTAAGGTAAACTCCCCTGACAGCCAGCTTGGGCAGAAAAAGAGAATGCTGCTTGTCACTGAGTCTTGGATACCCTGCCTATTTCAGCTGGCTAAGCCAAGAGAGAATATCCTCTCTTAAAGGAAGCCCTGCTCTTAAAACAGAACGACAAAAGGAAACCTCATCTTGCCTATGGTTCTCCTCCTTATAAGAAAAGAGGCAAAATCATACAATGACCACTTCTGGGAGGAAAGGGAACAGTAGAAAAAAAGAGTACTCATAATAAAAATCATTAGCAGTCACTATACCCAAGAAACTAATTCACACAATTTTTTCTCCTGCTAATCTAGATTCGAAAATGAAAGAATAAAGTTTGTTTTTTGTGTATTTAACCTTCTCCTCTAAACCAGGAGTACAGCTATAGATTCAGGAGAGCTGATTTTAGTAAGAAGGCTTACTTTCTGCCAGTTTTCCAGGGTATCTCAATGGGTCCCCTCATGGGTCATCAAACTGTAGGGGAAGAAAAATAATTTGCCCTCTACTCTTCTAGTTTCCTTAGATACCCCTGTAATAAAATACAGATTAATAGGAGAAAAACAGATTTTTAATTAGACATGTCTATCTCCTGTATATATGGGAGATACCCAGGAAAACTGAGTAACTCCCCTAAAATGGTCCAAGCCACCAGCTAAAGACAAAAAATGTTGGAATGGGAAAGGAAGAACATTATGGGAAGTTGTCAGGCAAAACAAACAAGGGTATGATAACATGTGGATTTAAGTTGTTGCCTTTTCCACTGCTAAAAATTTCTAGAGGTTTAGTCATCTTTCTCTTCCTGATACAGAGAGGGAGATACCCATATAAACAATGTCTCTTACAAAAGGGATAACTTCTACTTGCTTTTCAGACCTTCTCCCACGTCCGCTGTTTCTTAAGAATATGCAACTCAAGATAATCTTTATGCCTAATTCACACAATTTTTTCTCCTGCTAATCTAGATTCGAAAATAATAAATAAATAAAATCTTTTAAAAAAAAAAGATAATCTTTATGCCAAAAAGGCATATTTTTGGGTGGCATATTCTGCTCTCCATTACTGGACATTGTCATGGGTAATTCCACATATACTATTTTCTTTAATTCTTATAATTGTGTGAAATAGAAATTACCTCCATTATACAAATGAGGAAATAGAGGCTCATACAAGTTAATTACATTGTTGAAAATCATATGCTTAGTATCTGAACTGAGATTATAGTCATTTTCCTGACCCCAAATTCAGTATTCTTTCCACATGCTGCCTCCTTCTATAATCTTAGACAATATAGGCCAGAACGATGAATTTTGGAAAAAATAAAAACATGTATCTACAACCTTTTAGGAAATTGTTTTCCTAAGGAAGACCATAAATGTACACCTTATCTCTCCTTTTCAGATGTAATTTTTTTTTAATTAAGTAAATTCTAACCCTAATGTGGGGCTTGAACTCATGACCCTGAGATCAAGAGTTGCGTGCCCTACTGACTGAGCCAGCCAGGTGTCCCTCCTTTGCAGATATAATTTAGTATTTTGTCCACATTTTATGGAAATAATTACCTGATTAAATTTTCATGAAGCTCAAAGTCTGGCATATGAGGAAAACAAGTGAATAAATCTAATTCCAGGGCTGAAGGCTATATAATAAGCACTTTATAATCCAGAAATGCCTCAAGGCTCTAGAAGCAGCATATGTGCTGTTGAATAAAAGTCACAGGCTAACTTCTGATGTTAGCAGAATCATGGCATAAATGTTCCAAATGGTGCTCTTACAGCAATGCAAGTTGATCCTGCATAACTACAATGTACTTGTTTTTTGTTGGCAAATATAATTTCCATTTATTTCATTTTTTTTTTCAGGGGTACAGGTCTGTGATTCATCAGTCTTACACAATACACAGCACTCACCACAACACATACCCTCCCCAGCAACCAACAGCCAGCTACTCCATGCCTCCCACACCCCTCCACTCCAGTAGCCCTCCGTTTGTTTCCTGAGATTGAGTCTTTTATTGTTTGTGTCCCTCTCTGGTTTCTTGTTTCATTTTTTTCCTCTCTTCCCCTATGATCCTCTGCCTTGTTTCTCAAATTGCACATATCAGTGAGATCTTATGATAATTGTCTCTCTGATGGACTTATTTCACCTAGCATAATACCCTCTAGTTCCATCCACGTCATTGCAAATGGCAAGATTTCATAATATTGCATAATATTCCATTGTGTATATGTGTGTATACACACATACACCCCACATCTTTATCCATTCATCCGTCGATGGACACCTGGGCTCTTTCCATAGTTTGGCTAATGTGGACATTGCTGCTATAAACATTGGGGTGCAGGTGCCCCTTCGGATCACTACATTTGTATCTCTGGGGTAAATACCCAGTAGTGCAATTGTTGGGTCATAGGGTATCTCTATTTTCAACTTTTTGAGGAACCCCCAGAGTGGCTGCACCAGCTTGCATTCCCACCAACAGTGTAGGAAGGTTCCCCTTTCTCTGCATCCTTGCCAACATCTGTCATTTCCTGACTTGCTAATTTTAGCCATTCTGACTGGTGTGAGGTGGTATCTCATTGTGGTTTTGATTTGTATTTCCCCGATGCCAAGTGATGTTGAGAACTTTTTCATGTGTCTGTTGGACATTTGGATGTCTTCCTTGTAGGAATGTCTGTTCATGTTGTCTGCCCTTTTTTTGATTGGATTATTTGTTTCTTGGGTGTTGAGTTTGATAAGTTCTTTATGGATTTTGGATACTAGCGCTTTGATATATCATTTGCAAGTATCTTCTCCCATTCTGTAGGTTGTCTTTCAGTTTTGTTGACTCTTTCCTTTGCTGTGCAAAAGGAAACTTATTAAGTCCCAGTAGTTCATTTTTGTCCTTGCTTCCCTTGCCTTTGGTGATTATGTCTAGGAAGAAGTTGCTGCAGGCGAGGTCGAAGAGGTTGCGGCCTATCTCCTCCAGGATTTTGATGGATTCCTGTCTCATATTTAGGACTTTCACCCATTGTGTATGGTGTAAGGAAATGGTCCAGTTTCATTCTTCTGCATGTGGCTGTCCAATTTTCCCAACACCATTTGTTGAAGAGACTTTTAGATATTCTTTCCTGCTTTGTCAAAGATTAGTCGACCACAGAGTTGAGAGTCCATTTCTGGGCTCTCTCTTCTGTTCCACTGATCTTTGTGTCTGTTTTTGTGCCAAATACCATACTGTCTTGATTATTACAGCTTTATAATCCACTGATCTTTGTGTCTGTTTTTGTGCCAATTACCATACTGTCTTGATTATTACAGCTTTATAATAGAGCTTGAAGTCCAGAATTGTGATGCCACCAGCTTTGGTTTTCTTTTTCAACATTCCTCTGGCTATTCAGGGTCTTTTCTGGTTCCATACAAATTTTAGGATTATATGTTCCAGCTCTGTGAAAAAAGGTGATGGTATTTTGATAGGGATTGCATTGAGTGTGTTGATTGCTCTAAGTAACATAGACATTTTCGCAATATTTGTTCTCCCAATCTATGAGCATGGAATGTTTTTCCATTTCTTTGTGTCCTCAATTTCTTTCATGAGTATTCTATAGTTTTCTGAGTACAAATCCTTTGGTTAGATTTATTCCTAGGTATCTTATGGTTTTTGGTGCAATTGTAAATGGGATTGACTCTTTAATTTCTCTTTCTTCTGTCTCGTTGTTGGTGTATAGAAGTGCAACTGATTTCTGTGCATTGATTTTATATCCTGCCACTTTACTGAATTACTGTATGAGTTTCAGCAGTTTTGCGGTGGAGTCTTTTGGGTTTTCAACATGTTTTTTTAAAGCAGATTTGGGCTCAAAAAAGAAAAAAAACAAAAGCCATAGGAAATCTCCCAAGATGAGAAGAAAGAGAAGGAAAAAGAGGGAGAAGAAGCAAAAGAAGAACAGTAAGTTAAACCCTGAATAGTCCCAGTAAACAAATATAAAAGTCAAGTCTCCTCATTTCTAATAGCAGTTCTGTGCTTAGAAGCCACATAGGCCATTCTGCATGGGAAGGGTGTGGAACAGAATGCTGGTCCATAGGGAATAAGGTAGTTGCAGTTATATGTGCCTTTGGTTCCAGTGAAGAAAATGCAATCTTATGCGACAGAAGCCACCATACATTAAACCTTCAGAATTCTCAAGTTATTTAATTAAACTCACAATTTTTACTTTTTGAAAAAATTTTAAAGATTTTTATTTACTGATTTGACACAGAATGAGAGAAAGAACAAGCAGGGGGAGAGGCAGAAACACGCTTACACACTTCCCACTAAGCAAGCAGCCCCACGTGGGGCTTGATCCTAAACCCTGGGATCATGACCTGAGCCAAAGGCAGTCACTTAACCACCCGGCACCCCTAAACTCACCATTTTTAAAAATCACCTAACAAACAATAATGAAATAGGCCACCATGAGTGAGAGTCAGCAGATACAACAACAAAAAAAATTTAAACTCCCAAAACCTGGAGATATTATGACCAAGCAGATTATAAGATTTCTACTTGATCTTTTTACAAATAAAACAGATTTCTTGAAATGAGACAACTAGAAATAAGAACTAAAGAATCTGCAATACTTGGAGATAACATGAAAATATAAAAGCAAAATTAAGAATTATTGAAGACAAAATAAACACAAAGTAAAACATACATGCAATAGTTTCTTGAAAAATAATACAGAAAGAATGCAAAAGAGGCATAATGGAAGGGTTTAGAAGTAGGCTGAGAAATGCTGAGTACTTATGATAGAAACTACAGGTGTAAGATACACAATATTTACCAAATAGAATAACCAAGGAAATCTACATGCAAAATATAGCAAACCTTCAGAACACAAGAGATTAAGTATCTGAAAGGCAACCAGAGAAAAAATCCAGAACACCTACAAGTAAGAAAACTTAGACTAACAACAGATTTCTCAACAGCTTCAGTCAAAGCCACAAGTCCTTAATGCAGTATCTCCAAAATGTGGAGAGAAAGAACCATCAACTTAGAATTGTGTTGTAAAAAAATTCTTTTTCAAGGTCATTATCAAAATAATAACATTTACAAAAGAGAAAAACCCAGAGTTTACCAGTGACAGACCTTTACAAATGAACATTCTAAATGATATACTGAAGGAGGAAAGATTCTACAAGAGTTATGAAATGCAAGAAGAAATGTTTAACAATTTCCTTGATTAACATGTGGATTAATCTAAAAAGAAATAATGTAAATAATAAAATAAGACAGAACAAAAATATTAGATCTTACACTGTCCCATATAGTATCTGTTAGCCACAAATTGCTATTTAAACTTTTAAAAAATTGGGACACCTGGGTGGTTCAGTCCGTGAAGTGTCTGCCTTTGGCTCAGGTCATGATTCCAGGGTCCTGGGATCAAGTCCCACCTCGGTCTCCCTGCTTCTCCCTCTGTGTGTCACTCTCCCTGCTTGTGCTCTCTGACAAAGAAATAAAAATACAAATAAAAATGTTAAAAATTCAGTTGCTTAAACTAGTTACATTTCTGGTGCTCAATAGCATCAAGTACTGGGGGCCGATCTACTTTGTAAGAATAGAATTACTATAAATATGGAAAGAAACTAAGATGTCACTACTAACAGATTATATGATTGTTTACATAGAAACCCAAATCATCTACCAACAAGATTAGTGTTTATCAAGGTGCCTAAATATAATACTCAAACATTAATGTGTTAATATACACCAGCTACAAATTTAGAAAGCATAATTTAAAATACATTAATACTAAAAATACAACGAAATAGAGATTTTGAAAGACATACAAAAAGTTAAAGGTTTAAAATTTTATTGAAAGCTAAATCACAAATATAAAAAGGGAAACATAACATGTTTATGGATGGAATAGCTATCATAAAAATGTGAGTTCTCCTAAAATTTCACTACAGTCTTAATAGGATTTTTGAGAAATTTGACAAGCTAATTTTAAAAACTTATTTGAAAAAGCAAAGGCCCCAAAATGGGTAAAGCATAACTGAAGAAGGATAAGGTAGGAAACTTGTGTTACCAGATACGAAGCTTTATTATAATGCTAGGTCAATGACTATAGTGTGTTATTAACTCAAGGAGAGACCAGTTGGCCAGTGGAATAGACTAGAGACTGCAGAAACAGACCTATGCATAATAGAACTTCATAATCACAGAATATGACTGATCACTGGAGAAAGGACACAAGCTAATTATATGAAAAAACAATAAAATTATAGTTTATAACATATAATATAAAATTCCAGGTAAATTAAAATTTTAAATCCAAAGGGAAACTTTGGGAAGAAAATATAGAAAATAATTTTTATGATCTCAGAATATGGGAAATATTAACTAAGTGAAAAAAATTGCTAAATTCAACCACATTAATAGAACTTGTTTATCAAAAGACACCATAAAGAAAATGGAAATAAACCACAAACTATTTGCAACATACATAAATTCAACAAAGGATTAATATCCATTAAGTACATTCTTAAGAATTCTTATGAATCAACAGGAGAAAGACAAACACCTCACCCCACAAAACAAAAATAATAAAGGACCAAATAGGCATTTCAAATTAGAGAAAATACTAATGGCCCAGTCTCATTGGTAATCAGAGAAGGGTAAATTAAAATCACATCATTTTATTTATATTACATTAAATTACATTAAATAAAAATTCTGATAGCATCCACTGTTGGCAAGGAAATAATGAAAAATATATATGGCTCTAGGGTTATACATTTGGAAAACACTAATTCTGTAAATTGGAACATAAACTTACCTATAACCCAGGGATTTTACTCCTAGTAACAAAACCTAGAGAAACTTGCATATGAGTCCTAGAAGATATGTACAAGAAATGTATAATTGACAATGACTGAAATGATAGAAAAAAATCAGGTAATAAATATCTGACAAAAGTGGATGAATTGATTATGACATAGTCACAGAATATTATATAGTTGTGAAAATGAATTATAGCTACTGGCAACAAGACATATAAATCAAAAACAATGTTGAATGAAAATAGCAAGTTGGAGAAAATTAAATATTATGTAATTATGTAATGCATAATATGTACACATATATAATTAAATTGTGAATTTTACAAAAAGCTTTTTATTTAAGGATTGCGACATAGGTGAAAATTTTATTTTAGAAGATAAGGGAATATGTCTATTACTTCTGGAAGGGAGGTAGAGGAATGAAACTTTGAAGGACTATACCTATAACTCGAAGATGTTGATAACGTTGAGGAGGAAGAATTTACCCTTCAAGGTCCTTCTGGCTGAACTTAAATTGACATGAGATAGATTAACAGGAGAAAATCAAATTTGAATCCAGACAGACATGGAAATTCCAAAGACAGGCAACATGAAGTTTATATGAGCTAAGGAGAGGAGTGGGGGTCTGTGTGTACAGAGGAGAAAGACCTCAGGAACAAGGTGAAAGATGTTTGGAAAACAAAGGTCGCCCCATTATGTAGATAAAAGTGTCTCAGCCAATGAGGAATTCTGTTAATAGCTCTCTTCCTGGTACAAGGAATTTGAGGGTGAGGTAAAGAGCTTTTTCTGAATTTGCTGGGTTTAGATTGCTTTTACCTCAAAATAATGTTCATGCCAAAGTGTCCCATCTTGGAGTGGCCTGCAGTTGGCCCCTATAATCACATTCTAATTTTTAAACAGGGGGTTCACTAGTGTCGGTGGTGTTATGCTTCATGAAGTCACATCCATTATTTATATCGATAATAGAAAAACTCTCTAAAGGCCTGGTATACAAGGGAAACCATTATAAATTTATTCCTAAGTCAACCTGTTTATAAACTTCGTTCAAACCAAAATCCTGATTTATGGCTGACTGGACACGTATTGTGCATTCGCTTTGTGAATACGTAGCCCATTCCCTGCTTCCCTTTATGATACAGCTCATGATTCCTGCCTGTATGCTAATCTACAATATTTTGAGCTTTTACAAGGCATAAGAAGTAATATGTATGAATAACCCTGTAAAAACCTGTTTGTTCTCCAGAACATTTTCTTCCTTGTGAAGAGTGTGTTTTTCAGAAAGTTGTCCTAACGAACTCAAATAAAACTCTTGTTCAATCGGTGTTGGTGCCATTGGCAGGGTATCAGAGGAACTCAACTGAGAACACCGGAGGGTCATCTGAACTCGGCACTCAGTACCAGCGCTGGCCCTTTGTGCCCCTCTGACTTCTCAGCGCCTCACAAGTGTATCTGGTGAGTTCTCCTGATATCTGGATCTCCTCAAATCGGATTGAAGATCCTGTTCCTCAAGCTATTCTCTAGGTGGGAATAACCTTGAGAGATTGAAGTCTCAGATGACCCAAATGGGAGTCTTATGCCATGTCTAAGTTATTTCTCTTATGCACACAATTATAGAAAGCCGGCTACAAGGCTAAGCAACCAGAAAGTAGGAAGTTGTTTTGATGAAACCTCTAACTTTAGGGGAGGAACCAATGTTCACAGAGGAATTCTGGGATTTATTTGGTTCATTTGTTGCTGCAGCTTTGGGCATCTTTACAAAACTAGCCGTATTAGATTGGAAAATGGAAAATGATTAATGGGCCCAGAGATGATACTGCTACCTTGCACTTAGATTTGTTTTAATAAAGGGGAGATATTTAGAAATTGGGCCTTTAATGTCCTCTCCAGAAATATTGAGATTTTCTTTGCATCTTGTTTGTGTATATGTGTCCATATGTGTTATGTGAGATGTTTTTTCTACCTCTGGATGATATTGCTAAGATTAATTTGTAGGGGTGCCTGAGTGGTTCAGTTCATTAAGCATCTGCCTTCAGCTCAAGTCATGATCCCAGGGTCCTAGGATGGAGCCCTGCATTGGGCTCCCTGCTCTGTGGGGAGCCTGCTTTTGCCACTCCCCCTGCTTGTGCTCTGTCAAATTTTTAAAAAATCAAGTTAATTTGCAAAAATCCCTATTTAATGGGTTAAAAAGTTTGTTAAAAGTGCTTATAAAAACTGAGCATTCTAAAACTCAGAAAGACAGAGATTAACCCAAATGTTTGATCTAGAAAAATACTCAATATTAAAACTAGTTTAATTAAAATAGACCTGTCTTTTGGAGTTATCAACATCAAATACAATACAGATAACAGCCTTTTATTCTACCAAAATGTACTAGTTAAATTCATATTTTATCTGTTGTAATTTATCTACAAAAAAAGGATGGTTGATTTTGCTTGTCACATGAAGTCTTCATGGGTAATTGTTAAGAACAAGGAGGCTGCTAGATACATTTATAGGAAAACATAAATGGCTTTCAAAGTCTTCAGTAACCTGAAACTTTGAAGTTTTGCTAAGTTAAATGATTAATTGGGTTGAATTCATCAGCTATTCCTTTTCTAAATAACATAGAACTTTAAATTATTGATTACTAGGTTTGTCTGCTTTTGGCAGAAAGGATTCTTGAATCCGTTGGTAAACATGCTTTCTGCTTAATTGAAATTATATTATGAAAAAATTTCTAGAAATTATGAAATATATTCATAAATTTCTGATCTAAGGAATTCTGGTGTAACAGTTCATAATTGATTACTTCTTAATCCTCACAGGAGACTGAAGTTTCTAAAAAAAAAAAAAAATTAAGATTTTATTTGACAGAAAGAGCACAAACAGGGAAGCAGGAACGGAGAGGGAAAAGCAGGCTCCCCACTGAGAAAAGAGCAGGACCCTGGGATTATGACCTGAGCTGAAGGCAGATGCTTAACCACTGAGCTACCCAGGTGCCCTAAAAATAAAAATTCTGACAACGTATGAGGAATGGGAATACATTTTTCTGAGGGAAAAGAAAGTAATTTTGTCCTAAGAGGAGACTGTTTACAGAGAGAAGGCTCAGAACAAAATCTGAATGAAAAAGAAAATTATAGAAGGTTTGTGAAGGGGACTCTTTAAAAAAAAAAAAAAAAGTTATGCATGGTCAGGAATGACTAAAATTAGAATGAGTTTGAGATTCAGTTTTTTTCTTAGATTATTGGTCTACTTTTTTTTAAACAAGATTTTATTTATTTGAAAGAGTGAGCACAAGTCGGGGGAGGGACTGGACCCTGGGATCATGAACTGAGCTGAAGGCAGACACTTAACTGACCGAGCCACCCAGGTGCCCAATTATTGGTCTACTCTTGATAAGAAATTAAAACCAAAGTTTGTCTTTAGATTATTGAAAGTTAAAACTTCTCTTTTGAAGGGGCTTAAGTTTTGTTTATAACTGTATATAACCTTCTGTAGACTCTTATTGCCACCTTGATTAAATATAAAGTTTATAATAATCTGTAATCCTATCTAGGCAGGCACTTTAGAAGCTTCTGAGTTTTTTTAACAAAAGTTCCTAAGTATTCGAATTCTAAATGAAGTCTTTTGGACTAACTAATTAGGTTCGTTTATTTGGTATGTTTAAGTTTCGAGGGAGGCTTTGTCAAACCAATGATGAAAAACTTTGGTTACATTGCATAGGTAAAGGCTCTGTGTTAGAAATTATACGACATTCCTAAAGTTTTCATATGTTTTGGTATAAGGTCATGTCAAATGATGTTATGTCACAGAAATAACCAGATTTCCTTGTCACCTCCATTATAATGAATTCTCATCAGATCTTTGTGGCTGTTTTTCAGTCTTTTCACTTTAGCTATTGTTCTGATGCTCTTGTAAAAATGTGTTTCTTCTTCAACGAGACTCATGAAAAGGAATTTTTTACAAACACCGGTTTCTAATATATTTAAATCCTAAAACTAAGCTGAGTAAGAATTTCCAAAACTAATGGGAAAGCTGCATTCAAATAGAACAAGAATTAATAACAGGAGACTAAATGAATTAAGAAAGATGATTATAGTTTAGTGACTTTTGTTTGAAATTTTGCTGGTCCTCTAATGTGTGATCTTACAGAAATAAATGTTTCGACTTGTTTATGAAGGAATATTTTATCTTTTCTCCCTCTAGAATTCAAACTCTGTCAGTGAATATTCTTTCATTCATGGCAATTATTTGCATAAATTCAATAAGAATCTGTTTCCAATGGTGTTCTGTTCCAGAGAACATTGGTTATATTGCCATGTATTTGACTGGAATGTCATATTTGAGACATGTATAGCCTCAGATATGACCAGACAACTTTAAGGAATAAAGGTTGACTGTGCAAAGCAAGAGAGCACCTTGGAAATGTTGACCTGAGACCTTGCTTTCCAAAATTCCCTGTAGCCTTACCAGGTGAGTAAAGAATGTCGCTTCCTGACAGATACAGGGACCTCAGGATATTTTGGGTACATCAAGAAGAAAAATTCACCCAAAACTATAGGTATTGTAGGTAAATCTTGATGTTAAGTATTTGGTTTCTTTTTTTTTTAATTATGCATTCACTTTTATTATATTAGTAACCATACAGTACATCATTAGTTTTTGATGTAGTGTTCCTTCTGACCTTGAGAGGTCATGATCCCAGGGTCCTGGGATTGAGCCCCACATTGGGCTCCCTGCTTGGCAGGAAGCCTGCTTCTCCTTCTCCCACTCCTCTTGCTTGTGTTCCCTTTCTCTCTGTCAAATAAATAAAATCTTTAAATCTGCTTTGCTGGGACCTTTTTTTTTTTTTTTTAAAGAACTTGTATGGTAAATCACTATTGCTATGCCTCTTAAAGAATTAGGACAAATTTATTAAAACAAGGATGATTATAAAAAGAAAATGTTTCAACAACACATTTTTGTAGATATTTTAATACTATTCATTATATACGGACTAGATCCTGATTTCATCTGGTGTTCTCTAAATGCCTGATACAACAACACTCCAAACTTTATTTTTCTTCCACCTGACTTGGATCATTTAAGAACTAAAACTGCCCTTTTTCTTGAAGCTCTGCGAACTGACAATGTAAATAGCTTGATGTAAAGAAATCACTGGAGTAGCTCATGTGTAGATAATCTCTGTGCCTATTGCTCAGAGAGCCGCCCAAAGATCATCACAGACATTTAAAGTGGGAACTGGGATAGGAAGTAGATGACATCAGGGTAGATTTCTTTCCCAAGATTTGGGACTAGGTCTGTATTTCTACTCTTCTTTCCTTTAAAATTATAACATTAGGTTTACTATCTTCTATTTGTTTGCTTTTACCTCCCCCTGTATTGCATCATCAGGTAACCATGAGATTGTAACTAATATAACTTTGAATACCACCCTCATACTTTATTATGATGAGAACTTACGCAAAATGTGTAATGACCTCTTGGACATACTCTAGTGTTCCTTTAACTACACTGGTGCTTAGATATTATAAGGAACTGCTATTAGAAAAAACCTTTCAGGAAGGCTTAATTTAACCTAAATTATATAGAACACTCAACATGTTGATTCTATAAACTTACAGGATAATTTATTAAGAAAGGTTCCTGCATACAATGGGAGAAATAGGGGCAGCTTGTCCAATATGCCAAAACATCCATGTACTCACAAACCCTGTTTTTTGTGAATAGAATAGCCTAAGACAAAATAAGAAAAGACAACGGGTATCTAACAAAGCTACTACTTTAAGAGTGCCCTGGTGGATTCAGCTACCTCCTAACTCTAACCACAACCAAGAAGATTCTGAGGTAACTATGGGTCAAAGCCCTTCTTTATTAACTACAGACACCGAAAATGTACAGCTCCCTTCATCTCTGGAAAATCATTTAAAGACTCCTGTAACTTATATAAATGTTCAATTACTGCCTTGGTACCCAAACTTACAGACAACCTAAATTATGTTTTTTAACATCTTAAAAAATACAATATAAGGGGCACCTCAATCAGTTAAGCATCTGCCTTCAGCTAAGGTCATGATCCCAGAGTCCTGGGATCGAGCCCCACATCAGGCTCCCTGCTCAATGGAAAGCCTGCTTCTCCCTCACCCTCTCCCTCAAATAAATAAAACGTTAAATTTTAAAGTTTTATTTTTTTATTAAAGTAATCTTCACACCCAATGTGGGGCTTGAACTCACAACCCTGAGATCAAGAGTATGTGGTCTACTGACTGTGCAAGCCAGGCACCCTAGGAACTATTTTTAATACCACCAGAGTTCTTCCCATTGGAGGAAGATGGGCGTATTATCCAAAAATTCTTGTTGGATTCCAATATCCACTGACCTCTGTAAATTTAGGCAAAATATGTGGTTATGCCCTAAACAACAATGCAGCCCCGAATTCATTCCCATCTGGCCTGTAACAGCCAGGCCTCTGCAAACTAACATGGTATATGCAAAAAAGATTTTGTGGAATGTTTATAAAACACCTCTGTAATCCTCTGATTTATTTGGAAACCAGAGTACTTTTTATCATAACACTACTGTTACGTGGTACAATACTGGCTTTGCAACTCAACAGAATTGCATGATGCTAACAAAACCTACACTGATGTTGATGACCAAATGTTTGGAGAGAGAGCTATTATAGCTTGTGGCTGTTGTAATTCTATGGAAACCAATTAGCCAGAGAAATCCTTACATATAGTAACAGAAAATACACCATTTTAAACCAATCAGCTCAAATGTATCACAAGGCACAAATAAGAAGGTAAAGAGATACTCTAAGATTATCAAAATACTTGTAATGGATTTTCTTTGTAATTTTGTACCTATTCCTCATTGGTTACTTCAATTGTTAGTAATTGGATTTTTATTACTAATTCTGCATGTCTACTATAAATGTTCCCAAAAAAGGTAAAGGCAAACTTACCCCAAAGCACATGTACAATGTTTCCATAACAATTTGATCCCAAATTGATCTAAAAAAAAAAAAAAGTCTATTTAAGGCCATACTCTTGACCTCCCCACGTAGACACCTAGCATCGAGGGACAAAATAATGACCATTGATGCTTTCTGTCAAAAGATTATTGATCAAAAGAGAAATGATGAGAGAAAAACTGTTAAGGCCTGATTTATAAGGGAAGCCATTTTAGATTTCTTCCCAAGTCAACCTGACTGTTCAAACCAAAAGCCTGATTTATGGCCCACCAAGCATATATCATACATCTGCTTTGGGAATGAGTAGCCTAAAGGAAAACCATCTTGTTCCTGAGATACCAAACAACGCCCCTATTCCGTGCATTCCTTTATGATAAAACTTATGATTCCTGCCTATTTGCTAATCTATAACCTCTTGAGTTTTTGAGAGATGTAAAAAAGCCTAAACCCTGTAAAAACCGTTCATGCATCAGAACACTTTCTTCTTGGTGAAGAACATGTTTCCCTAACTTGGGCTCAAATGAAACACTTTTAGAGATTCTAAAAGCTTTGTTCGATTTGCATCAACAATATGTATTAAAATTACCTAACACTTAAATCAGATCTTTTGTGTATTGTTTGTTTATAACCCTGAATTTGCTAAAAATGGTAAGAAGGGTGCATTAAATAAACCATATAATGCATGAGTGAACATAAGAAAAGCATAAATTGGAGCCAGACTGACCTGGATTCAAATTTTTGTTTTGATGCGAGCTGTATAATCAGGAATTAGATACTTAAGATCTCTGAATGTCAGTTTCCTTTAATAATACTTAGTGTGGGCCTACTATGTGCTAAGTACTGTTCAGGGCACTAGAGATAGAATGGTGAACGAACGAAATGCATACAATGTGTTGCAGAAGCATATGTAGAAAGGTTACATATGCTACAGGAGCTGCAAATGGCTGGCCGGCAATGAGCCGTAGTCTTGATGTCAGACCCGAGTCAGTGCCCTTTTAGATGAATTTCTGTGGACGTTATGCCATAGGCTGTTCTTTCACCACTTCTGGGAATCTATGAAATGCAGTCAGGGACATTTTACATCAAACTAATATTAATGGTAGATATTAATATCTATTAGTAATAGATATTAATGATAATATTGGTAATCTGCCCTTTCAGCCAGTCTACCAAATTCTTCATGGTGTGAGATTGGGTTGACTAGTGTACAAGGGGCTGACTCTGTAGAGAAGTCTTTAATATAACTTTATCAGGGACTAGTAATCCCTGACACACTTAATTGTGCCTTTCCCCATTTATACTCACTCTCTCGAACCACCCCTAGTGTCACTGGAAAGAGGATTTCTCTTTGCAGACATCAGGATCGTAGTTCTCCCCCTTCCTATCTGCTCATCTCACTTTATGGGTCTCATTCTTTCTCACTGGCACGTGCCCACTGAGCTCTTGGACATTCAAGCAGTCCTGAGGCTACGGTTATTGACGCTGGGTGCGTAACCATGAATCCTGAGCTAACATTTGCTCCAAAGGGACATGAGAGAAGAAAAAATTCTATCCTCACATAACAAACACCTAAGAGAAAAATACAATGAAAATCTTATAATAGTATGGTTAGTATAAAAATGAAATTTGTGTATGTGATATTTATAGGAATGTAATAAAAATCCCTCACATTCAGCAAAAAGGCAGCTCAAAGAACTTACTGAAACCAGGAATAAATTCCTCTAGAAGAATATGCATCTGAAATATGGGCATAAAAAAATCATTAAATTCTTAGCATCTAAAAGAAGAAAAGAGGAATAAAAACAAAGTCAAAGACATTTGCACAAGTCGTATTTGGGAAATTACCAACTGCGAGAGCAAAGCAACAAAATGAGACCTGAATATGTATTCAGAGAGTTACTGGTGGGAAAGTGTGAGCAAAAACCAAGACAGAAGATCAGAAGCATTTAATTTCCCAGGGAAAGGGGTAAGGAGGGGGGTAGTGCTCTGTCAACCCAAAACTCAGAGGCTGACACTGACCTTCCTGAAAGGGCATTCATTTTCAAGCACCTCAAAGCTTAAAAGAACTACATCAGACCACAGGGGAGATTTTAAATATTAAATGTGTTTTTCCATTGTTTTTACCTCTGGCAGTATCTATATCTGAAACAAGAAGTCTTGGCCCATTTACAAACAAAACACATATTTAAAAAAAAAAAAATGCCACTCTGACTAGCCCATCATACCATTTTTCTAAACAGTTAACGATTTCCAGCCCATGGGATTAGGAGATCCTAGAACGGTTGGCCTACTAGCTGTACCTTTTTTGAGCTAATTCTTTACAGACCAGTGGATGTTCACCTACCACAATTGGTGACTGGGAGTTCTTTGTCCTACTAGAATAAATGGGATTCTGAGCACAAGCAAGAGTCAAAATTCTGGAAAGCATAGGATCCAGACACTGTAGACAGCTTCATTAAGAAACTGAGATGGATGTTAGCCTGTATGAAATTTATTTATGTGATCTACTTATCAATAAGTATCCTCATGCAAATCACGCTTTGCTCCAAACTGTTTTCTACTCTTTGTTTTACACGTTTTAATTAAATAAATCCCCATTTAATTGGGGTAGTACTCATTCCTTTTGCTTGCTTTGCAAGTCCCCATGGTGTCTTGCAGACAGAGTTTTAGTCCCTCTAAACAAAGTATGATTTTTCCATTAGGATGAACAAAAGAGGCTACTTACATCTGGGTAGTGTGCGGTTGCAGATTTCTACAAAACGGCCCTGGGAAACAAAAGTCAGGTCACAAATCCTTTTCTCAAAGGCAAATACAGTTCCTACTTTTGATCCAGGCAGAAAGCCAAACCTAGAATAAGAGAAGCCATATGTATGTGTTTGAGAGAAAGTTGCCTACAAAAGTAGGGATTTTCCCCAAATAATGAAGTTAACTTTTTGATCGCTTTAGGAGAATGATGACAATGTAAAGGTCACACTACAAACTCTAAAAATGTTTTACAAATACTTTGAGGTAATTTTTTAAAAAGAAGAAACAGCATGATAAAAGGGCCACAGCCTTCATCAAGACTGATTAATGCAGAGAGGGCAAGTATGACATTTAAAGGTTCACCAGTTTCCCTACACTCGAGTACAGCTGAAACTTGTTCCCAGATATTTTTATCCATGTCCCAAAGCAGAAAGATCTCTGACTTATTAGGGGAGAGCCCATTAAACTGCCCACCCTCAACCCCTTTCTGATCTTCATTTGTGCTTAATAAGATATGAGAAAAACAAATGAGCATTCTAGGGTTACCATCAGAAAATTTTCTACACATCAGCACAGTTCAAGAAGATTGATCCTCAGGTCTCCAAGCTCAGAAGCATCTACAGATCTTCTGAACAAGTCGTTCTCCACTGGGAGCAATTTGCCCCTAGGGAACACTTGGCATGTCCAGAGACATTTTTATTCTTACAACTGGAGAGTAGGAGACGCTACTGGCATCTAATGAGTAAAGGCCAGGAATCCTGAAAATATCCCACAGTACACAGGACAGCCCTTGACGAGAAAGCATTATAGCCCCAAATATCAAATGCAGAAATTGAGAAACACTGTTGTAGATCAGTGTCTCCTGGATCAGCCCACTCTGTGAGGAAGCATGGTCTTCTTACTGGTTTTTGACCTTTGGCTCTTCATTGTAAGCAGGCATTTGGAGCCAGAACTCCCCTGCTGTGTATGTATCAGTTGGGGGTGAGGGACATGGTTTCTCTCCTTTTTTCCAAGTTGGGAGGCCCTCCTTGTAAGCAATTATTTGGAGTCCATAGCTCTGTTCTGTCTTCTAACAGATCTGGCTCTCAGATCCTGACCTGCTCTGGCCTAAAAAGAATGACACAAAAGGGAGGCTGGAGCCAAATAAAATGTTATTCTTTCATTTTTCTCAGCTCACCTGGAATATTCTAAGTTAAGCAGAGTGACATTTGGAGTTTGCTTCTACCTTTAGGCCAAACAGTATGTTTGACAAGGACTATAAACGAAAGTAGATTTCGGGGCGCCTGGGTGGCTCAGTTGGTTAAGCCTCTGACTCTTGGTTTTCACTCAGGTCATGATCTCAGGGTTGTAAGATCAAGCCCTACATCAGGCTCCATACTCAGTACAGAATCTGCT
This sequence comes from Ursus maritimus, assembly GCF_017311325.1. Taxonomy (NCBI): domain Eukaryota; kingdom Metazoa; phylum Chordata; class Mammalia; order Carnivora; family Ursidae; genus Ursus; species Ursus maritimus. The sequence continues at coordinate 50,505,284 of NW_024427107.1, read as the reverse complement.
TAAGAGTCTCTCTCTCCCTCTCCCCTTTTTCCTGCTTGTACTCTCTCTCTCTCTCTCTCATAGCTTGGATATTTGAATTCCACTTCATGGTATACAATTGTATTATGAATTCCCATATTGATATATTTAATCAAGAAAAAAATTCCCATACAATTGTATGTATGAATTCCCATACTGATATATTTAATTAAGAAAAAAAGCCCCAAATGTTTAAATTTTCCTCTATTTAAAAACATTTAAATATATACTTAAAAAATATCAGTACAAAGTGGCCAATGTTGTTTTCTTGGAAGAAAAAAAATATTCTGGGATGATATACTTCATTGATTTTGGTGTTAGTAATGGTAGAAACCGACAAGAAAAATACAGACGTTGTAAAAATTTTCCTTAGCAAAGTAATAGGTTTGGAAACTTTGCTGGTTCTCCATTTACTCATTTGAAATTTTACTGATCCATGAAACCCAAAATTCTGGAATCACTGTTCTAGTCTGGTCAACAACTAAATAGGGTCTTTGCTTAAGCGACTCTGCTGGCGAGGAATTTTCTGCTTTCTGAGGAAGACCATGTCATATTTGGCCAGTCCTATTGGGCAGTTCTTTATGTTGCAGTAAAACATAACATTTGCAAACATCCTCCCGCAATTTCTTGGTTCTTGGCTCTTGTTCTACCCTGCAGGTCACAGCAAATGAGCCGAATTCCACTTCTATAGGACAGCAATAAGTAATGACGGTTACCATATCCATCTTGGAGTTCATCTTCTCCAAGCCAAGCATTTATTAGTGCTGCACCGACACAACCCGATAGCTCCTCTCTACGTCGTGGTCATTGTCCTCCAAATAGCTTCCAGTTTCTATAAAATTGAACACCATAAGTTTTAGCTGAAACAAAGTCTATTCTATCATTTTTCTGTTTTAGACATTTCACTTATACCGTTTGAAGGAAAAACTGGATTTGTTGTCAGGCCTTAGTAATATTGACACATGAGATTATAGTTAAATCAAACCATAGATATTTAAATGAATTCTTCCTCCAACTCCTATGCCCTCGACTGTGTACACAGTCAATTGGTGGTGTTTCTATTTGATTCAAGGTTAGGATTTTTTTTTAATTCATATCCCAAATTTCATCTTGTTATTGTCAGCACATTGTTCCACACTGCTGAGATTTTAAGAAAATATTTTTCTTATAAGATATTTCAAACATTTGGAAAAAGAGATGAATATAACGAAAACTCATGTGGCCAAACCCAAATGCAATACATATTAACATTAGACCGTATTTTCTCTAGGTTATGTTTTTAAGCAAACCAAACATTAACTATAGTTGCAGCCCAACTGAGAACTCTGAAATCCCATCCCCTACCCTCTTCTCCCTAGTTAAACCACTATCCTGAAGGTGCTATGTATACTTCTCATCCCAGATTTATATACCTAATTCTACATATACAAATAGCTATAGACTATACATACTTTTAAATATACCATAGAGGGGCACCTGGGTGGCTTAGTCATTAAGCATCTGCCTTTGGCTCAGGTCCTGATCCCACGGTCCTGGGATCGAGTCCCACATTGGGCTCCCTGCTCAGCGGGAAGCCTGCTTCTCCCTCTTACAACCCCCCCTTGTGTTCCCTCTCTCACTCTCTGTCAAATAAATAAAAAATTTTAAGTCAATCAATCATAGAATATGAATCACTCTGTAGCTTGTCTTTTTTTTTTAACTCTTGTTTCTGACCCTTATCCTTGTTAAAACATGAGGTACCAGTTTTTTTCATTTTCAATTGCCCATTTATCCAGTCTATTTTCTCCGTTTCAAACAATACTATTATGCACATCTTTAAACACATCATCTTATATCCATGTATAATAGTGGCCATAGGACAGACATCTAGAAATAAAATGTCTGCATTATGATTATTTATCATTACTTTTAATAGATATTGTCAAATTGCTTTTTAAATTGATAGTACTAATTTATGTTTCCATTAATAGTGATTGAGAGTTTGCATTATTCCACATCCTTGGCAATACTTGGTGTCTTATGGGTTAAATTGTGTCCTCCTCCAAAATTCATAAAGTCATGTTAAAAATTCTATATTGAAGTCCTTATCAATATCTCAAATGTGACCTTATTTAGACATGGGTCACTGCAGATAAAATTAATAAAATTAGGTCATATTCAAGTAGGGCGGGTCCTAATCCCATGACCGGTGTCCCTAGCAAAAGGGGAAATTTGGACACAGGGAGAATGCCATGTAAAGATAAAGGCAGACAGATACTGCAGTCACGTAGCAGAAGTCAAGGAACACCAAAGATTGCCAACAAACCCCCAGAAGGTAGGGATTGTCCTTCACGGCTTCCAGAGGGGGCCGATACTTTGATCTTATTCTTCTAGGCTGCAGAACCACGAAACAATAATTTGTTGTGCAAACCACCCTTTTGTGATACTTTGTTACACCAGCTTTAACAATCTAGTATACTTGGTATTACCTGACTTTTCAAATGTTTGCCAATATAATAGATATAAGAATCTTATTTTTATTTTCCTCCACTAATGACAGCGAACATATGCATTGCTAATTTGGGTTCCCTCTTCAAAGAATTATCTTTTTAATCTCTGCCTACTTTTAACTGATTTACCTTCAAGTCTGATGACTATTTTTTACATAAATACTTTACTTATTCAACAATACTTTTCTTTATGAAACAGGTTCTTGTATCATAATTAAAGTTATTCCTACCCTGAGGTCTTAATATCTTCTACAGTTTTCTAATAATTTAAAGTTTTGCTTCTCACAATTTGTTCTTTAATCTGACTGGATTTGAATTTTGTGTATAAAACGAGGCAAGAATTTATCATTTTTTATATTTGGATAATCAATTTTCCAAGAACCATTTATTTATTTATTTAACCAAAAAGTGAACAGCAGCATTGTTTTTAATGAATTTTAGTCCAGACTACAAAGCAGGGCACTAGCTGTTGCCCCAACTTGTTAGTATACACATAAACAGCGGCTTTTTGTTCCCCCATAAAAGCAAGTGACAGAAGTATATCAGATGGATAGGATAAGACATTTGAATCTTGTATTGAAAAATCAGTCTGGAAGCTACTACTACTGTTGCAGTGTAAAACGCTTTCATGTACTTTTTGCCCCACACCCACCCCATTTATCAGTTCAAATTCTGGGACTTTCTTGATCAAGAGATTTTGTGGGAGAATTAGTGTACAAGGGTCATTTTTCTTGGTTTTGCTGCTGCTGTCCTTTCCCTCTGCTGCTGGATGAGTGAGGGAGCTGGCACAGTTCTTCAGGAGCTCTTCTGAAGCACTTTGACCATGATGATTTTCACTTAAGTAGGTGCCTGCAGCCCATACTCTCCCAGCTTCTGGCTACGCGGGACATCTTCTGGCCACTGAATGGTGATTGGGCCCCAAACACATCAGAGCAGTTGATCCACACAGTGCCAGCCTGGAGGGCTTGGGACAGATAATTGGCCTTGCCCAGTTCTTGGTGAAGACAGCTGCAGCCAGCCGATAGTTGGACTTGTTGGCTCTCCCAGTGACTTCCTCTATGGTCTTGAACTTCAGGATCTCCATCACTGGCCCAAAAATCTCCTTGACAGTAGTCATGCTGACTTGTACATCTCTGAACAAGTGGGCTGGATGAAGTAGCCACAGTCAGAAATCCCCCCTCCATCATACAGCAGACCAGCCCCCTCCTCCTTCCCAGATTTGATATAACCAAGGACCTTCTTAAACTAAGTTTCATCTACCTGAGTTCCCTGGCTGTCAAAGGGTTCCCAACTACAAAAGACCTGGCCCGGGTGATGCTCTGCTTCACAGACTCAGGGTAAATATCTTCTTGCACAAAGGTCTGGGAGCCTGCACAGCAGCACTGGCCCTGGTTGAGGGACAGGGCAAAGTGGGCCTGCTCCATGGCCCAGTTCATGTCTGCATCTGACATGATGATATTGAGGCTTCTTCCCCCTCCCCTCCCCACCCTGACTCCAGGGTCACTCTCTTGAGATTATTGCTCCCTGCAGCAACCTAGACCAGGTGGCCAACCTCAGTGGAGCCTATGAAGGCCACTTTGTCCACATCCTCACAGGAGGTGATGGTGGCCCCCTCTGTGGGGCCAAATCTAAGAATATTAACCATACCAGGGGGAAAGCCAGCTTCCTTAATGAGGTTGGTCACATAGAAGGTGGTGAGTGGAGTCTGCTCATCTTCCTTCATCACAACCTTTCCTGTTGCCAGGGCTGGGCCCAGTTTCCAGGCTTGCATCAGGAATGGCAAGTTCCACACAATGATCTGCCCTCACACTCTGATAGATTCATGGTGGGTGTAGCTGAAAAAGTTCCCTTCCATGGGAATGGTTTTCTTATCAGCCCAACTTATCAGCCCAACTTATCAGCCCAACTACAGTAATAACGGAGGCATCTGAGGACCATGTCCAGATCCACCAGGTAGATGACATAGGATTTGCTGTTATCCAGGGTCTCCAAGGCTGCCAGGTAGGTCCAGTCTTGCTCAATCAGATCAGCCAGGCTGTTCNGCAGGTGGCCTGTGTCAGACACGTCCATGTGGTGCCTTTTGAAGTAGCCTCTTTGAATTTTCCTAACTTCAGATAAGGACCACCTTCCCCACCCCTGATGAGAATCAGAACACTTTATCTCCCCTGAGTTCAAGAGACCCTCCACCCTTGCTCACAAGGCATATCTTGAAAGGAGCTTGGGGTATACTCGGATAAGGAAGCAAGACTGTATTTTTATATTTTAAGAAGTGGGTTTTAGTGATTATTATCTGTCATGATTCTATGGATTGTTTAGATAAGCTGCGTGATTTTTCTATTCCACTTGGCATTGTCTGGGATCTCATTTGGAGTTCACCAAATCATTCTATGAGGCCAATGTTACCCTGATTCCCAAATCATTACACAGACATTAAAAGAAATTAAACTACAGACCAATATGCTTTATGAATATAGACAAAAAATTCATAATAAATTCTAGCAAACCAAATCCAGCAACATATGAAATGTATTATACACCATGACCAAGTGGGATTCATTCCAGGAATACAAGGTTGGTTCAATATATGAAAATCAATCAATGCAATGGACCATTTAATCGAGAATAAAAACCACATGATCATCTCAATGGATGCAGAAAAGGCATTTGACAAAATCCAACACCCTTATTATAAAAACACTAAACAAACTAGGAATAGAAAGAAATTTTCTCAACCAGATAAAGGCATCTGGGAAAAATTCACGACTATTATATTATGGATGAAAGACTGAATGCTTTCCTCCTAAAATTAGGAACAAGACAAGGATGTCTGCTCTTGCCACTCTTATTCAACATTATACGGAGACTATAGCCAGAGCAATTAGGGAAGAAGAAAAAAGATATCCAGATTGGCAAGAATTCTTACAATTCAATAACAAAGATATAATCTGATTAAACTATGTGGAAAGAAATTGACCAGCTATTTCTCCAAAGAATATATTCAAATGGTTAATAATTATTAGCAACAAGCAAGTCAAAAACCACAATGAGATAGAACTTCCCACCTAATAGAATGACTGTAATAAAAAAAGGTCCCCATAAAAAAAAAAAGTATAGGTGAAGATATGGAAAACGCTAATGTGTTGCTGATGGGAATGGAGACGATGCAGCTGCTTTCAAAAACAGTTTGGCAATTCTTCAGAAAGTTCAACATAGAGTTACCTTCTATTTCTGAAATTCCATTACTAGGTATGTACATAAGATAAATGAAAGTGTGTGGGGGGGTATGTGTATCCATATTAAAACTTGTATCCAAATGTTCATAGCAACATTATTCGTTATAGCCAAAAAGTAGAAACATCCCAAATATTCAAGTGATGAATAAATAAAAGATGCTATATCTATACAATGGAATATTATTGAACTAAAAAATAATGAAGTATTGATATATGCTACAATATGGATGAACTTTGGAGGCATTATGCTAAGTGAAAGAAGCCAGACATGAAAGTAAACATTGTATGAGTCCATTTGTATGAACTGCACAGAACAGGCAAATGCATAGACAGAAATCAGTGTGGTGATTGACAGGGACCGGGGACGCAGAGCAATGAGGGATAACTGCTAATAGGTACAGGATTTCCTTTGGGGGTAATTAAAATGTTTTAGAACTAGATACCTTTACAGAAAATCTGTATACTTTAAAAGTGCTGAATTTAATGGTGTGTGAATTATATCAAGAAAAATTGAAAATTTCCCACATATAAAGAGGGAAAATAATGTGATTGTCTCAATAGAGAAAAAAAAATTTTTGAAAAATTTCCAGATTCATTTATTAGAAAAAAAAATAGTCACATACCAGAATGGAAGGAAATCTCCATAATTGTTAAAGTTTATATCTACACATACACAAATATAATAAATAGTATACTTAATGGAAAACGTAAGAGTTGCTTCATTTTAAAGAACAAGATTCCCACCAACAATGTCATTTAACATTGTATCAGACCTCCTGGCCAATACTATAAAGTATAATAACAATAATAGTGATGCTGATGGTGAAGTAAAGGTATTAGGCTTCTAAGGGAAGATGCAAAAATGTTATTTAGAAATACTATCACATACCTAGATAAATCCGCTTAATTAACAAATAACAGTTAAGCAAGGTTGCCAGAGACAATCAATACACAAAAATCAATGGCATTCTCTATACCAGCAAAAATCAACTAGAAAATACAATTTAAAAAAGACATCCTTCCAATACAATAAAAATTTAAGGTACCTGAGAATTATCTTTATGAGGAATACATAAAACTCAAATTTCAAAAATATTAAATTCTACTAATGTATGTAGATAATTATATGAATAAATGGAATATATTCTGTGCTGTAGATCAGTCCATTTAATATTATAAAGATATCAGAACTTCCGGGGAAGATGGCCAAGTAGAAGGATCCTAACCTCATCTCATCCCACAGATACAACTAGGTAGCACCCACATCACTGTAAATAAACCAGAAAATGAACCGAAGACTGGCAGAGTAGAATCTCCACAGCTAACCGTAGAGAAGAGGCCACAACTGGAGAGGGTAGGAAGGGAGGATATGCAGGACTGTCTACTAGCGGGAGGCATGCTGTGGGCGCGGGGAGGGGAAAGAAATAGAACTTCACCCAAGATACCCCAGGCAAAAGAAACCTGCATGAGAAAGACAAATCCCCACAACATCTGGCTTTGAAACCAGAGGGGCATAATTTCACAAGATCTTAAAATCAGTGGTACTTAACATCTGAAACTCTCAAAATCAGCGGCTCAGCTCTAGGAGAACCAAGAGAGCAAGAAGAAATTGAGTCACCACCTTTAAAGAGACAGCAAAAAGAACAGCCCCAGGGAGATACAGCAGGAAGCAACAGTTTGAAAAAATGCCCGGGGTATATGGGAGGGAGATTTGTTTACTAATCTTAGACTATGTGCTGAAGGGGCAGGGATCACTGGAAGACTCCCCACTAACAAAAGAGCTGGCAGGCACAATTTCCCTCACTAGCCCCCCCTCCCCCATCCACATGCTTGAATACCAGGAAACCAGTGCAGTACCCACACTCACTACCTAACTTCCTCACACCAAGCCCTACACCCCCACCTGCTCCTGCGGAACCACCTTTCCCAGTCTTGCTTGCCTCAGTCCCAGCTTGGTGGGCCTGGTCCCCAAAGACCAGCCTAGACCCCTGCTCACACAGCATCTCCCAGTCTGGGAGTTTTGCAGAGTCCCGGCTCAGGCAGCAGTGGTAGCAGGTCTTATTTCACAAGCAGACAGGAGCACACCTAGTTAAAGCACCGTATTCAGGTCAGGCGCCAAACGCTGCCCACGATAGGCAAAGAGAGCCTCTGCAAAACACTGATGGAAGAAACTGAAGATGACACAAACAACTGGAAAGATATTCCATGCTTATGGGAGGGAAGAATATTGTTAAAATGTCCGTACAACCCAAAGCATTCTACAGATTTAATGCAATCCCTATCAAAATACAGATAGCATTTTTCACAGAACTAAAACAACTAATCCTAAAATTTGTTTGGAACCACAAAAAGACTCCAAATATCCAAAGCAATATTTAAAAAGAAGAACAAAACTGGAGTTATTACAATCCCAGATTCCAAGATATACTACAAAGCCATAGTAATCAAAATAGTACAGTACTGGCATAAAAATAGACATGCTGATCAACAGAACAAAACAGCCCAGAAAAAACCCCACAGTTATATGATCAATCACTCTTCAAGAAAGGAGTCGATGATGTGCAATGGGAAAAATACCATCTTTTCAACAAATGAAATTGGGTAAACTGTACAGCTACATGTAAAAGAATGGAACTGGACCACTTTCTTTCACCATTCACAAAAATAAACTCAAAATGGATTAAAGTCCTAAATGTGAAACCTGAGATCATACAAATCCTAGAAGAAAGCACAGGCAGTAATTTCTATGACATTGGCCATAGAAACATTTTTCTAGATATGTCTCCTGAGGCAAGGGAAACAAAAACAAAAACAAAAAACCTATTGGGACTACATCAAAATAAAAACTTTCTGCAAAATGAAGGAAACAATTAATAAAACTAAAAGGCAACCTAAGTAATGGAAGAAGATATTTGCAAATGACACATCTGATAAAGGAATAGTATCCAAAATATATAGAGTATTTATACAACTCAACACCAAAACCCCCAAATAATCCAATTAAAAATGGGAAGAAGACATGAACAGATATTTCTCCAGAGACATACAGATGGCCAAGAGGCACATGAAAAGATCCTCAACATCACTAATCATCAGGGAAATCAAAATCAAAATCACAATGAGGTATCATCTCACACTAGTCAAAATGACTAAAATCAAATACACAAGAAATAACAAGTGTCGGTGAGGATGTGGAGAAAAAGGAATCCCCTGCACGGTTGGTGGGAATACAAACTGGTAGAGCCACTGGAGAAAACAGGATGGAAGTTCCTGCACAAATTAAAAATAGAATACTATATGATCCACTAATTCCATTACTGGGTATAACCCCAAGAATAAGAAAACACTAATTGGAAAATATTTATGCACGCATATTTTTATCACAGCATTATGGACAATAGTTGAATTATGGAATCAGCCAAAGTGTCCATCAATAGATGAATGGATAAAGAAGAGGTAACACACACACACACACACACACACACACACACACACAGAGGAATATTACACAGCCATAAAAAGCATGAAATCTAAAAAAAAACTTTGTAATCTTGACATTACTGACAACATGACTGGATCTAGAATATAATGCTTAAGTGAAATAAGTCAGTGAAAGACAAAACCATGATTTCACTCATATGTGGAATTTAAGAAACAAAAGAATCAAACAAGTTAAAAAAGAGACAAGCCAAAAAATAAACTCTTAACTATAGAGAACTGATGGTTACCATAGTGCAGGTGAGTGTGGGGGGGAATATGAAATAGGTGAAGGAGAGTCAAGAGTGCACTTATCATGATAAGCTCAGAGTAGTATAGAGTTATAGAATTACTATATTGTACACCTGAAACTAATGTAACTACATTAACTAAACTGGAATTTGAAAAAAAATTATAAAGATATCAGTTTTCCCCAATTTAATCTATTGCCTTAACTGAATAAAAAAATACCCATCTGGAGTATTAAAAAAACCTATTTGAAATTTACATAGACAAAATAGAAGTGTGCAAATAACTAAATATACATATACTAGAAAAGCAAAGATCAACACTTGCTCTTTCAATTATTACAATAACTACTAAATAAATAAAAGGGCTGATGAATCAAAAGAGAAAATTTGGAGACAGACCCATGAACATATAAAAACTTAATATACAAGAAAGATGGCACTACACATTTATTTACTAAATGGAAAGAACAAGTTGTTTATTGGATGGTTTTGGGAAAATTGGTTCACTATGGAGAAAAATTAAAATTTAGCTCATTCATTAATTAGCAAAGATGGAATCATGTTTTATAAAACACATATCTGGGGGCGCCTGGGCGGCACAGCGGTTAAGCGTTTGCCTTCGGCTCAGGGCGTGATCCTGGCGTTCTGGGATCGAGCCCCACATCAGGCTCCTCCGCTATGAGCCTGCTTCTTCCTCTCCCACTCCCCTTGCTTGTGTTCCCTCTCTCGCTGGCTGTCTCTATCTCTGTCGAATAAATAAATAAAATCTTTAAAAAATAAAAAAATAAAACACATATCTGTAAAAGTAAAACTATGATAATGTGAGAAAATATCTGTGAATAGAAGAGGAAATGAACTTTTTAAACATAACCTTAAGAGCACAGAGTAGCAGACAAAAAAACATTTTTAAAACCAATTTGATATATCAAAATAGTGGCTATTGATTGGAGAACATAAAGTCTAAATTAATAAATAAAGATTGAAAGATGGAATTTATAATGTCTGAAATCAATCAGAAACTTTCTTTCAGATTAGAGATCAGAAAACTTTTTCTGTAAAGGAACAGCTAGTAAATATTTTAGGCTTTGTGTGTCACATGTTGTTTGAACTACCGAACTCTGCCTTTGTAGCATCAAGCCAGCAATACATAATACGTAAATGAATGAGGCTATGTTCAATATAACTTTATTTATGGACACTAAAATTCAATTTGATATCATATTCATGTGTCACTGAATATTATTCTTCTCTTCAGTTTTCCCACATCATTTAAAAAATATACACCATTTTTTAGCCTTTTAGCTGTAATGAGAACGGGCAGCATATCAGATTTGGCCTGCATACCAAACTTTGCTGACCTCTGGCCCAGACTGTAAAGGAAACTTTTCAAACAAACAAGACAATGGAGGAATAGCAATACTAAATAGGCAAAGACTAAAAGCAAGCAAAATACAGAAAATGAAATTTAAAAGGCCTCAACATTTGACTACATGCTCAAACTAACAACAAGAAATGCAGATTTAAATGAGGTATCATTTTTTACCTTTCAGACTGTCAAAAATTAGAAAGCTGAATAATGCCAAGTGCTGGCTGGATAAGAGGGATAGGGATCTTCACGCCTTGCTGGCAGAAATGCAGATTGCAACCTTTGTAAGAAATCTGATACTATCTAGTTAAATTACCATCTGATTACCATCTAGATTGATACCTTTCCTTCTGAAACTCTTATCATCTTTATATATGAAAGAAGTATATAAGAAAGTTTGTTCAGATTTGCTGTATGGAGTTGAATGTAATCTGGGTGCCATTATTGAGAGAATAAATGGATAAATATGATGAATACATACGTACTTGCTTGGAGTATGAAGCAGATTTGAAAAGCAACATGCACAGCAAAATTGATAGTCATATCGGCATAGTACTTTGTGAAAAAAAAAAGTGAAAAGCAGTTGACGATATCGTGAACAGTACCACTTAGGAAAATTAAATAACATCCGCACATTATACAATATATATCACATAAGCATATCTACAAACAGACATCTGTTAAACCAATTACAAAGGTTTCTAACCTGAATGTGTGTTGGGGAATGGGAGGTAGGTAGAATAGAGAATGAGCATGAAAAGGAATAAACGTATAGCAAAAGAAAAGAGGGGCATTGCAGGACCATCAATAATTCTGCACTGGGTGTTGAGGTATGAGATCACTCAAACTTTTTTCTCTGGGGTTCAGACAGACATGCATACAAATATGGAAACACAAACAGAAAGGACAAATTAAAATTGCTGAAAATGTGATAGTGGGAGATTTTAACAGATACTTTCCATTTTTGACAGATCAAGTACACAAACATAAGAGAGGAAGAAATAAGAGGTTTTTACTTAAATAAAGTTAAATGAAGATGTAGTTTCCCATACGGCAAAGGAAAGAAACGTTTTCATATTGTCCAGGGGCATTTAACTGAAACTGATCACCTCCTTAACCTTACTTATTAAATTTTTTTAGCTGGAGAAATACTATTTTATCACTTAAGATAATCATGAAGATTGAAACAGAACTTTGGTCAGATTCATAAATCAAAGTGACTGGCATTTCAAACTTCTCATGTCCTCACAACTGAAGAGTGGTAAATCTACTCAGTAATTCCTACATAGTCGTTGGGCTAAAATCAGAGTCCTGTAGTTATATATTAGAGGATGCCACCACCTTAACTTTAAACAATAAACTTAAAATCTATAATTCTCCATAATGTAAAAAGTATAAACTTTAAAACACACAATCTAAAACAAAACATATCCTAATCACAGAAACTAAAAATCAATTATCTACCCATAATAAAAAAGAGAAAGAACATCTAAAATAGCTGTGAACAATTCATAGAGTAATAAAAATACTAAATATAAAAACATATAGAATGATAAATGTATAGTAATAGGTAATTTTCTATCCCAGATTTTATTAACTATTTAAAAGAAATGGAACTAGAAAAGACTTACATCTAAGTATTCATAAAAAGAAAGAATAAGACTTGTCATTAAGAATTGAAGGAGAGATACTTTTCCAGGAAAGCAAAAGCTAAAAGACTTTATCATCATAAACTAGCCTTACAAAAAAATGTTAAAGGGATCTCTTTAAGCTGAAGTTAAAGAGCACTACTTAGTAACTGGAAAACTTATGAAAGTATAAATCTCATTGACAAAGGTAAAATATGTAGTAAAATTCAGAATACATGACAGTTGTAAAAGGTGGTCAGTTAATCATTTATAAATCTAGTATGAGGGTTAAAAGAAAAAAAGTAGTAAAAACAACTATAACCACAATACTTTGTTAATGGATACACCAAATAAACACCTGTAAATTGTGACATCAAAAACATAATATGTGGAGGCAGATAATTATGTAGAGCTTAGAATGCATTCAAACTTAAGCTGCTAAAATCTTAAAATTGACTGTTATATATATAAGGTGTTTTATGTAAGCTTCATGATAACCACAAGGCAAAAACTTACTATAAATACACAAAAGACAAAGAGGGAAGAATCTAAGCATACCACTAGAGTACATCATCAAATCATAAGGAAAAGACCAAGAGAAGAAACAGGAACTACAAAACAGCCAGAAATCAATGAACAAAATGGCAATAAGTACATGCCTATCAATAATTACTAAATGTAAATGAGCTAAATTCTGTTATCAAAGTGTGTAGGAAATGTTAGGGTTCAGAGCCAGATGGCCAAGTAAGAATTCTTGAGATGTCTTCAGTGAACAATGGTGGTTTTATTAAAGCATGGGGACAGGACCCATGGGCAGAAAGAGCTGCACTGGGGTTTTGAGGAGTTGGGATTATATACTTTCAACTTACAAGGGGGGTAGGGACCGCACAAGCCTCCAAGGTATTTTGGAAACAAGGTTTCCAGGATCTTGAAGGGGCTATTTTTAGGAAAAGGTCATTTATTGCTGTCTAGTAAAACCTTAGTCATGAGACCCTTTAGAAGTATATCAGTGGGCCATATTCTTGGGGGATGATTGCCAACATATATCTTGGGGGATAGAGATAAAGGAAGTCTCCAAAGGAATTTTTATATGTTAAAATAGACTTACAGGATCCTGGGGGGTTGGGATAAAGTTAAACTAGATTGCTTTTTGCCCTTAGAAAAGTTTAACATCCAGGCAGCTAACTTCCTAGAGGAATGTCACTCTGCCTGTTTCAAGGACTTGTCAATGGGCTGTGGGCAGTAAAGAAATTTAATATTTTCTTTTGCCTTTGTTTCCCATATCAAAAGGACTTAGAGTGGCTGAATGGATAAAAACAAGACCCATGTATGTGCTGCCTAAGAGACAGTCTTCAGATATAAGATACCCACAGACTGAAAGTGAAGGGATAGGAAATGATATTCCATGTACAAGGAAAACCAAAAGAAAGCTGGGGCAGCTATACTTATATGAGATAAAATAGTGTTTAAGATAGACTCTAATAAGACACAAAGAAGGTCATTACATAGTGCTCAAGAGGTCAATCCAATGAGAGGATATAACATTTTAAAGTATTTATGTACCCAACATAGGAATGCCTCAATATAAAAAGCAAATATTAACAGACCAAAGGAAGAAATAGGCAGCAATACAGTAATACTAGAGAACTTTAATACCTCACTTGCACCAATGGATAGATCATCCAGACAGAACACCAATAAAGAAACACCCACCTTAAATGACACGTTGTTTCAGAGGGACTTAACAGACATATACAGAATACTGCACCCTGAAGCAATGGAATGCACATTCTTCTCAAGCATATATCAAGCTTATGTTGGGCTGCAAAATAAGTCTTAATTTAAAAAGACTGAAATCCTATTAAGGACTTTTCTGACCACAATAGTATGAAATTAGAAATCAATTATAATAAAAGTAAAATATCTTCACAAATATATGAAGATTAAACGACATACTACTGGGCAATCCATGGGTCAAAGAAAAGATCAAAGAGATACTAAAAAATGTCTTGAGACAATGAAAATGGAAACACAACAAACCAAAACTTATGGGATGCAGCAAAAGTTCTAAGAATCTCATAATAAAAGCCTACATCAAGAAACAAACAAAAAAGACACAAATAAAAAAATCCCAAACAACCCAAATTTACACTTCAAGGAATTAGAAAAAGAAGAACAAATGAAGCCCAAAGTTGGTAAAGAAAGGAAATAACAAAGATCAAGGGATGTAAATGAAATAAAGAAAAAAAAAATAGAAAAGATCAAGGATACTAAAGAACTACTTTTTCAGAAAGATAAGCAAAACTGACAAATCTTTAGATAGATTTGACAAGAGAAAAAGAGAGGACTCAAAATCAGAAATGGAGGAGGAGATATTACAATTAATACTACAGAAACACATGGAACCACAATAGACTTCTCAGAACAATTACACACCAAGTTAGACAATCTAGACAAAATGGCTAATTCCTAGAAAGATGCAACCTACAGAGACTGAATCATGTAGAAATAGAAAATCTGAACACACCGATTACTAGTAAGATTGAATGAGTAGTAAAAACCTCCCAACAAACAAAAGTCCAGGACCAAACAACCAGACTAGACACCTTCACTGGTGAATTCTACCAAACATATAAAGAAGACTGAATACAAATCCTACTCAAACTCTCTCAAAAAAGAGAAGAGGAGGAACACTTCCAAAATCTTTTTACAAGGCCAGTATTACTCTAAATAGCAAAACCAGACAAGAATGCCACAAGAAAATTACAGACAATATCCTTGATGAATATAAATGCAAAAACCCTCTACAAAATATTAGCAAACCAAATTCAACAAAATGTTAAGATCATCATATACTATGATCAAGTGGGATTTATTCCAGGGATTCTAGGATGATTCAACATCCATAAATCCGTCAGTGTGATACACCACATTAACAAAATGAAGGATAAAAATCATACAATCATCTTAACAGATGCAGAAAAAGCATTTGACAAAATTCAACATCTATTCATGATAAAAACTCTCAACGAAGTGGAAATAGAGGGAATATAACTCAACATAATAAAGGCCATATATGAAAAGCCCACAGTTAACATTATACTCAATAATGAAAGTTTTCCTCTAAGATCAGTAACAAGACAAGGATGCTGATTCCTGCCACTTACTCAACATAGTTTCGGAGGTCCTAGCTGGGGCAATTAGGCAAGAAAAGAAATAAAAGGCATCCAAGTTGGGAAGGAAGAATTAAAACTGTCACTATTTGCAGATGACATAACCAATTACAATAAGAAACAAATCTGAAAACACTGATGTAACAAAATATTTTAAAAACAGCCATTCTTATTTCAACAATTCTATACTTAGAAAATTTTTAAAAATGGACCAAAAGCTTACTAGATTTGAAACATTACTTGAGTAAAGAATCTGAATAAAAATGGACCATTCCCAAGTGAATAATCATTTATAATCCTAATTTAATGGAGAAAAAAAATAAAGAGAATTATAAATGACCTCAAAAAGAGATATCTTAAGTGTGAATAAAATTATAAAATTTTGCTAAAGAATGAAAATTCACATTAAATAATGATAATGCCAAATACTGGAAAGGTGTCATTTTTTATAATAAAATTTTATGTTAAACTCAAAGATAAAGATGTATTTCAATTTATCTGTAGTAAACATCTTGTTAATATGTGTTTTACAGACAAAAAGGTAATCAAAGGGATGTGCCTTGCAAATTATTCAAGTTTATTATGGAGTTAAAATAATTAAAATAAAATTAGCCCCCCAAATCACTATCAATCAATAAAAGAATGTGCTCTGGCATATATAAGATTTTAATATGTGGTAAAAGAAAAAGTTAACTTCTAGAAGAAAATTAGGTCACACTGCACCCCAAATCAATTTCATATTGAAGGTTAAGTATTAAATGAAAATGAACAAAAATAAAGTACAGGAGAACATTTTTGAAGCAGTTTTGCTGCCTGGGAAGAATGAGGATAAGTGGAATGGAGAAAAAATTTTCCTAGGGCCATCGGAGGAACGTGCAGAAACTAACCGAGCTTGGGTTAGATAGGGAGAATTTCCCATGTACTATTCATCCTCCCCATAAAGTGGACTTCCGTTATATTTAACAAAGTAGCTTAAATATAGAAATTAGGGGCATCAGAAGTAAAAGTAGCTTTTAACTCAAGTGCGGAGGCAGCGGAAGCAGGCTTTCAGCCTCCTTTGAAGGACACCATTTAGCTGTAAGTACCTCTCAGTCTCCATAAAGTGGACTTCTACGCACCTGCCCTCTCAGAGCACTGCACCTGTGTCTAGCAGTTTTCATGTGCATATCTCATGTCTCCTTCCAATAACTCATTTAACAAACCTTCCCAGAATACATGGCCCTAGACATCTACTATGGTGATGGAAAGACAATCTGCTAGCACTTTGGAATTTAACTAACGATCTCAAAGTGGGACACTGGGGAGGAAATACCCTTAATTTTAAGAGAGGTTTATTGTTCATGTAATTTTCATAAACAATCTGGCATTTGAGCATTGGGACCTTAAATGAAAGGTAAATTTTGAATATATGAGTGTGAGAGAAGGACAGCCCATTATAAAGGAATAGCAATGAAAAAAAGCCAAAGAACTGGGAAACTTTGGGAACATAGACAGGAACATGGAGAAATACAATGATCAACAATCTTAGTGAGTAAGTGTATTAGCTTGCTAGGGCCGCAGTAGCAAATTACCACATACTGAGTGACTTCAAGGAAATGTATTGTCTCACTGTTCTGGAGGCTAGAAATCTGGGACCAAGGATGCAGTCATGCTCCCTCTGGGGGTGCTAAAGAAAAGTCTGTGCAGGCCTTTTAGTTTCTGGTAGTACCTTGGCTTATATTAACCTAACTCCAATCTTGACATGGTATTCTCCTATGTGTGTGTCTGTTTCCCAACTTCCCCTCTTTATGAGGACACTAGTCATATTGGATTAGCACTCATTCTAATGACCTCATTTTAACTTGATTACCTCTAAAAAGACCCTAGCTCCAAAGGTAACATTCTGAGATACTGAGGGTTGAGACTTCAATACTTTTTTTCCTTGTGGAGAAATCAGGAGAAGTAGGGGGACACAATCAACCATTATAGTAAGCAATAGATCAGGGAGAGCTTTATTTAATGGGCTAGTGGAATGAAGTACTGCTTAACCACACCTTAGGTAACAATATAAGTTAGATGATTTTAGTTCGGGGAACAAATGAAAATAAGAAGGAAAACATATCTAGTTATTGAAAGCAAAAAAAAGTTACATGTATTTAACAGGGTCAGAATAAGTTAAGCTATTATAATTTACATTTGCTTTGTTATTTCTTTTGGAAAGTAGGAATTTGTCGTTCAGGTCATGGAAGAACTCAAAACACAGATTTTAGTAAAGGAATACTAGAGCTACCAAGAAAAATTGAACTAACAGCCTACAAAAATGGACCATAACAAAGAAATCTGCTGGAGGACATACAACCCCAGGAATTTTGCATGCCCTAACAACAAACAGCAGATGGTAATAAGTCCAAAGAACATTGGGAAATAAAATAGCCAATGGTTTCAATCAGTTGAAAAACTGGAATGTTAACTCCAAATCCTATGTAAACCAGTTTCCAAAAAGAACTTTTTTCTTTTTAAGTGAAAACATACTAACATTTTGATGGCACATTTCTTTCAAGGCTTTCAAAGCATTACTATGAGTATATTTATCTCCTTTATGAATCATCTAGGCAATTCACTTTCGAGTTGGTATTGTGTTGTTTTCATTATAAACATATAAACATTTCAGGTACACTGTAGTTTCTGGGGTTGGGGGAACAGTCACTACCATTTATAATGATGTTTGTAATACACCTGAAGGTAACATATGAATAAGTTGCAAACCACATAAATATGAACAAACGAGGCAATATGGAAATAGAGAAATTATAAGCATATCACCATAAAAAACATTCAGTTCTATATTAGTTAAAGCTTCTTGCAGAATGTAGCATGTTGGCACCAATCTATGAATTATCACAGATTATGCAAAAATTAACCTAATTCATGGAAAACTATTTACATTAATATCACAATAAAATAACCTCTAACATGGGTTATGCTTTAAAATAAGTGTATAAGGAGAAAACCCCATATTGTCAAAATTACCCTTGATAACCCATTAAATCACCATACACTACACTATGTGATTTTGTGCACTCTTTCTCTCCAACATGGATTTGAATTGTTTTGTTTTTGTTTTGGTGTGCACCAACCAAAGACAAAGTAATTAGCTAATACATAATGTCCATACTGTAATAGATAAATAATTTTTGTATACTGAACATATGTAGTCAAATTTGGATAAATGACATGTAAATATGACAGTTCTACTTTCATGATTAGGATTCACTCCACTTTTACTCAAATCAGTGAAATATTTTAGACACCAAAAGCAATGGCAACAAAAGTAAAAATAAACGAATGGAACTACATCAAACTAAAAAGTTTCTGCATAGCAAAAGAAACCAACAGAATGAAAAGACGGTGTACCGAATGGGAAAAAAAAATCTGCAAATCTGACAAAGGGTTAATATCCAAAATATACAAAGAAATCATACAATTCAATAGCAGGAAAACAACCCAATTTGAAAAATGAACAGAGGATCTGAACAGTTTTCTAAAGACAAACAGATGGCTGACGGGTATGTGACGAGATCCTCAACATCACTAATCATCAGCGAAATGCAAATGAAAAACACAACGAAATACCACCTCAAACCAGTCAGAATGACTAGTATCAAAAACAAAACAAAAACGAGAAATAACACTGTTGCCAAAGATGTGGAGAAAAAAGAACCCTTATGCACTGCCACAATGGAAAAGAGCAGGGAGATTTCTCAAAAAAATTAAAAACAACCACCATATGATCTAGCAATTCCACTTCTGAATATTTATCCAAAGGAAATAAAAACACTATCTCAAAAAGATATCTGAACTCCTATGTTCACTGCAGCACTATTTGCAGGAGCCAAGACATGGCAGCAAGCTAAGTGTCCACTGATGAATGAATAAAGAAGTTATGGTATGCATATATTATATATATAATAAAAACACACAGATGGAGTATTATTCAGCCATAAAAAAGAAGGGAATTCTGTCGCTTGCAATAACATAGATGGATCCTGAAGGCATTACGCTAAGTGAAACAAGACAGAGAGAGGCAAAGCATATGTGACTTCACTACATGTGGAATCTAAAACAAATAAAAACAGTAACAAAGACCTCAAAGATACAGAGAACAGATTGTTGGTTGCCAGAGAGGAGGGAAGGCATGAGGTGAGCAAAACAGGTGAAGCGGGTCAAAAGGTACAAACTTCCACATTATAAAATAGATCAAGTCCTTGGGATGTAATGTACAGCACGGTAACCATAGTTGATGATACTGTGTTGTATATTTGAAAGTTGCTAAGAGAGTAGATCTTACAAGTTCTCTTCACAAGAAAACATTCTGTAACTCTGTGTGGTTCTGGATGTTAACTAGACTTATTGTGATGATCATTTCACAGTACGTACAAATACTGAATCACTGTGTTGTACACCTGAACCTGATATGTCAGTTATACCTCAATGAAAAAATAAATATATATTTATCTTTAGACCCTGACCTATCACTTCTTTCTCATTTGCTCTCCTTCTTACTGTCATTTTCCCTTGGTCTCATGATTTTCAGCTCTATTCCTCTCTCTCTTGAATGCCACAGGCACTACAGAGGAGGTGCTGATTTCTGTGGGGCATAGTGTGAAGACTGCAGAATTAGAAGCTGTGCCAGGCTTAACCAGACTCTGCCACTTACTGGTTACGAGGTCTTAGGTCACTAAACGTGTTGGATCAATACCACAAAGTCAGAGTTAGTGCCTATCATATGGTTTGGGAAGAATATATAAGTTATACCCCAATGAACATATATGTGTGTATAAAATAGCACCCATTTTACAGATAAGAAAACTAAGGCTTAGGGAAATTAAGCCCACAATTATAGTAACATGAAATTGTGATGGACTCTTCTAATGCAGGCTTTTATGGCGTTAGAGTGAGTTGTTCATTGTTCTAGGTCCATAATACAAAAGCCATAAATACAAGAGAATCTTAAGCTTGACTACTGTATCTGGACCTAAATATATCCATCTAACTTAGAAATCCAAGCTCTTTTCTTTTCTGCTTCCTGCCATCTATTTGTGAAGATTCTATGACTAAGATACCAATTCTACAAATTCCTCCAGCTAATTAAATGGGATGTGGATCATGGAAAATATATATCGAAGAGCTAAAATACACCACATAGCACACGGAGAAAGTTCATGCATCAACTACAACAATTTTTTCCATGTCTATCTTTAAACTCTTAAGGCAATTTTTATAAATCACCTCAGTATCCCTTCTAAGGGGGCTTCATATTAATTATGTTATTTTAAACATTCTCTTGTTTTAATAAAATTTAATACATCATAAAAATCAGAGCAAAACTTAAGCAATGCTCTCAGTAATATCAAGCCAGATAAAAACAAAATGCCAAAAATTAGATAGAAAAACAACAAAAGTTCTGAATTAAGTAAAAAGAAATAACAGCTCAGGGCACCTGGGTTGCTCAGTCGGTTAAGCGTTTGCCCTCTGCTCAGGTCATGATCCCAGGGTCCTGGGATCGAGCCCCACCTCGGGCTCTCTGCTCAGCAGAAAGTCTGCTTCTAAGTCCCCCTCTGCCTGCTGCTTCCCCTGCTTGTACTCTCTCTCTTTCTCTCTCTGTGAAATAAATAAATAAATACTCTTAAAAAAAAAAAAGAAATAAAAGTTCAAATGTGCCATTGCCTTTTCATTCCAACTAGCTTACTTTTACTTATAATAATCTTTTAGGATATACAGAATTCTCCTAGGGTGCACATGCTTTCTGAATTTAGCAGTTTTGCTCTCTGCCCTGGTAAATACACAGCAAAGAAATATTAATGAGAAATAACTGAGATTCCAGATGACTCTGAACTGGTAACAATTGATACTCCATTTGTTACACTGAAAATAATCATTAAAACACATATTTATGGATTTTATGATCAAAAAATGAATATTCATGCTCTGCTGAAAAAATTTAACACTTTAAAAAAGCATAACAAGAACAGTAATATCTTCCATAATTCCCCTTGAGAAAAACTCCATTTCATCTTAAACAATGTAATGTAAGCAAATAACTGATTGAATTTGTTTTCAAATAATTTGTAACTCCCAAATTTTAGAGAAATCTATTTTATATTTGTTTATCAGTTCAAATGGAGGAACACATGGCAAGAATATACAGTGGGGAACAGACAGTCTCCCAATAAATGGTACTGGGAAAAGTAGACAGCTACACGCAAAAGAATGCAAGTAGACCACTGTCCTACACCATACACAGAAATAAACTCAGAATGGATTAAAGACCTAAATGTGAGAACTGAAGCCACAAAACTCTTACAAGAAAACATAGGCAGTAATCTCTTGGCCATCAGCCTTGGCAACTTTTTCTGGATATGTCTCCTCAGGGAAGGGAAACAAAGCAAAAATAAACTCCTGGGACATCTTTTGCATGGCAAAAGGAACCATCAACAAAACAAAAAGGCAACCTACTAAATGGAAAAAGATATTTGCAAATCATTTATCCAATAAGAGGTTAATATCCAAAATATATAAAGAACTCCTAACTCACCACCAAAATCCCCCAAATAATCCTATTAAAAATGGGCAGAGGCCCTGTATAGACATTTTTCCAAAGAAGATATACAGCCAGCCAACAAACACATGAAAATATGCTCAGTATCACTAATCATCAGGGAAATGCTAATCAAAACCATAATGAGAGATCATTTCACACTGTCAGAATGGCTATTATCAAAAAGAAAAGAAATAACAAGTGTTGGCAAGGATGTGGAGAAAAGGGAACCCTCATGTACCGTTGGCGGTGGGAATGTAAGTTGGTGCAGCCACGGTGGAAAGCAGTATGGAATTCCCTCCCTCAAAAAGTTAAAAATAGAAATACTACTGATCTAATAATTCCACAGCAGGGTATTTACCCAAAGAAAATGAAAATATTAATTCAGAAAGATATATGCACCCCTATATTTGTTGCAGCATTATTTACAATGGCCAAATTATGGAAGCACCCCAAGTGTCCATCGATAGATGAATGGATAAAGAAGGTACGGTAGATATAGAGAATGAAATATTATTCAGCCATAAAAAAATGAGATCTTGCTGTTTGCAACAACATGGATAGACCCAGGGAGTATTATGTTAAATGTAATAAGTCAGAGAAAGACAAATATATGGTTTTACTTCTTTGTAGAACCTAAAAAACAAAAGAAAAGAATAGAAATAGACTCATAAATACAGAGAACAAAGTGGTGGTTGCCATAGGGAAGGTAAGTGGGAAGATGAGCAAAATATGTGATGGGAATTAAGAAGTACAAACTTCCAGTTACAAAAGAAATAAGTCATGGAGCTGGAAGGTACAGCATAATTAGCATAGCCAACACTATTGTAATGATTTTGTATGGTGACAGGTAACTATACTTATCATGGTGAGAACTGTGTAATGTATGGAATTGTCAAATCACCGTATTGTACATCTAAATCAGATATAATATTGTAGGTCGACTATACTGCAATAAATAAATAGGCAAAAGCACTCATTCTGTACCCATTCAACAAATATTGATTCTTCATTGAAGAACTATCCATTTAAAATAATCTGAGGCACTGTTCTAGCTATTTGGAATGAACCAAACAAATGTAAATTTCTGCCCTCATAGAAACTACATTCTAGTTAAGGCAGTAGTAAGGGCAAATAATTTTAGACTAAATATCTAAAAAACAAATATTTTAAAAATATGGTGTTTTAAAAAGTGATATGTGCTTTGAAGAAAGATAAAGCAGAGAAAGGGGAAAAAAAGACTGTCAAGAGGTAACTAGTGTAATTTTAAATAGGGTGGTCAGAGAAGGCTTCACTGGTAAGATGATAGCTGAGCAGAGCTGAAGGAGATGAGGAAACAAGTCCTGCCTGTAT
Organism: Ursus maritimus; assembly: GCF_017311325.1. NCBI lineage: Eukaryota > Metazoa > Chordata > Mammalia > Carnivora > Ursidae > Ursus > Ursus maritimus. Next base: position 50,481,719 of record NW_024427107.1, on the reverse strand, counting down.
CTGGGAAATAGGGTTTTAGGCATTTCTCACACACCCTCAGTCACTGTTCCATCAAAGAAAAAAAGCAAAGGACATTATAGCAATAATAGTTGGTTTTCATTGTGGCAACTTAGAACTAAAATCAGTGCTTAACTGTATTTTATAAACGACTACTTCATAGCCCTTTTAAAGTGTATATAGTGCGGCTTAAGTCTACCTGATCATTCTATCCCAATATTCAATTAAATCATTGCCAATCACTTTATGCCTTATGGAAACACCACAGAAGCAATCACAGAGAATGCAGCCTTATTCTAATTACAGCTAAAATGATTGATTTTCATACTTGTAGACTATGAGAATTTCAGAGTATGTGTGATGACATATGGCAATTGATACTCAGTGTTATGTTGAAGAGACAACAGAAATTAGTGGGGACTATAATGAGCTAGAGAGAACATGTTCCATCAATTGTCCCGCCACTAGTTAGCTCCAATCAACTATTGCAACTCAGGATTTACACACACACGTACAACACGGATATAAATAAAGTAGAGTGAGAATATTCCCTAGGCTTCCTATCACCTTCTAACACCTGGCTCAAATCCTTTCTAAGGTCAGGCTGCATTCTTGCCTTTCACTGCCATGAAAGAACTGTCATCATGAATGAACAGTTGCGTAAGCCAAGTGTGGGTGGTTTCTTTTTGTTAGAATGCAAAGAGTCCTAAATAATGCAGATGAAGGAAAATAAGAAATGAATTAAGGCTTGTATCTAAAAGCTACGAGCTAGTGAATTATCATCAACTCATTGTGTAAAGAAAGGATTCATGAACTGGATGAAAAATTGTGTGACAAGGTATTATATGTAACTTACTTAAAAATTTAAAAAGACAAAAAACATAAATTTACAAAGGTAAAATGCCAGATGAAACTAACAAAATAGCAGCCAAAACCTAGTCTATGATTCATTGGACAACATGGCCAAATGAAGAACATAAATGGAGGTCAGAGTGAAAGGAGATATGACCTGGAAGAGACCATTTTGTGAAGAGGAATTTTGAAGAGTGCCACATAATGCTGGAAGACCTGTTCCCTAAGAGGGAAGACTGTGGAACCTAGCCCCTCACCTCAAACTCTGGTGGGGAGAGATTCCAATCAGACTCTGAAGAGAGATTATTCTGTGACCTGTAAAGGTGGGGGCATAGCAAACTAGGTTGCTTGTGGAGAAAAGAGATGGAGGAATGTTTGGCAATGGGCTAGAGTGTTCTACGTGGAGAGAAAACTAGAAGATGTAAGACCAGTTGATTTAGTGTTTTGGTGGCAGAGCCAGGATAGCTGCCTTATCACTGAGGTTGTGTGTGTCCCCAGAGTTTGTTGGAAAAAGGAATGCATGAGTGTTTCCTATGCGCTATAAGTGAGAGAGGGCTGGCAAGGAGTCACCTTGTGTCCTGTTCTAGGAGAGCACAAGTTCTGAAACAAGAAGCTAGAGATGGAAGCAATCCCTAGAGGCTGTAGGAGGCGGCTCCAGTCACTAGTCAGACTAGATACACAATCTCTTGAATCAAGGGAACAGCAAGTAAGAAATCCCCCATTTAGAATTCTCAAAGGAGCCAATGGAAGGGACCACAAGCCAAAGAGTGGGCTTTAACCATGCCAAGCCCAGAGAGCACAAAACCATCCGGCCAACATCTGTATTCTTACCTCTCTTCTCTGCCCATGCCTTATCACTGATGGGGTAGAGAACACCCGCCGGAGAAACGGGGGAAGAAAGAAAGAGTGTTAAGTGATCACTACATCCCAGGCCTTAGCTCAGAGGAGGTGAGAGACCTATCTTCGAATAAAGACTAAAGTGTTAATTAAGAGCTCGGACCAGATGCTTTTAATTTTTGAGTCGTGACTGTCTGGTGACAGAAACTGACTCCAACACAGTCTATTATCTCGATAACTCCACTGAGTAGCTGAAGAAAGTCTTCCCCTCACTGAATAAAGTTGAAAGGGGCATTGGGAGACAAAGATTTGATCACATCCCATGAATCATGTATTCAATTTATCAGTTACACATACCTACTATATATATGTAATCTTCATTATAAATGTTGTGGTTTTCACATTTTAAGACATCTGCAAATAATTGGGCATGCTTAATTTAAATGCTATAGTAAATTTAATCATACCCATACATTTAGTATATAATGAGCTCTCAGTAAGAAATAAATGGTTGTAAGTCTGCATAGAGACAGTATAGCAGATACAACCGATGCATCGTTCCATAGCCCCTAGACTCCCCTCCAAGTTCACCTCCCGGTGAAGCAGAGGAGTTCCCTGCAGAGGGACAGCTTCCCTCCTCACAATGATATTGTATAATCTAGTGATATAATTATCAAAAAATGTAAACAGAAATTGTATAAAAGGATAAAAATAGTCCCTTCTGAGGAACATGAGACGGAGTGGGAAAGAGAAGGGCAAGGAACTATGGCTTTACTTATGAACTCTTGTCTCCTTTTTCTTTTTTCTAATTCTTTAAAGTATTTAGGTATACGTACAACTCCAAAGACGTGTATGCAAAATATGTTATTATGTTCTAATTTAAGATGCAAAAAATACTATGATGTATCCAATTTCAATAGAACTAAATGCATGCATACACACACCATAAAATTTGTGGAACTTCTCTTAAAATACATCACTTTCTTTGGTTGCAATTTGACCAATGCTAATGGTCCAGAGCAGGTGACAAGACAGATGTCATCTTGGGAAGGAGAAAGAAGTCTCCTCCAAGCCTGGAAGAGTAAGAGATTTAGTGGTGAGGACCAATGAGGACCTCCTTCCTAATTTCAGCCAAAATCTCATGTTGGGGCAGGGGCATATTTGACAGGTTGGGGGAAAACTAAAAGCGATAGGGTTTTGGTCTGGTTTCCCATTTGGTCCTTTGGGAGGACCACACAGTAAACAATTAAATGGTACAATGGAGGAGAAGCAGGGCTTGAGTTTATCTTTCTAGAACTTCTGCCAACTGCCCTTATGTGATATGATTGATGCAAGGGGCACTCAAAGGTTTTATGGGCCCTCTGGAGGAAAGACAGGCCTTGACTGGTTCCTTTTGGGAAGCAGGACCAGGAGGGCAAGACAGGAGAAGTGGAGCCCAACGAGGACCCAGAAAACAACTCTGAGATTTTCATGCAGATATGAAACCTCCTCTATTACCCCCCAGCCACCACAAACACACCTCGGATTGCCCCAAAAGCCAAGTAGTCACTTTGGGAAGAAAAAGGGCTATGGATGAAATCCGAAAAACTCAGCATTTACTCAAGAAGGTCTCTGGTACACAAAAAAGGACCTTACACACAACCATCAGAACTTCACAAAATATACCTTTAGAAGGTTAAAAAAAATTCCACAAATTGTAACAGTCACAATTGAGTTCGAACATGAAATATGAGAGATCGTGAAATCACAATGTGAGTTGTAAAACACAAATTCTTCCTCTGAGACTGTAAAATGTACTAAGGTTTTGTCAGATACGATTGAAAATAAACAGGATGGAGTGCCATCTTATGGGAAAACTTCCTACCCACCGCCTCATGGGACCTAGCAGCCTCCCCGCTCATGACCAGCCCGTTGTCTCATTTCTGTGTCAGCATTAGATCATGCATGCATATCAGAGTCCACCAGTGTGAAACCAATTAATCAAAAGCACATAAGGTTTACATTGGGCTAATTAACTTCAAAACAAACATAAATCTTAAGAGCATTCTCTACATAACAGCAGGAGTATGCAGAATGAGCCATGTTTCCACAGCCCCAGTGCCAACTCTGTAACATTTCAAACAGCCTTGCTCTCGGTAATAGAAGGTGACCAGGTCTTACTTTAAAACTGTTATTCTATATTTGATGACAAAACAATGACCTGAAAATAAAAATATGCAATAAGTCAACTAGCCACTTCCACCATGCTGAACTTTATTTGTACAGCCGTGTTTTCGTACAGTTTTTCTCATTACAATGAATGAATTAAAGATTGTTGCAGCACCATAGACATAACTTCGGGTGAGATGGTAAAGCCTGTTCCTGCCCTCATCGGGGGCACCACAGCAGAAGAGCATACAGACCAGAATGAACCAAGAGTGATTTTTGCAGCAGGTTGTAAAACCGGACCCACAGGCAGCTTTGTGGGCAAGAGAAGCCATCTCTACAGCATGAGACCCACAGGCAGCTTTGTGGGCAAGAGAAGCCATCTCTACAGCATGACTTTTTATTATTTTATTTTATTTTATTTTATTTTATTTTATTTTATTTTATTTTATTTATTTTATTTTATTTTATTTTATTTTATTTTATTTTATTTTATTTTATTTTATTTTATTTTATTTTATTTTATTTTATTTTATTTTATGTTTGTCAGGGAGAGAGAGTGCATAAGCAGGGGGCACGGAGCAGAGGGAGAAGCAGGCTCCCTGCTGAGCAAGGAGCCCAATGCAGAACTCATCCCAGGACCCTGAGATCATGACCTGAGCCAAAGGCAGACGCTTAACCGACTGAGCCACCCAGGCGTCCCAGCATGACATTTTAAAAAGAGCATGGGCTTTGCAGACAAATAGATCTTTTCCCTCTCCTTGGTGAAATAAAATTAGTAATATTAAGTTACTTAGATTCTTAGAGGCAAGCAATAGACACTGACTCTAGCTGATTTTAGGGGAAAAACAAAACAAAACTTTATTTAAAAGACAAAGTGGCGGGGGGCACCTGGGTGGCTCACTGGGTGGCTCAGTCGTTAAGTGTCTGCCTTCGGCTCTTCGCTCAGGGCATGATCCCGGGGTTCTGGGATCACCACCCCCCCCATCAGGCTTCTCTGCTGGAAGCCTGCTTCCTCCTCTCCCACTCCCCCTGCCTGTGCTGTGTTCCCTCTCTCGCTGGCTGTCTCTATCTCTGTGAAATAAATAAATAAAATCTTAAAAAAAAAAAAAAAAAGACAAAGTGTTGTTCACAGGATCTCAGGGAAGGGCAGAGAACCAGGCTCAGAGGCTGACCACAAGTTAGTTTGCCTCTCAGATGCCATGGGCACCTTCTCTTTCTCTCTCCACTCTTCCACCAGCATTGTTTTTTTGTTTTTGTTTTTGTTTTATGGCTTCTGATTTATCAGGAACACCCTCTTTCCATTCAAAGTCTGCGGTCAGTGTGCCCACATCTTAATTACGAGGGATGCTGAGAAGATGCAGTATAAGATAACTTTTGCCCATTGGTCAGCTACAAACACTTCTTTTGAAGACTTGTAAAAAGGCTGAAATTGTACACATTCCATCAAGGAAGAGACCATAACTCCTAAGTCAAGGCTGGCACACAATGGCTGCTCAGTGAGAGCCATGTGAGTAATACAGTTTTAAAAAGCAAGAGACAGGGGCATCTGGGTGGCTCAGTTGGTTAGGTGCCTGCCTTTGGCTCAGGTCATGATCTCAGGGTCCTGGGACAGAGTCCCACATCAGGCTCAGCAGGGAGTCTGCTTCTCCCTATCCCTCTCCCCTGGCTCAGGTCATGATCTTGGGGTCCTGAGATCAAGCCCCATATCAGGCTCCCTGTCCAGCAGGGAATCTGCTTGTCCCTCTGCCCCTCCCCCTGTTTGTGTTCTATTTCTTTTTCCCTTTCTCAAATAAATTTTTTTTTTAATGCAAGGAACAGATGAATACAGGTAAAGAGTCATGCTGTGTAGCACATAATACACAAGTAACGAATGTATTTTCTTCTCCCAGTATATAAGGCTCGCTTCTCTGGAAACTACGTTATATAAATCATTTATACTTAGCAATTGGAGAATAAGTTTTCTGATGTATGGATTAGCCTGTTTAAATGGTAAATATACATTCAATAAATTATCAATTTAAAAGTTAGGTAATATATGTAGTTATTGGTGAAGATTTTTAAATTCAATTAACCCCCCTTTTTTACAGATTTAGAAGCCTCTACAGTAGTATCCCCCGGACATTGTGCGTTATATCCTTAGTTAATATTCTGAAAATGAAAATAAATACCACATAATTCTTATAATTTTAGATCACCTGCTAAAGTAACTTTTAAACATACTTTTTTCAGTAATTATGATTAAGGATGTAGTATTAACATTCTACAAGGCATTAACATAAATGTTCTATAATCTTCTTTAAAAAAATAGTATTTCATTTTCATTAGAAAGCAATGCTTTCTCAAACATGCAAAGTAGGCTTTAATTGTCTCATTTATTATCCTTCATTTTTGCTATGAAATGTTCATGTCCTCCACAAATTACTTGCTTTACTAATGAAGTAATCATTATCATGGACCAGATTTTCTCTGTATTCAATCATTGGAGTTCAATAATTTTATTATAAAGATGGCATCATTTTCTAGGCAAGAACTGAAAAAGTGGAGAGGAAGGTAATTTACCATAGTAACTCTGAATAATCTTATCTTTCTACTTCTGAAATGTGGGGGTTTTATGAAATTACAAAATAAATACAAAAGTAATTCAAGATGTTTTGAACCATGGTAAATCAGAGTTAAGCAGACCATGCCGCAAAGCTATTTACACAACACAGCATTTTTGGCCATCTGGATCGTTGTTAAACTAGACCGACATAATGATGAAACACACAAGGACCAGAGCCACGTGCAACGAAGCCAGCTCTCACCTCAATTCTATGTATGGCCCCGTGTCTAGAAATGACATTGAAACACTCTTTCTACAAAAAAAAAACTCATTTAAAAAAATATTACACATAATATTCATTAAAGGAAAATACAAATAAAATCAGAATGAAAGCCCCTGTAATCCTACCACATAAGTAAATCCTGTTAACGTTTTGGTGTATTTCCCTCTAATTGCGTTTGTATGTATGTGTGTATGTGTGTCTGATGCATGTGTAGATATAGACAAAAATCAAATTATACTGTATAACCTAATTTCCTCACCTAGCAGTATTTCTGGCCTCACAATGTTCCAGGGCATGGATCTACAAAATTATTTACCCAATCCCCTCCTTAGGTATTCGGGTTAGTTCTAATACTTTCAATACAAGCATAATCGTGATAAACACACACTGATAGACTGACCTCATTTTGCAAGTTTGACCCCTGTTTTCAAACGCTACCCCTCCTCCACAAACCCCACAGGGACCCTCATCCTAGCCCCAACCCCAACAAAAAGCAAAGCCACTTACTCAGCCTTTCTTTTGTTCCAGTCATTCTGGATGGTCCTGTTATCTGAGTAATAAGCTTTTTCCTATCCCCTTTGTGCACGTGTGACATCGTTCTCAACATCTCAACATCCAAACCAAATCTGAGTGACGTGTGGATCCTGCCAGGATCATGACAACAGAGCTGTGCTGTGGGCAGGATGGCCTCGGTGATGAGCACGACCACCAGGGAGCTTTGTTCTCCGGCATCGGGCTTGCTAACCGGATCACCTGCCTGTGGCAAGCACACACGTGGAGCAGCCGTGTGCCAGCTAGCGGGGGCCTCGAGTTGTGCTGCCACCTGCGGCAAGCTTGCGTTCTGAGCTGCCCTACGCTCTGCTGCATTTGCAGAGTCCTACCAAGCCTCTGTTACAGACGTAACCCACCTAAAATCACAAGTTTCAATAACTGACATTAGAGATATAAGTATGGGATTGGGGCTCCTCTTGAAATGGACCTGGGTTGTGTGTCTTGGTCAAAATCGATTTGTGTGACAGAAGAAATCGTGTCTCGATTCCAGCTGATGGTAGGCCCATTCATGCCGTTACTTACAAATTGGCCCACTCTGAATTGTGTTCTCTACCAAAAAAGGGCTCTAGAATCTATCCAAACTACCATGCAACATGCACTCCCAGAGGCTGTCACTGTACAAGAAACTCCCTCCTCAGCCCCACGCTACACTCCATCAGAACAGCAACCTCTGGCCACGTACTGAACCCTTCTGGAGATGGAGGCTTTCACCAACCCTAAGCCTCCAACTCCTCACACCTGACTGACTGCTATGCCTTGAGTTATGGGACTAGAACCCCAAAGGCTCAGGATGACAACAGAGGCCTCCTTATTAACATGGAAACAGTGCTTACAGATAGAGCCAAACTTGGACCCTTTGGTATATTCTACTTCTAACAAAAAGTGGCTTCACCTGTCCTCATTCCCTCACCAGGTACAATAGTACCAGAGGAAGTCACCCCTCTTCAGACCCAGTGGCCACCTAAGAAGCCCATCGAAATCAACTGAGTGATCAGAAAAGGGGTTCATACACTTCACGGATGGTACACATGAAGGAGCTCCCTAGAGAGTTGCTTCCGTCCATCCTCTAACTGGTACATCCCTGATCAAAGACAGCATTTAAGGGTCAGCATCATGGACCAACTTCAGGAAAAGGAGCTGGACAATTATCAGCCCTTTCTGCACGTTTCTACAGATTCTTGGGCCATTGGCAATGGTCTGGCTATCTGTTACAGTCAACAGCAACAGCAATTCTTCATCCAAGGTTTCTTCCAACAAGAATTTCTTGCCTCACTGATACCCAAAATATAAATCAAGGTCACACATGTCTCTACACATACTAAAGCCATTGAACAAGGTCTCACCGAGACACTCCTTACACCAGAGTTCCAGGCATTACTGATAGTGACCAAGGCACTCATCTTACTTCTCAGAATACACAATACTGAGCTCTTCAACAAGGCATTTAATGGAACTTTCACTTTCCTTATGAGTTAGGGTTCTTGCCTTACAGAATGTCATATGGCTTAAACAAGTTCAAATTCAGTTAATAAAATATGGCATATTTCCATTATCAATCCAAAATCAGGAGTAAATTGCAATAAAGAATCTGACTCTATTTTTGATATTGGACCACAGACAGCTTTCAAGCCCGACCTGAGCTGATAAGAAGGCCTGGGTCCACCATTCTTTTGGTGCCCCTGGAAAATTCAGACCATGCAAGTGGCTGGCCCTGCCCAAAAACATTCACCCTAGCCCCATTTCTTAACCACAGTCAAAACCAAAGCCACTCATCTCTCCCTCCAATCAATCCCTTCCAAATCAGCTTGGGTGTCTGCTCTGCTCTTCCCAGAAAGTCCTATTATATGAATTATAAACTTTTTTATACTTCTTGGTACATGTGTGGTTTCATCAGTATCAACATCTGAACCTATTCTGGGTGAGGGATCGATCCCACCCTTGCATGGCAACCACAAAACATATACATACATAGGTTGGGTACTTATCTAATTATTGCCACAGGGAAAATTCCTAGAAGTAGAATACTTATGGTTTCTAATTTTTACTCTTTACTCAGCGATGTAAATTATGTTACTTGCAAATATTAAATAAGAATGCTCTTTTATCTTTGCCAGTCTGATAGATGAAAAATTGTATCACATTATTTAATATGAATTTATTTGATTCTTAGAGGTGTTACACTAGTTTTTAAAATTATTTTTCTATATTATTCATCTATTTTTTTCCTATTGTATACTTCTTATTGATACCAGCTGTCCTTCTTGCTGTTAGTCTTTCTCTTTTCCTTATTAATTCTGAAGATATTTGTGTATTAATATTAATCTTTGTATATGCAATCTAACATATTCAAATATATATGAATTTGTAGATATAAAATAGAAACAATTTAAAAATACGTCACTTACATATACAAAATAACATTTGACCAAAACTAACATTTGCAACTGCCTTATTTTACCATATGGCACTCTTTGTAATAGAAAACCTTTAAAAAATTTTTTTTAGATTTTTTATTTTTAAGTAATGTCTACACCCAATGTGGGGCTCGAACGCACAATCCTAAGATCAAGAGTCACATGCTCTACAGACTGAACCAGCTAGGTGCCCAAAGCTTTAAAATTTTTGTATGAAATTCAATCTTTTTTTTAATGGACATTAATTTTAATTTCATGGTAGATATAATATTAGGATTTTGATAATGAAAATAGAAAGTTATCCAGCAATTTTGGTCCTTAATATGATAGTTTGCTATATATGTGTTTAAATATGTTAATATTAACATATATTACTATATTAAGCATATATTAACTTTAAACACACATTAATATTAGGATGAGATGTTGCCACTTTGTAAAGAATTCCATTAAAAAAATATATGGAATAATAGATGGCTATAAAAGTCAGTCTTCTAATGTTTGTTCATACTGATAACCTGAGGGTTTTTTTTTTTTCCTTTAACAAGTTAGGAAAACTTAAAGTTTCTATTTGTAATGGAAAGAAGGGATGCCATTTTGGGGTTTCCTACGATATCTACAAATTTCCTTTAACTATTGAGCTAATCAGACATCATAGAAGGAGAAGCGGCCTCTGAATATAGCAACATCCAGATTTAAAATTCAGAATCTATTGAATTACAGAAATATTGTATGATTTCTCTTGTCCCCTCCAGTTTATACTCAAAATAGCTGTCAGTGACTTTATTAAATTTTAAGTCGGAACATGCACCCCCTGTTCTAAACCTTCCAGTGGCTTCTCATATCACTTAAAGCAGTGATTCTCAGCAGTGATTTTACCCCCAGGAAATATTTGGCAATGTCTGGAGACATTTTGAGTATTCGCTCTGGGGGGAGGCTGCTGTAATCTAATGGACAGAGGCCAGAGATACTACTAGACATGGAACAATGCACTGAGAAATACTGACAGAGTAACAGGGGATTTGCCTCTTGTCCCCAACAATTCTTATTCTAACTCTTCTCTTATAATCCTCCCCTCCCTTACTTTACTCTAGGCACACTGGCCTTGCCTTCTGTTCCATAATCAGTCAGAAAGGCTCTCACCCCAGTATCTTTGCACTGCTGTTTCTTTGCCCGGAAACCCTTTCCGTGTATCTCAACATGGTTTACTCCTTCCCTCCTAACATGTCTCTACTCAAATGCCATCTTTTCAATGAAGACTTCTCTGCCTACAGGCTGTCAACTTTCAATCTCTCCTGCCCCTAACACTTCCTCCACCCCCTCCCTGTTTTTCTCTTTGGTATTTACCACTGTCTAACAAACTATATGTTTTGCTTATGCCATATATTGTCTTATTCCCTAATTAGTAAACGAGCTCCAAGAGAACAGATTTTTGTCTTTGCTCTCTTCACTTTTTTTTCCCACTGCTGGATCCTCGAGTACCTCAAACACTGCCTGGTGGTAGTGTAGGTAGTCAAAAAATTGTTAAATGAATCAATGAATGAATGTCCAAAATGTTTGATGTTGTATATTTGTTGTACCCCAGAAACTCTACCATCTCCAATACACAGTTGTGAGTGTTAGTTTTTTCCAAGTTAGTTTAAGTAACAGGAAAAATTTGGCTGTATCAGATCAAAATTTTTTTGGTCCATTTCTTCAGAAATTACAAATTTAAAGAAAGGATTTGAGACAGAAAAGATACAGAAAAATCAGCACCCCAGCCAATGCCTTTTCTAAATCTTCCCTAAGAATTGTTTAGTTTCCAACCATGTCCTGAGAAGACAATTTCTTTCGCATTTTCAGAGATCTGAGGATAGAGTGATTGCTTTATTTTTTTTTAATTAGAGAAAGTCTAATAATTATACTATTTCAACCCATGAGACTCATTTTCTACTGCTCTATTCAACTTCTAGGATACTTGAGCAGTCTGCTACATCTACATTCTAAAGGAATCCAATCCCTCCAGACATTTTAAAAAAAGATTGCTATAAAAATATAAGCTATTTGTATTATAACTTTAAATCTGGACTTATTTCCTGGGTCTAAAGTAAAATGCCATTTATATGAAGCAAATGAAGCAAGAGCTACAATCAACCAATACTCATATCCTGATGCTGAATAAATTGAGTTTCCCCTCAGCCAAGTCAACAGATGAACATTACAGACCACATGCAGCTCATAGGGCTCGTGCCTATCCAATCAAGGGCTTCCATCCCTGCCAACCTGTCATAGAATGGATTAAATAGACTACTCCAAAATCTACTCATGTGGAAAGTTTGACAGTGAAAAGAATATTTCTCTAGACTTAACGATGATTGAAAGCAAAATGTGAATTTGAATCTCATAAAGTTGATTCCCTGCCTTCATCGGCCAACAGATGAAATGAAGTATACACCATGCCTCCCTTCTCTCTGATTTTAGGTCATCAGTTTATTAACACAGGTAGAAATTCTTTATGGTTCAGTAATTTGTACAGATCTGTTTTCAAAATAGGAAGATGGCTATAGTTTAATTTTGGCAGTAGGACTGATATCAAGGGAAGTATTTATCTCAATCCCAAAGTCCAAACACATAAATGTGAAGGGAAATTTTACGGAGTCAAATTGAGCCCTCGGAGATACTTTTCAAGTATGCTAAGTCCACAAAGCTTTTTGTGCCTCCCCAAAATATAAATCTTAGTTCATATTCCACTAGTGCTGTCTTATGTTTTGTTTTATATCATTTGGGGTGGGTGGAGGAGAGGAATGTATGGGACAGAAAATAGTTGGGAAGTAAACCCCTTGTACCACAAACAATGTTTCTGTTCAAGCATGTGATCCAGAGACAGCAATGTACTGTTTTCTCCTGAGCAAGCAGGACTCATCAGGAGTGATGGTCAAGAGAGCCAGCTGTGTTGGGAGAGGCTGAGGCTGGGGGTGCAGGCATCTCAGCCATTTACTTCTGCTCTGAGCTGTGGGAGAGGCTTTGGAGTTAGACAGACACGGGTTTGCATTCTGGTCCTGCCGATTACGAGCAATTTTTAACCTTGCTGAGTCATCTATAAATGGGGATGACGTTCTTTATATCGAAGGATCTTTGTGAACATTAAATTAAATAATATCCATAAAATGATTTATACATAACATTCAATAAATGAGAGTCATTATTTTAGAATGATAAAGTATATACCCCCCCACACACACACACACTCACACATATAAGCCCCACACTTATTTATAACCTCTTTTGTTCCAAAAGTGATGAGAGGACATTTTCAAAATGCATTTTGAAAAAAAAATGCAAAAATTTACAAAAACAATAAAGAGAAAGTAAAAAAAATTGGGATATGGGTCAGTTATAAGAAAATAAGAGGAAGTCAGGTATGAAATTAGTTCTCAAAGTATATACAAAAGATTTTTAATTTCACTAAAGTTGGGCCAGAAATTTTACTTCAAATCTTGCAGATAGCAAGAGGAGGAAATCTGATCATTTAAAGGTTCTCAGGGCCAAAAAAGTAAAAACGTTTTGTTCAGATGGAGCAAAACTATTCTTTATTTAGCATGATAAACGTTCAGAACAAGAAGCTTCACAAAGGTCTGTTTCTTAAATACTTACCAAAATAACCCAAGGCCATTATGCCAATGTATTTGTAATACAGAAAGTGATATATATCAAAATGCCTATAATTCCTTTCAAAAGAAAAAATTCTTTTATTCTACGGCAGAAAGACTACGCACAGAGACAAACACAGTACGTGATCAAGGTGGTTTCAAACTAATCTCTCCACGAATTCTGTGCTTCTCCACCTCTTCTTGGATCCCCTTCCCTTTGAAAGGAGCAGGACTTAATATTCATTTCTAATAAATAGAATACACTGAAAACAAAGGTATGAGATTTCAGACACTAGGTTATAAAAAGACAGGCTTTTCCCCTGTTCTCTCTCTTTTCCCGGGATTACTTATGCTGAAGGAAGCCAGCTGGCACGTTGTGGGCTGCCCCATGCAGAGGCTGTGTGGCAAGGCACTGAGGTCTGTTCCCAACAGCTAGTGATACACTGAGGCTTCCTACTCACTCATGATGCAGGTTGGGAGTAAATCCTCAGCTCCAGACAAGATTTCAGATGACGGCGGCCCAGGCTGGCACCCTGACTACAATGTCATGAGAAATGTGGACCTAGAACCACCCAGCAGAGCTGCTGTCGAATTCCTCACGTGCAGAAACCGAGATAACCAGTGTTTGCTGTTGTAGGGTAATTCGTTATACAGAAATAGATAGCTAACGCAACTTCCTGAGAGAGAAAGACTAGAAGATTAAAGGTATTTGAAATTGGTAGACAATAACACATTACTATTGGTTGCCTAAAGACAAAATAAATATTTTCGAGTATCTTTCAACAGGACGAGAACTGCATGTCTGCAGATTTTGCAAGCTTCTACTTGTGGAAAAATACAGATATGCACAATTTAATGAGTCTAATTGAAAACACTTTGAGTTTCTTCTCCAGGTCAAAGCGATTTTTTTTTCCATTTCCAGGTTTTTTGGGATTTTTTTCCTTATGAGCCCCTTACAATAACCACAAATATTAGAAGATGATTGGATTCAAAGGCTTGATGGTAAATGTAATTAGCCTTTAAATAATGCACAACAGTTGTACAAAGAGAATAATTTGTGTGTAGCCATGAATCTGTTGCAAAAAGTAGAGGACCTAAATGGTCAACGGATATCATTCATTGCCTCAGTCTTTTAATTGAAAACATTGACTCCTACTCTGTCTTAGGCACCAGGCTAGATACTCCTGATGCAGACCAAAGCCCCGAAGTTGAGCCAACTGATTTTTACAGAATTCTATGAAGTCCTAACCAAACTGCCCCATACCCATAAAGTCATCCCCAATTATCAAAGAGGACTTTCCCTCTTGTGGACCCCTCTAGCATTTATTTGCATAGCATGTATACACACGACCTTCCTTATATTATTACAGCATTTATCTTATTGCCCCAACTGGACTTCCTTGAGCTCAGGAAGAGTGTTTCCTACATGCTTGAATTTTTTACACCATCTTCCTAAATGTTTAAGGCAGAATAGGAGCTCAGTATTTGTATGACATATCAACAGATGCTGCTTAGCATTATATAAATATACATTAGATGATAGAGATGGTTGAGAGAGAGGGAGGGAGAAAGAGGGAGATAAGGTGGGTATATTCTTGCATTTTTTTTTCACATGTCCTCATTTTCCTTCTGGGAAAGCTGGAGTTACAAGTGGAAAGGAATAAAGAGAACTACTTTGGAAAGGACTATCATGCTTTTATCACAAACACATCGCAGCTAAAATCAGAAGATATAGATTAGTTAACACATCTGGGTTTGAATTCTAGCTCTTTCACTGACAGCTCTGTCAAACTAGCATATTACTTCTCTGAAACTTAGTTTTCTCAGTGATTAAATGAATCTACCTACAGGGTTGCTGGGAAGAATTAATAGATGACAGATGTAAAATACTTAGCACAGTTCTTACACACAGTAAGTACTTAACAGATGATAGGTGGTAGCAACATTCACTTGCAATATTACTTTGCAAACTGCATCTAGGAAACATTCAAAGTTGGTAATGTTCTAATGGTACTAGCTCTTTCCTCCTGGCTTTTGGCTTCATTTTTTTCCCCACCTTCCTCACAGTTAAACCTCCCGACCTTGACTGAAGATTCCCAACAACTGCAAGTACTTAAGCCTGGTCCTAAGGGTCTTATAACATTAAGTTATTCCCTAATTTGAAAAAAGTGGCAACCTCAAGCTGATTTCTCCTGATTTACAATCTGTTCACTATTCTTTGATATCTAGTTAATCTGCGAGCATTTTCACCTGTGCTCCTAACACTACATCGGACAAATCTATCCAGGTTCATATGAATGGACTTCTGATCTCAAGTTGTGCTTCTAGAAATCTCACTTAGGGCTCCAACTGTGTGGCCATACTTTCCACTCTCAGAGACTATCCTTGCTGTGTTCACTATCTAAAGGCTTGGTTTGGTTCCCTTCTTGAATGCTCTATGAACAGATGCTTTACTCACCTGTGATCATTCCCAATCCTGCTCCATGACCCTGGTACCGCCCACAGGTGAACAAAAATGTCCACTGTTCCCTAAACCCACAGATGAACAGGATATTTGAATGTCTACCATTCCCTCAACAACTAACAGAGTTCACCCAAATTCCAGGCTGAGAATTTTATTACCCTCTTGCATAACTGATGCAAGGAATGTAGGGAGTTAGGGTAAAATTATTTCAGTAATAATATAGATGAATCAGAAAAATGTGTTTTTCATTTTTGTCTATGCAACTTCCTCACAGGCTACATGGTTCTTACCACTTCTAAATTTAGCATCTTTTCACTGGTTGCATCTTCTATACAAAAGACCTGTCCTAGCTCAGTCTAACTATGGTTCTCTTTCAAATACCATCTTTCTAGGAGCCCTCTCTGTGCTCACTGAAGTGTGGGGTTCAGGGGGTTGGCCAGAGAAATGGTTGTGTTAATGAGGCAGGGATCACACAGTAATAGAGAAAGGCTGGGTCAGGACTAGGAGTTGACCCGTACAGAGTAGGGTCTACAGTTACTGGAGGTAGATATTCAGAGACCAAGCGGAGCAAGGTCAGAGAAAGTCCCAACCCCAGAAGGGTGATTTTCCATCTAGTCCCTACATTATCCTCTACGGAGATCTGTAAAAAGCCCATGCCTGGGTCCTAATCTCAGATTATTCAGATTTTCTAACTGTGTTGCTGGAAATGAATGCAGGATTTTGATTCAAATACAAAGTTGATCTACTTCCAGTGTTACTATCATTATGCAATACACTGAATATTCATTCTAGGCCAGCAACCATGCTAAAAGTGTTATCTGCATGTATTTTTTTTTTTCTTGAAACCATTTTATAGATGAGCAAATTACACCTTGCCCAAGGCCATGCAACAACTAACCGTCGAAGTTGGGATTCAAGTTGTGGGCGCCCAAACTCCAAACCCATTCACAATCCCTACCCTATATGGCTTTTCAATGTCCCTGCCTCTTGCTACTGTTGCCATAAATACAACTTACTCTTTAGAACTTGTTAGCTCTGAAAGGATACCATAGACTGGGGGGCTTATACACAAACACTAATCTATTTCTCACAGTTCTAGAGGCTAGGAAATCTAAGGTCAAGGTGTTGGCAGATTCAGTGTCTGGTGAGGACACACATCCTGGTTCATAAATAGCTGTCTCCTCACTGTGTCCTCCCAGAGGGAAGGATGATGAAGCTTCCTGGGGTCTCTTATAAGAGCACTAACCCCATTAGAAGTCTCCGCCCTCATGACCTAATCACCTCCCAAAGCCTCAACCTCCAAATGCTATCATATTGGGGATTAGGTTTCAAAATATGAATTTGGCAGGGAGTGGGGGAGAAGACAAAAGTTCAGACCATGGTAGCATCATTAGAGTCAAACAATTCAGCAGAGGGCTCAGCTCAGCCATTTCTCCAGATGTAGTTGGCCTAGACCAAACACAGGAGACCAAAGACATTAAGGTGAGAACTGATCCAACTCTTTCCTAATGTCATTCTGCAGTAAGGAAACAGACCCTACGGGAAAAACTACCCCAGTCCTCCCGTCCCAGTAGGAAACAGACATTTCTCCACATTTCTCATACTATCCTAAAGCAGTCAAATACAGCACTGGAACAAAATATTCTGAAGCTCAAGCTAGCCAGGTTTGGTGATATTATTAAGCCTGTGGGTGTATGTGTTTTAAAGACACATCTTTATGTGTCTTTATTTTTAAAGATTTTATTTATTTAGAGAGAGAGAGAGCAGGAATGGGGGAAGGGGCAGAGGGAGAGAGAGTCTCAAGCCGACTCCCCTGGTGAGTGCGTAGCCCAAGGCTGGGTTTGATCTCACCACCCTGAGATTATAACTTGAGCTGAAATCAAAGACACTTAGCCAACTGAGACACGCAGGTGCTCCATGTCTTTCCTTTTTTAACATCAACTTAAATTTGTAAAATCAAGACAAACTACCACGAAGAAATGAAACTGGAAATAGAATCTGTCATAATCTCCTCTTCAGAGTTCCACAGCTTGGATTAAGATATTTGTTTAAATTAGAAATCCGTATCTGGGCAGTAGCTAGGAAAAGGGGCTCAGCTGCTTTTAGTGCTGCCACTTTCAGATTTCAAGGGTGCTTAAGTACACGTACAGCCTAAGCAGAGAAGAATGCGTTACCACCACAGCTCTAACCCACTGACATACATCATATTGTTGGAAGGTAATCAGTACTTTTTCTCCTACCACTAATGGGATAAATGCCATGTGCTGAATTTCCAAGAGAGAGATGAAAGAACACACAGCATGAGAAATGTCAGGACACTTCTGTCCCAAATTCAAGCGGCCCTGTATATCCACTGACTTCTGAAATGACTAGGTCAAGACAAACCAACCAATCTTTCTTGGCAATTGCAGCAGCATCCCACAGTATCACGAGTATCCAGTAGTCCAAGCTGTTCGACTTGACCGTGAAACAAGGTCTCTGACACTTTCTCCCCAGACCCAGACCTTGGCCAGTTTCTCCTCCACTGGTGATCCCATTTTCCCCATCTGTGAAATCAGAAAACTTTCTCCGCTGCAAGGATGGGATAGTGGATTAATTATCTACTGTCTGCCAAAGGATCATCAGATTCTCTGGGGGAAATATCCAAAACCTTTATGGATAGTAACATACAGAAATGTGTCCCCCTGCTGTTTTCTCTCTTGGCCAACTGGCAGCTACTGGAAGATGAAGGGCTTCAGAAAACACTGCCTCAAAGCTTCAGGGTTCCAACAACATGCAATCATGGCACAGAATATTTCATTTGGCCTTTGGTGTCAACAGTCATTCTATCTCTTCTTCTTTTACTCTTAGAAAAACTTTGAGCAGGGAGGATCTTTAGAGTTAGGACACCTCCGGGCTTCTACAACACAAGCAGGAACTTAGGAAGTTTTCTCAACAGCAAAGAAACCTGAATAGATCAAGTGTGTTTATGAAACTTCCCACTACTGGTAACGTAGATTCCCGTGGGCACGGAACACATCAGGAGAGTAAGTTGCAGACAGGGCTATGCCCCATTGATGAGGGAACAGAAGGCAAACTGAGGACAAAGCACAAGCTGACACCCTGCAATCTCCCTCCACCCCCACTCCTGGGTGGGACAAGTGTGACATTCTTCCAGGAATCTCCCAACTATCTTAATGCTAACGCCTTGCTAGAGGGGGAAACAACCTTAACTTGACAATGGCAGGGCCCGGGGTATCCTGGGAGTCTTCTTTAACATATGAAAATGAAAATCAAAAATCGTTTTTGAAACCTCCCTTTTTCCTTACCTCCCCCAACCCCATAGTACATAATCAGCCACTCCTCACAACCCCGGGGCAGCAGCTCTTTCTGCCCACGGGTCCTGTCTCTGTGCTTTAATAACCCACCATTTTGCACCAAAGACGTCTCAGGAATTCTTTCTTGGTCGTCGGCTCCTGACTCCACCCACTGAACCTCACCTACATCACCCTGACTACTGAGTGACCTTTCCTCCTTTGCGGTTCTGATGCTCTGCTCTCTTAGCCTGACCAGCAGTGTGGAAGGATCCGAGGACTCAAACAGAGGCTGTATGAATACGCTTTACTTGTGACCAGGGAACCAGAGACTCCATGAGCCACCCTGCTTCACCTTCTCAAGTCATGTTTACATCTGGGCCTCTTCTTTTCTTAAACAGATTTTTTAAAAGTATTTTTAGGTTCACAGAAAAGTTCAACAGAAAGTACAGAGATTTGCTATATACATGCCCCCCCCCCCAGCCTCCCAACTATCAACATCCTGCCCCAGAGTGGCGCATGTGTCACAATCCATACGCTTACACGGACACATCACTAGCACTTAGGGACCGTGGATGGTCTGGGTGTTGTACAGTCTACGGGGTTTGACAGAAGTCTAATGACATGTCTCTACCATCTATAACCTCACACAGAATAGTTTCACTGCCCCAAGAATCTTTTGTGTTCCATCCATTCATCCCTCCTCGTCCCGCACCCTGAACCCTGGCAACCACTAATCTTGTTACTATCTGCTTCGCTTTGCCCTTTTTAGAATGGTAGATAAAGAAAATCGTGCTATATGGAAGTTTCCACATTGGCTTCTCTCAGCAACAGGCATTTCGCCTTGATGGCTCATTTTGTAGCGCTAGGTAATATTCCAATGTCCAGATATACCACAGTTGATTTACCCATTCACTAACTGAGGGACTCTCGCTTGCTTCTAAGTTTTGGAAATCACGAATAAAGCTGCTGTGAACATCTGTGTGCGGGTTTTTGTGTAGACATCCACTTTCGACTCGTTTAGGTAAATACTAAGGACTACAACTGTTGGATCACAAGGCAAGAGTCTGCTCAGTTTTATGAGAAACCACCAAACTGTCTTCCAAAGTGGCCCTCATTTCTTCCTTGTATCCAGAGGAAATCTGTCTTAGGGCTCCAAATTTCTCCTGTTCATCGTATCATCATCTTTACCATCCACCGAATGGAGCCAGGCCTGGAGGGGGGACACCTCCACCCCCTTCCTCACCTCTTGGATCTCCGGTCAGGAATCCTGGGAAAAGCTGCTGACCTGAGCAGGACAGCATTAATCAGGTGACCGAAAGTCCGAGCCAGAAACCCTCCAACATCTGTTTCGTGTCAGCAAGAGGTGTATTGCACGGGGTGTTTTTCCTAAATGCAAGCCAAGCTGGAGGGTCAGGACTCAACAAAACCTCTTCATCAGTCTGCGTGCTGGGCTGTCAGGGGCTCCCCTTTAGTAGTTGGTCACCTTCCATCAAGCTCTTTAGCATTTTCGCAGCTTGAGAAACACCTCACTGTCTTCAGCTAGGTTATAGGGCCTGGAGCAGGAGAAAGTCTCTAGTTTACTACCTAGGGATTCCAACTGCCACATGAATTCTTCACTAGATGAACGAATGGATGAACAGTCACTGTTCACCCACAGCGCACAGGCTCAGAGGTCCTCTTCTAGAGAGATTTGGATACACACACATCCTCTTACACACCCTGAGGGGCCCCGCTGAGCCAGTGGTCTCACGAATGAGCACAGAAGGAGACATCGTGGTCACAGAGACCTGCTCAGGATTCTCTTAAGGACAGAGCACTGCCAGAAAATGTCCACATGTTAATTCCACAGTCTAAAGAGATATAGGCATAAACCTGCAAACATATACAGTAATGAAACGCATAGATCATAATAGCCACATCATAATTGGGTGGTCCCTGATTAGCAACTTACTAAACAGGATGTAAGTTTGAAAATCAGGATTAGTAAACAATTTTTTTGGCTGGTCTCAATTGTGCCAATATAAAGTAAGCTTGTATTTGATTAAACTCATTTTGAGATCTCGTTGCCGTAAGTAAAAACATCCTGCGTTGAAACTGCACCTCTGAATAAGAGGCAGAAGAGAGGGGCAGAGTACTCGGTACTGGACGGGGCCTCAGAGCAAACATCTGGCACAATCACACTAGCTATTGACGAATGTTCAGTAAGGGGTTGTCTGCCCCATTCTGAGTGGAGTACAGCAGCCTGGGGCATAGTGGAGGCCAGGAGGACATCCAGGCCGGAAGGGGCATGGGGAGAAGGCGGTTACTGGAACCCAGAGAGAACTGTGCAGAAAGGGATAACTGGACAGCATTGACATCCAGACACACATGCAGCCAACCTGTAGCAAGAGGAGGGAGATAAATACCCCAACCCATTCTCCTCCCAACGTCCAATACCCCGCCTCTGCCTTTCCCTGGTAGAACCTGTCTGGGAGACAGAGAGCACGGGTAGCCCGTGATGCAGAGAATGGCCTGAAGGAGCAATGGTCTTATTTAAGTTTAAATCTATGCAAGCTCTGTTTCTTATTAGCATGATTAAAGTTCCTCTCTTTAATATTCAACTGCTTAACTAACCTTTGGTTTAATCACAAAGGAATGTAACTCTTCACAGTAAAGCTTTTGATGACCACAAACATTGTAAGACATTTGCTATAGGAAACCATACTCGCTAAAAATTGAAAAAAAAAAAAGTTATCAGAAGTTAAATTTACACACTGAAGTTATAATGTGCTCACCAACATCAACCTTATAATCAGTCCAACCCTCTGTCAATGAATTCATCCTTCCTGTGTCCACGAATTCATCGTGTGGCTTTTCTTTTAAGCAGAGAGCATTCTGGCTAGGGTCCTATAGCTATAGAAGGAAAAACTAGTCTCGTCTCTGACTAATGTATCTAAACATATCACAAAGTTACTTTGCTTTTTCATGCAAGAGAGTTCTTTATGCTCTGGAGAACTTGCCTGTTTTTTATATTTATGTAAATCATGGTTACACGTCTTAGACTTTGAAACATATAGAAAAATTCCGAATTACCAAGAATTTTTACACTAAATGGTCTTTTCTTTAAAATCACCCAAATAAAGGTGACTCCAGACCTTTGTAGGATATTTAAAGCAACTACCCAGGGTCAGGGGACTAACAATAAAATCTTTATGTATACATCTGTCTCTTTGAAACTAATGTGTCTGTAGGAAATGTCAGTGAAAGGATGACGCACAGATTCAAAGTGTTCAGGGTATATTCTGCTCTCCTTCTGCCTAACCCTTGCGGCAGGCATTAGCCCTGTGATACCGAGACAACTGGCTTAGGAAGGCTCCTTAATATGTACGCATCTATGGGGTGCCTGGGTGGCACAGCGGTTAAGCGTCTGCCTTCGGTTCAGGGCGTGATCCCGGCGTTATGGGATCGAGCCCCACATCAGGCTCCTCCGCTATGAGCCTGCTTCTTCCTCTCCCACTCCCCCTGCTTGTGTTCCCTCTCTCGCTGGCTGTCTCTATCTCTGTCAAATAAATAAATAAAATCTTTAAAAAAAAATATGTACGCATCTAGGACAATGATCATAGAATTACACACACACACACACACACACACGTACCTTGGTTTGGGGGATTGTTTTTATACAAATGATTTTCATATTACAGTCTCTACAAGTACCATTTCACACACATGGAAATCTCACCAAGAAAGTTGTCAGATCTAACGCCTTCTTTGATCACACACTATTTGAAACTTTAATCTTACATTCCATCTCGTCTAATAAATATTGCCTCTCTCCTCTTTTTGTTTGCCTTGGGACTCTCTCGTCCATCCTCCTGTTTTCACATTTTATCACTTTTAAGAATGTTATCTGCTTTCTTTTATTTTAAACCCAACCTCTCGGTTTCTTTCAATAAGAGAATTTGACTAAGTCATATGCAACAATTCATATACTTTATTCTTTGCATCTTACTCGGTTTACTTATTTTCATTTTCTTATGGTTTCCTCATTCTTTTCACTTGCTTTGGCTGTTTTGCCAGTTATTCCCTCTTTCCCCTGCATCGAACTTGAAACTCTGTATTTTTCCATTCTACCATTCCAACACTCATAATCAAACACTTACTTATCTCTTTTTATATGAAACCAAAATAACTCTTTCTCCCAACTTAGATGAGCTATGTCTCTACTACGTGTTCTTCCCCCTGCCCCCCAAGCAAGGCCGCACTAAAAAACTTGACTTTGTCCATTCTCACTCTCGATGATGAGTTCTGTAGAATGAGAACTTTACTCCAGCCCACTCCACCACACCTAAATTCTACGTTTCTAAGGCAAACGTTTAGTAACTGCACTCTTCCCTTCTTCTACATCCCTTCTGTTCTAACAGTGTGAATTTAGCACCTAAATGATGCATTTAATGTTCCATTATCATTACCCATTTACATGCCTTTAATGTACACTGGTGTATTTTTATTGCGTGCCATTGTTTCTTCTTTTCATCTCCATTTATACTGAGGTTTCTTCCGCTGTAAGATTTTCAAGTATCTTTCCCATTTGGGGTATGTGCTTGACATTCTCCCTGAATCTTTGCAAATCCACAAATCCTTCTCTTCCCTTAGCAGATGAGTTAGCATCAACATTCTCGGCTTGCAGCCCATTCCCCCTGGTGTTCTATGGCAGCGAGTCCAACATCTTCTGGCTCCCAGAGTTCCAGTATCATTTTTCTTCCTTTGTAAGTAGTCTATTTTTCTTTTCAGCCTGAATCTTGCAAGATTTTCTCTTTCCATCTTTTACCTTCTCAAGAATTTTCTAGGCCTATCCTTCACATTTTCCAGCCTTTTCCATCATCTTTTACATTTTCCTGAATTTCTTCTGATTACTCAGTTAAAAAGTTGCCAAGCTAAAAATTTTCCAATCTCAAATTATTTTGTTACTTAATGCACCCTCTTTCAGCATGTCACCATGCTCTATTCTCCTCTCCTCATGCTTTGTAATTGAGAAATATGCAACGAATGTTTGCACATTTGCTCTCTCCAGAATATGTTGAGTGCACACTGTGTGTCAGGACCTCTTCTAAGTGCTGGGGATACAATAATACATTTTTTAAAGGGCCAAAATGTTTGCCCTTATTGAAGTCGCTGTTTTTTCATCTCCCATCCTCTACCCACTGAAATCTACTTATCCCCATCCACTCGGCCAGAACTGCCCTAGCAAAGGTAGGGAACAAACTGCAATTGCCAAACCCATGCCTATGTCAGCAATCCGGGGCATTTGTCACTGTGTTCAATGTCTTCTTGATTGTGATAATGCAACTGTATCAGTGAGGATGACTTCCATTGCAAATAAAAGAAAACTCAACCAGAATTGGCCTTACAAAGTAACAACCTATAAATGAATACCACTGAAATTTTCAGTTAAGGCCGGTTTCAAGGCCAATTTGAGTAGACAGCTCATCAAAAGCCTGGTTTCTTTCCTACTCTTCTGCTTCTCTGGTTTAAGTTTCATCTTATGCTATAACGGTTCCATGTTTCACATTAACATGCCATACCTCTCAGAATAAGATGGTCTTTGGGGAGTTTTTCCCCAAAAACAATCTCTAACAAATTTTCTATCATGTCCAATTAAATTTAATTGGGTCTTTGCCCCTTCCTCAATGAATCCCTCTCACCCTGGAAATGCTATGTTCTGAATGTCTTAGGTTTGGGTTATTTGAACCCATCATTATGGCAACAGTCTAGGATTACTCTGAACGGCTAAATAAACTAGGACTCGTCCCTAGAGCTGGGTTTAAGTCAGCTTCTTAGGACACACGTCAGTGACATAATGGAAAGATGTGTGGATGCCCCCCAAAACTCTGGGTACTGTTAGGAAGGGGGAGGTAGGGGAATTATTGCTGGGTTGATCATGCACAAATGCTAATCCATTTCCTCTTAGACCAGGAATTAAATTTTGTGGCTGTTTAGAATTTCAATGTACAGCAATTCTGATATTTTAAATCCATTACTTCATGGTTTTAACTACCAGCTGCATGATGGGCACTCTCAAATCTGTATTGCAATCTCGCCTTCTTTCCTGGAATCTAACTTTGTATTTCCAGCTACAAGGAAGCTTGGCTCATCAAATATAACTCATCCAATATCTGCAGAGAAATGACCAGCAATCCAAGACAGAATCCTCACAACCACCTTTGGTCATCATCTCTTTCGCTTCTTAATGTTCTCTCCAAAACTGAGGAGCCTTTTGCTATCTGCACCAAATATCTGGATCTTCTTTATTAGCGTGCCCCTTGCATAGCTTCATATTACACTTAGGCACCTGAGAGTTTCATCCAGGAGAAATGTTTTTTAAAGATTTATTTATTTATGAGAGAGAGAGAGAGTGTGAGCATGGTCACAGGTACAAGCAGGGGAGATGGGCAGAGGGAGAAGCAGGTTCCCCACTGAGCAGAGTCTGATGCGGGGCTTGATTCCAGGACCCTGGGATCATGACCTGAGCCAAAGGCAGACACTTAACCGACTGAGCCACCCAGGTGCCCCTCATCAAGGAGACATGTAATGTTTAACCTTTGCTCCTGATCATGTCTTTTGTGTCAAAGCTCCATCCACTCTTACAATATCAAGTCAACGTGGTAAGCCAGCTCAGTATGATGGAAAGGTTAATGTCCCCACCCTTTGTTCTTAGGCCTTCCTTGAAGTTTTGACCAGAGCTAAGTAATCGAACATACTTTACTCTTCTGTGTCTTCCTATCAGTGCTCTCCTGGCTGGAAATTTCTTTTCTCCTTGGGCTCCTGCACGAAGTCTTCCCTGACTTACCCCCAGACGGGTGTTACTATCTGGCAGAGTTACTGACTCTCTTTCCCAACACCTTACACAGACTTAATCCTCTAGTACTGAAATGATCTGCTGTTGTCCAGACACGCTACATCATCATCGGTTTTAGGTCCACCTCCATAGCAAAGGCCATGTCCTCGTTAGGTATACAAAGTATGTTCCGAAGAGTGGAAGGAGGGTAGGAGGATACATGTGTTGTAGTAATAAGCAGTAATCTGTGATCTTAGAATATTGCCTTCAAATTTGAGTGGATAGATTTTATATGAACAAAAGGGAATAATCTGAGGATGAAAATAAGGATCTGAATCTAACTCCTTCTATTAATTACAATAGGTACTAGAGCCCCAAACTCAGCAAATTCTCTTTTCTCTCTGGATCCAACATCAATAACTTACAAATGCAGATAATTCTAATCAGCCAAATTTTTTAGGCTGGCTCTGGAGCAATGTGGGATACGCAGTTCAGTGAAAACGCTGGGACAGAAATGAGGCGTGTTACATTAGTAATGTGGCTCTGGTTTCATGTGCTACAGTACAGATCTGCATACGCACTAAATTAGAGACAAAAATCCCAGGAGGCTAGCAGATATCTTTCTGCCCCATTTAACAAACACAACTTTTTCTGGTTTCTTGGAGATTGAGCTCTTGTTTCACTTTCTTATTGCCTATCAATCAGCTTGAGAAGACATTTGCAATTGTATTTCCTTCATAAAGACATAAGTCCGGCAGCAGCCGCCGACACTCATCTAAAAGCTCCTTTCTAAATTACCTCTGTCAGACTGCGTAGAAAGTAAAAGGCACACTTCAGTCTTATTTGATTAAATCAGGGAATGTACCAGCCAGCCAAAGAATGGAAAGTCCTTTCCATTTACATGCTCCATTAACTGCACTTCACTGAAAAAATAAATCTCAGTGCAATTCTTTACCTTGCTCCTCTAATTGCTACTTACAGATTCTTTTCTCTCAATCATACTGTCTTTCATAAATCAGGAAGCAAAAGCGCATTTGAGGCCGAGGCCCTGGCTCTAATTTAACATGATTTGCCACTATGCCACTATTAATGCCAAAGACAAATAATATACCAAGTTACTATGGGAACCAGGGCATGTGAAGGTGAAAGCCCTCCCTTCCATAAGACAGGTGGGGCTTTGTGGAACCTTATGCCCCACCATCAGGGGCCATGTCATTTTGGCAAAATTCCTCAGAATCTTCTCATTCCCAATCCTGGAGCTGTGTGGGTCCATGTTGCATCCCCCGAAACCTAACACGTAGTTGGTCCTTACTTCCAAAGGAGAAAAGTTACAGGGTAATCAGTCACATTGCAAAGAGATTATTCGTTACACGTTCACTTTCAAGAAACAAAGCATGTGACAAAATATTAAAAAACCAACTTAGAAAAGAGATCAACGGAGGATTACTACCATTAAAATAATATATTTTACTTTATAAAAGCACTCATCTCAAAATTCTATAAAGTTATATAGTATCCTTTTACCTTCCAATTCTTATTTACACCTAGATTATAATTTCAAAATTGGAAGTGAGCTCACATAGTTAAATCAATCAGAAATAAAAAACAAATATCTTTATAGTTATAAATTAATGGAAAGAATTCACTGTTTTCCAAAATGTTAATTCACCCTGTGCTTCAGTGATAAGGCTTGTTTCCAGTGACATAAAACTAGGCCAGCACGTGCATCTGTGTCTGTGCCCCTACAGCCAAGGGGCGAGCTCTCCTACAACTCTTCTGCCCCCCTACCCAGTATTTCTTCCTCAGCCTCATCCACTTGGATTATATTTGCTCTGCCTCATCCTCGTCCTCATGCAAACAGAAAATGTCATTTATAAGGAAAGAATTTGTTGAATTTCCACTGTAAGAAAAATATTTCTTGAGAGGAAGAGACAAAGAAAATGCAAAGCACAGTACTAACATGATAACATATAACTGCTTTAGAAAAAAGTCAACTCAATTGTCTGTACGTTAACGAATGGGGTCATTTGTTTGCTTTCCTGAAACGCTTTCTCCATTTTATTCAGAAAGTGCCTTAAAGAGCTGAGCTGAGGTAAGCAACCCCATTCCCTTTTGCTATAGTTCTAGAAAATGTCAAGTCAAAATCAGGGCACAAATGCATTGCTGGTTACCAGAGCAGACAAATCTTTGCCACACATGCCGATTTCATCGGGATTCAAATTATTGCTAACAGTCTTGGGTTCGTTAAATTCAAAACATATTTTATGGAATATTTCGGCCCTTCAATTTTAAAACCATGTGTGCTTTAATGAAAATCTAAATTCAAGAGAGTTTGATTTCATTTGAAATCATTAAGCTTTAAGTAAGCTTCTTGATGTCGACCACAAAGGTCAGCCAAGCCTACAGAATGCTGTCGAGTGAGAGGACTGGCGGGTCACGAGGGGCCGGCGCTGGAGCGAGGGCCCTGCCGCGGGAGTGGACGCAGCGGTCCACGTGCACCCACAAGTCCGCCAGGAAACTGCAGGGGACAGAGCCGCCCAGAGGCCGCAGATTTATCGTAAAGGGTCTCTATCATTTGGCACATCTACTTGCCTTTTTTAGTAGATGAAATACAGTTTCTCACATCTATCTTTTCTAGTTGTGTGCATGTCCACACGTGTGTATGTACACACACTACTGTGTTAATAAAACACAAATTTATCGAATAGGGAGTTTTTTCAAGTTTTTTACGAGTCAGTTATTTCCCTAGACGACTATTCAAGTAGGCGAGCCATGAAGTCACCAGAGGACATTGTGCTAGAATTAGGACTACCACTAATAACGTACTGAGCACTTATCACACGCCGAACGCCCTGCAAACGATGACTCCCCCCACCCCAAACATCTCATTTAATCTGCAAAACAACTGCATGAGGTAAACATATACCAGATCTCATACCTTTTCCTAGGTCCCATATATCCTTTCTACTTATCCTTTATAAAGCAGTTTAGAAAAGAACGTATGAAAGTAGGCCATGCCGGGAGGCTTTTGTTTCGGGTTTATCACTTCACATGATAAGAAAAGGGAAGTGCCATTTATTTGTGCCAGGATCAGAACCCGATGTGACAATCTGCGTACTAGACAGATTGTCAAAGTTTAGGTACCAAACACTTTACCAGGTTCAATCTAGCAAAACAAAAAACGCCAGGGGGTAGGACTTTTTGCCACAGTGTGATATACTGTATCATTCAAAAATATTCACTGCTCCTCTGTGCGAGAATTCTGTCTCCCTGTCCTGTTGACAACAGGCTTAGCCACCAGACCTGCTTTGGACAATGAAATGTGAACAGAGGGGGAAACAGGTCACTCTTCAGAACCATTCAGATCCAGCACATGAATCGCCGTGTTTCCATGTTCCTTTTATCATGAGCCAGCAGTGCCCCCGATAGGAGCTTCTCTATCAGCCTAGGAGCAAGACTGAAGACCACAGATGGCAACCCCCAGCCAGCCCATGGTGCGCGTGTACATGACAATGCCAAAATCAATGTTGTGTGCTGTAAAGCCCCTAAGCTCGGGAGGTCATTTGTTACCACATATTAACTTTGTCTACCCCTACAGATACAAACAATCCAACACAGTGATTAGAGGATGAAGTCAACAGACTGCCTGGCCTCAAATCACAATTCCAGCGCTGTTATTTATGTTATTGAAATTCAGTTCCAAAAATCTGACCCTTAAATAAGCCAAAGCAAATGTATAACAAATCAAATTTGGTCCCTTGAATACTCCCAACTGGCTAAATGGACACACAAGCAGGACGGATAATTTACAATTGGTTTACATGAACCAAAATAGGTTACAAAGTTCATACATCTCAAAGGCTTTTGTAGAAGTGCTTCCAATACACAACCATGTTATAAATTTCAAGTTCTAAGTGACTTTGGTGCCGTAATTCCTTTCAATAACACTTATCTAGCATTTGTTCTGTATTTGAGTGGTGTATCTGCTTCTTTCTTTCATTCCATTACTGGAATTATAGAACGTTAATATTTCCCTATTTCGGATCTTCCTCAGACATTGAAGAATCATACTCAGAAAATAATGGTATGTGATTTTCTGGTGGTCCTTTTACCATATTTGATCATTCATTGCTTATCCCTGTTTATCATGCTTATAAGTTCTGGTAAGGTAAAACATCTGTTCAGGTAATTAACCCTAAAATGCTTTCAAAGTGATTTGGAGTTGCTTATAGATACCGCCACAGAGCCAAGGACAAATTGAGAAATGGGTGCAAAGGAGAATAAAGGCAGGCCTGTTAGAGGGATTCAGTACATACAACCTGAACCCAACAGCTTACATAGTTATAAAACGCTCTGTGAATTCCACTTTGAGATTCCTAGTGCCCAAAGCAAAGACAGAAACATAATCACTTACCAGATATGTAATGTCCTAAGACTTGTAGTAAGCAATCACTCAAGAGAAGCACAGCTTCTTACGTCGTGGCAATCTGTCCAACATCTCCTCTGTGGGCCAACATAGAAAATGTGAGATAACATCCTTAGCAATGTCTTTATCAATATCCCTGCAAACAAAACATCAAAATACAAATTTCCTACTCTGCATTCTATTAAGACTTTAATTTCATCCTGTGACTTGAGAAAATATCCAAGATGATAAATTCGTTCAAGTGATTTATTCACAGTAAGCTTACGAAGCTGTTTAGGTGATGGTAAGTTCTTTACGTATAACGTGCCATGTGGCATTTCTGAACTAAATACAAAAGTAAATATTGAAACACTGATCATGGTTGTAGATACTCTGTAGTGTGTGTGCTACAATTTATTTAGGCCTAGATGTTGGAAAAACATTCTGGTTTATCTGCAAAAGAATTTTGAATAAGCGAGATCAAATGCTTTTATTTAATTCAATTCAAGATCATATTCTTCTATTCAATCCAACAATCTCCACATCCCTTGCCATCAACATTTTTTTCTATTGTCATCTTCAATTCATGGTTATTTTTCATTTCAATTTTCTGAAGCCATTCTTCTTTCTATTACTGACTTCACTGGCTAGGCACCTCACTTAAGGTGGCAATCACACAAAACTATCCAATGAGTATAACTCATTACAGATGTCCTGTTTTCACATAAGAACTATACAATAGTATTGCTGTTGGCACTTGTCTTCAGAGCGCCTTGCTGTCTATAGAGCTTTTCTGGCCTTGCTTGTCTTACTACATGAATGTCAATGATTCTCACAATAAAACTGTGCCTTGGTGAAGAACAACAAAAGCAGTCCAGAAGATGGGGGGTGGAGAATAGTGAACTGTGAATGG
The DNA here is from genome assembly GCF_017311325.1 of Ursus maritimus. NCBI lineage: Eukaryota > Metazoa > Chordata > Mammalia > Carnivora > Ursidae > Ursus > Ursus maritimus. The sequence continues at coordinate 50,450,573 of NW_024427107.1, read as the reverse complement.
ATTTGAGTACATCTCTGAAATCTTGGACTCAAACTTGGGCAAATGTCTTCAGAAGCCATTGAATGAACAGATATGAAAAAATCAAATTTAGATTTGTAAGGTCTGTTGTTTCGTTCTGTTGTTCATTCCTAAATTTATCAGGTTTTTTAAAAGATATTTTATTTATTTATTTATTTATTTATTTATTTATTTATTTATTTGAGAGAGAGAGAGAGAGAAAAAGGGAAAGAGGGAGGAGGGGGAAGGGGCAGAGGGAGAAGGAGAAGCAGTCTGCCCACTGAGCAGGGAGCCCCAAGTGGGGCTCAATCCCAGCACGCGGAGATCATGACATGAGCTAAAGGCAGACACTTAACTAACTGAGCCACCCAGGCGCCCCTAAATATATAAGGATTCAGGAATTACTTCACTCTGGGAATTCAATATTGAGATATGTTGTCCATATTCTTGTTTGTTTGACCCAGAGAAAATTGGTTAATCTCTTCGTGCCTCTGTCTCCCCACCTTTAAAATATAGATTGCAGGGGCGCCTGGGTGGCGCAGTCATTGGGCATCTGCCTTCGGCTCAGGGCGTGATCCCAGCGATCTGGGATCGAGCCCCACATCGGGCTCCTCCGCTGGGAGCCTGCTTCTTCCTCTCCCACTCCCCCTGCTTGTGTTCCCTCTCTCGCTGGCTGTCTCTGTCGAATAAATAAATAAAATCTTTGAAAAAGAAAATATATAGATTGCAACAAGGTCTAGTTCGTCGGGTTGTTGTGAGGAATATGTGGGTTAAAATTCATAAACCACTTAGAGTCATGCTTGGCAACAGTGTATTACGAAGTGCCTGCTATAAAAGTTTTATTCTTATCACTCCCTATATTTTTTTCCTTACCCACTATTCAATAGCCCGAAATGATAGAAATGGGCACCATGAAAATTAAAAGACATTTTAAATTTTTCAGATGAATTCCAAATTCTACTTCATTAGGAAGAAATGAGGCTACAAGTTTTCCTTTCCTCGCACACACTGTTTTAATCAATAGACAACATGACATTTTAATCAGTGATAATTCAAGAAAGATTTGTTATTGCTGAGGTCTCTTCACAAATTAGTGCATTTTGTTAAAGGCCTGAATAAAGCCAACTACAGTTTTAGATTTTTTTTTTTTTTTTAAGACCCTTGTCCGCCATCCAGCTTGTCCCTGAAGACTCTGTTCACGTATCCCTAGCCTGGCAGCAGGTTGCAGCGAAAAGAGCATGGGTCTGGAAACCAAAAACTTGTCCTAAACTGATAGTGTCATTCACTGGTTCTTTCAACAAAGCTTGTCTCCTTTATGAACATAGTTCCCTTCAGGGGCTAAACTGAGATGCTCCTTTATAATTATAGAAGTCCATAATAACTCAGGAGCTTTTCACCTGTTATCCCTAGATGTTTGACCATGTGACATGAACTCCTCCACAGTTACACAACTACATACAGAATTGGACAGAAGATGAATTCTCCTCATCTAGGTCATTCATGTATTACCCAGATTTTCATGCTTTCTAGAAAACAAAATAGTCCTGTAGAGGGCAAGATGGAGTCACTCATGTCACGCAGTGAATGTAAGCCGGCAAAGGCACTGCACCTAAGACCGGATATCATGAAAACCAGTACAGGCAGACGTCACCCAGAACTGACACCCAGCAAAACCAAGAGAGCCTGGAAGAACCAAGAGCTGATACTCACCAGAACCAGAGGAGGCCCAAGACTGATTAAACTACTCTACAAAGGGAGGACTTTTGGAGCAACCTGTCAGATTCTCCATATTCTTCCACCTCTGACCACACCAGAAAGGCAACTACCACCAAAGCCTCTGCCTGTTTGATCTCTGAACACGATAAGAGATCCTCCGTGGCTTGAATAAGCAGTAAGCCCTGAGGGCCGACCTGGGCTAGACCGAGGCCTCACACCCACTGCACACTCGTGAACTGACTCTGTGTTCAGTCCCTTTGCTTTTTACCCCTTTTGGTATCTTGTTTGTTGTGTGGCTATATTATGCTTTGATTTGTGTGATGTGTATGAAGCCAAATTAAATACATACTGAAATGTCAGTGGATTTGTATCCTGAACCTGCTCTATAATCATGTTAACCTTGCTTTGACTGAAGGAAACAGACATGAAATACTGAATAAAGACAGCACTTGTGTGTGACCCTGCATGCACACTCGTGTGTGCTCACGACACATTCTTCTATTTGTAGTGTGCCCATGACAAGCTCATATTTAAAGCTATTTCATGATTTAATAATTAGAATATTCTTAACAACATGGAAACTATCATGCCTTTCTTTCCACAAAGCAAACACGCAGATTTGACTATTTTTTACCTTTGCCATGATGTCCAATTTCTGGCTTCTTCTTAGTAGTTAGTCACAAATACAAGTGAGATAGTCATTGCCACATTTGCTTCTCAAAATCTAATTATCTAAATATAGCTCCTTCAACCCCTCAGTGTACAGACACATAGCTATCTTCCGGGATTCCTGCTTGTACGTCCTCATGCCAAGAGACCATGGCTTGTTTTACTTCCAGGAGCACTAGTATCTAAGTGGTACGACCATGTTGTTCATGCTCATGCTATTCACATCTAGAACCATAGACTGTAAATTTTTGGAAATACTACTAGTGTCACAAAAGGTAGGAGACAGTTCCTAGAGTCACATCCCCCCCACCCCCAAAAAGGAAAGAAAATAGACAAACCAACAAAGTAGAGCTCACCCCAGGACTTCCAGGGGACAGGGACTGGGTCAGGCACAAGACAAAGCAGAAATCTCTGAAGAATTTGATAAAAATGTCTAAAAAAAGAATTTGACAAAAACGAGCCAGGCTCACAGAGGAAGGGAGGCTAGGCTAAATACACAGAGAATTTGAGGAGTGGGCAGCCAGACGGTCAGGGAGACAGACTAAATCGACAGACACCATTGAAAGGCAAGAGTCCCAAAGCAACAATGATGCAGGACTAGCACCGGGAGGCAAAGTTGCGTCTGAGATTCCTCCTCTGAGCTGTAACTGAGAGGGAAGGATCCGCAGTGTCTGGGAGAGCTCACCCACCCACCCAGCAGGGGAGGCAAACTGTCCTTAGTTGAAAGCTTTCCTAAGGTAGGTCCACAGGGCTCCTACAGATTGAAAGCAATAATGACCTCAAAATAAAGATCACCGAACACACAGGAAAACAAGCCACTGTGTAGGAGAATGAGCCCGTAAGAAACAAAGATCTAAACGGAAAGAACTGCAGATATTGAAACTGTTTGACATAACAGAAAATAGCTATGTGCAAAATTTGTAAAAGTGGAATCATAATGTCTATAGTAAAACTATGAGAAATAAGCAGATAGATACAAAAAGGTTACAATGTACAGAAATAAAAAATAATTGAAATTATAGATGTTGTCATTTAAAAGCTCATTGAATGTCAATAGATTAGATAAAACATAATAGGTTAAAGGAAACAGAGTCAGGGGGTGGGGCTAAAAGATCAAACTCTAATTGTAAGTTGGTCTTCTGGCAACTAGCCCCCATCCTGACTCCATATAGCGGCCCCCAGCCAGCAGACATCTCATTAGCATACAAAAGACATTCTTATCACTCTGGGGGTTCAAGGGTTTTAGGAATTGTTTGCCAGGAACCAGAGGCAAAGACCAAATATTTTTTATTCTATTACATTTCTCTTAAGTTGAATGTTGTCTTTTAATGAACAATAGCCATTTACATTTCTTATGATCACGTTTGCAAGGCACTGCTTCACATCTTCAAGGTGGGACCTTCAATCATTTTGACACTAAACAACCAAGACTCTGATTGTTTTCATTGCATCGAGTGACTGAATTAACAAACCTCAGCCTTTTATTTTGTATATTTAGCATAAATTGGAACAGTCTGTTTTTCCAGAATTTTTTTTTTTTTAATTTTGTTTATTTCAGAGAGAGGGAGAGAGAACAAGTCGGTGGAGGAACAGAGGGAGAGAAAGAGAGAGAGAAAGAGAATCCTCATGACCCTGAGATCATGACCTGGGCCAAAATCAAGAGTCAGACCCTTAACCAACTGAGCCACCCAGGCGCCCCTCCAAAAAGGTATTTTTAATGCAATTAACCTGAAAGAACTTGAGTGCCAGGAAAACAGGAGCCGCAATGTTTCCAATATTTCTTATTTCTCTGAAGTCAAAAGTAGTTATTCTGCAGCTGTAAATGTGAATTAAAGAATTCCGGAATCTCCTAGGGCACCTGTGGTGGGCAGAGTAGTAGACCCACGAAATAAGTTTGCTCTAATTCCCAGAACCTGGGAACGTTACTTTATAGCTAGCAAAGGGGCTCTGCAGACGTGATTAAATTATGGATTTTGAGATGGGAAGATTTTGTTGGATTATGCCTAACTGAACGATGTAAACACTTAATAGTGGAGTTTCTTTCCAACTATGGACAGAGAGATGTGAGGACAGATAAAGGCAAGAAAGAAGTTGGGAAAAGGACAGTCATAACCATTCTGGCTTTGAAGACAAAAGCGCCTACAAATCAAAGAATGCAGGTGGCCTCTCCAAGCTGAGAACCAGCCAACAGCCAGCAAACAAAACAAAACAAAAAAACAAAAAAAGGATCTTAGTCCTACACCACAAAGAAATGAATTCTGCCAACAAGCTGAATGAGCAAGGAAACAAGCCTCTTGCCTAGAGCCTCCATAAAGGAACATGGCCTTGGTGACACGATGATTTTAGCACAGGACGTGGTTGAGCTAGAACAGTTTTTATTCCATTTTCTATTACTTTACTGTTGGTGGAATCAGAATATATCATTATTTTCCTGGTAATAAATACTGAACTACTTCATAATGGACATTTAGCAAACAAACAGACGTTTTGAAAGATACAGATAATGGTGGTATTAAATTAATATCAATTTAGTTTTCAAGGAAAGGAATCATAAGAGCTTTTTAGTTTTGGCTTAGAGGGATGAAAATAATTTCGACATTTTAAAAAGTTTTATATCATATGTATCACTTAAGAAATGTTTATTTTATTGGCAACAGAACAGATGTAGGTCTCAACCAAAAAGGCTATTCACACACACAAAAAAAAAGGCTATTTGCTACAGTTTTTAGTACTTCGTGAACAGCAGGTTGGATTCCCTAGAGAATGCAGGCTGAATTCTATATAAAGTATTGATTTATTAGTTTAATATGCTTTTTAATTATAAATATAAAGGGAAAATTTTTAAAAACCAAGAGGTTATAGAATTTTTAATAGGACATTTAGGATTTATTAAAATTGGCGAGTCAGCAAATTGCAGTAGAAATGGACTTGGAAGCAAAATGTTTCTCATTGTGTAGCCTTGGGCAAAAATCCTTTAAGGCTCAATATTCTCATCTGTCAGCTAGTGGAAGACCAAATCTGTTTCTGCCTACGTGCCATATTATTTTAAGAACCAAATGATATCATAGAGATAAAAGTGATGTGTAAAGGGATCTCGAAAGCACTGGACTAGGAGCCGAAGGACCTGAGTGTTACTTCCCAATCGGCCATGTGGCATTGTATACTAGGCTGTTTCAGCCCTCAAAACTTTAGTTCTAGCCTCTGCAAAATAGAAATAATTAAACATTCCTTTTGAACTTCACAAGACATCTTCTTTGCAAGTATTTACAGATAAGAAAATTATATACATGAGACCATTTTGGTGTATGAAAGGGATAGCTCACTCTCAAGAAGTTATATTGATTATAGATACAGGAAATAAACTGTCGGTTATGGGGGGGGCAAAACAGATGAGGAGTAAGAGGTATAAAATTCCAGTTATAAAATAAGTAATTCCTTGGGATGTAATATACAGCATAGGGAATGTAGTCAGTAATACTGTAATAATTTTGCTTGGTGACAGGTGGCACCTAGACTTATCAGGAGCATCATTTTGTACTGTATAAAAACATCAAATCACTGTGATAAACACCTGAAGCTAATAGGATATTGTATGCCAATTATACGTCACTAAAAATAGAGATGTCCAAAGAAATCTAAATATTTCTGAGTAAACGATATGATAATGTGTTATAGAGTTGTTCTCCCAGATATATAAATAATTTCATGATTCTTAGACTTCTATGTAAAGCCACAAATTTGGATTAATTGCCAAAGGAGCTTAAACTGTAAAGGAAATATACTTCTTGAAAGGGAACCATTAGGTATATGCCTAAAACTAACAGAGGAGAGACCTATAGCCAAGCCAAAAGAGGAAAGCTTTGTGCAGAAACATCCAGGAAGTCAGGAGTTGTACAGTAACCATACTGAGACACTGAAGAGGACGCCGCACCTACTCCATGAAGGATAGACTCTGTCTTCCATGTGTGCTCAAAAATAGCTGAAAGGGTCATAAAATATCCCAGAGATGAGAACTATCAAACAGCTGGCTGATTCATCTCTTTGCACGGAATTTGGGATTTATAACACTTCATTGTATTAAGAGCATAAAAGTAGAAGACCATATTTTTTAGGTATTTACTATCCGATTGAAAAGCTTTGCCTTGTAAAGATTAGAAGACTGATATTCATTCTTAGAACACAGTTCCACCAAATCAAACACACATGCTCAGATGGACCAGGTACCTCCTTTCTGATACAAATTTAAAAAGAAAAGAAGATGTATTCTATTCAGCTGGGTTAGAATCCAAAAGTTCTTATAATTTCTCATTACTTGTACTTTCCATTGTTAAATCCAGAAATGTTGACCTGCTGTTGAGAATTTTCCAGAAACCACCCTGAAGACTATCATACTGTTTCTGGCAAATTACGATTATTTATCCCTCTCTTTCTGCAGTTAATGAAAAACTAGATGTTTGTGAGCAATGATTAAAATTTTAATTTCTCAAACAAGTAGCAGAGCGACTCTTAGCAAGTCCGCAGCATGAAATCCCTATGTCTTCATAAAATAGGATTTTGAATACAATCACCAAATCACCAAACAGAAACAAAATAGTAAAATAGTATTTAAGTTTTTTTTAAGAATACTAAGAAATAACCCAACTGCCATAACTGTAAAGGTGAACAATAAATCATTAAAATACATTCACACGAGTTAGAGGACTCCTTAAAATCCCTACCATCCATTCCTTATCTTTGGAATCACTCAGACCTTAGTTTAAATCTGCTATTTACGTGTTATAGGAACTTAAGCTACTTCAAGTTACAGTGCACTTGTTAAGAATATCTACTTTAGGGGCATCTGAGTGGCTCAGTCAGTTAAGCATCTGCCTTTGGCTTGGGACACGATCACGGGGTCCTGGGATGGAGCCCCATGCTGGGCTCCCTGCTCAACAGGGAGTCTGCTTCTCCCTCTGCCCCTCCCGCTCTCCCCCTCTTCCCGTTTGTGTGCTCTCTCTCAAAGAAATAAAATCTTAAAAAAAAAAAAAGAATATCTACTTTACATGATTATGGTGAAGATCAATATGTGTAAAGCTCCTACCTTAATTCTTGTTACATACTAAAGAAGTTTTGTTTTATTGGTCCATAACCATAAGAAATAGAGGAAAATTATTCTACTTTTCACAAACTGAAACTCTTAAGAACTATATTCTAGTACCCACTTTAACAAAATCATTGTAATAACCTGGGCAACATTTTATAATTGCATACCAATTTATCAATTAATAATACTTTATAAATATTTCATTCAATATTAATCCATAGCAATAGTTAATCCATATCCTTTTAGAGAGGAGAAATTTGAGATTCAGAGAAATTAAGGGATTTTTAAATAATTTTTAGTGTAGTAGACATACTTCGGTTGCCTAGGATTTTTCTTTGTCTTGAAAAATGTCCTGCCCTCCAGGGGCGCCTGGGTAGCTCAATGGGTTAAGTGCCCTACTCTTGATTTCCACTCAGGTAATGATCTCAGGGTCTAAGATCCAGCTCCATGTCGGGCACTGAGCTCCGAGCAGAGTCCACTGGAGAGTCTCTCCCTCTGCCCCTCCCCGTACTCATGCGCGTGTTCTCTCTTGCATGAGTACACACTGTCTCTCACGGTAATTAATTCTTGGAAAAAAAAAAAAAAAAAAAGTCCTGCCCTCCACTTCTTGTACAGGGTTCCTCTGAGAATTTCCAAGACTTACATAAATCCATGCTCCTGGCTACAGATGATTGGTCCAATAGTGGGAACAAGATTCAAGTGGAGCCATTAGTAACAACCCACATTCTCAGTGGCCGTAAGTGACTGGTCACAGGATGGACATCTGACTCAATCTGAGCCGAAGGGCTCTCTCGCAGGACTCTTTGGACGTAAGCCAAGAAAGCTTCTCTCTGATGACAAGGCTTCAATATGTTTAGCTCTGGAGCTTAGGCATCCATGACTTGAACAGAATGGGGAATTTTATTCTGAGCCAGAAAAAAAAGAATACAAAAATAAAAGTGAAGAGGAAAAAGGGTGAGAGAGTCCCTGTCCCATTTATTCGTGAGGTAAAAGTTCTTCATACTTTGTCCTTGGTTTTTACAGAGTACACCAGTGTTTTTATAATATATTCTGTTTTGACTAAAGCCAGTTTGTGTGATTTCTACAACTTGGACTGAAAGAGGCTAAAATGGGGTTTTCTTATACTAAATTTGCTGCTTGTTTTTACTAGACAGACCACTAATAACATCACAGTTCTCCAAATACATCCTTTTGCCATTTTTATGCACGTAATATTTGGTCCTAAGTAGGACAGAGCTGTAAAGGGTCATAATCAAATTCTATCCATGTACTAAAAGGATTACAATATATAAGAAAATGATACAGAACAAGAGACAGATCATGTCCCAAAACTGCTTCAATACACCGAGTACACACTATAACCCAGCTAATGAATATCAGATTCCTTTAACTCGCCCCGCTCATAACCCCATCCCACCCCACGGTCTGCTTGTCGCTGCTGCTGCTGCTTCGAACCCCCAAACGCTGGCCTACACCCTTGACAGCTCTTCGCTGAGTGTCCTTAGGTCTCAGCATGGAGGTCATTTATTTCAGAATCTTTCTCTTAATCTCCAAGTCTGGGTTTTGTGTATCTCCTCCATGCTCTCTGAGCATCTGTATTAAACCTATCATAAATCGTACCCCTTTGCAGTGGAATTTCCTGATAAAAATCTACCAATATAATAGAATCCCAAGAGGGCAAAAATTATTCTGCTCAATGCTGTATCTTCAGTGGCTAGGATTGTGTTTAACATACTGTGGATACTCCACAAATATTTATAACAGTCACTCTGAATAAATTTCCTTGGGAATTTTTATAAATTTTATATTGTCCCCTCTTTCAAATGCATCACCGATGAGGCACCTCACTTACTAATGAAAGTATTTGAACTACTCAGTTGTATTGGGATGAACATTAAACTGAAACTACTCAAATCTAATATGCCTGAAGTCCCCTTATGAGATCCCATAAATAGTATTAAAGGCAAATTTAAATGGGTACTGAAATAGGAATGGCCTTCAAAGCATGTCCAGATAATTTATTTATATTGATAATGGAGAATGATAATATCTATATTCCATCAAAGTACAATAAGAGAGCCAAATTTCATCCCCTAGGAAAGAAATTTACAACAGATTAAAACTGAAAATTGTAAAGTGGTTCTCATCTAACTGGCCATTGACTCCCAGATTTTGGCAATACCATTGTGGCCTAAGTACTCTAAAACCAAAATGTTTTGCTTATATGAGTGGACATAACTATGCAACAAAATCTTCCTCAGACTATATTAGAAATGGCAGTGATGAAATAAAAGAAAAAAAACTCAGTTAAAGAAATATGTATGCTACTCAAATTCCACCAGCAATTTAAATGGTATGAAGCAAATGATCCCCTCGCTGGGTGACATCAATCCGACATAAACAATAGCACCAGGAGAGTAACATACCTAAATATACTCCTGTCACAAGGACTTAGGTTGAAGAGAGGCAGAGAGGAAGCCCAATGTTTTAGTTTCCATCAACTATTTGATGCAGTGTTTTCATCCTATTGCTGATTTTGGCCCTTATGAACACTTTTTTTTTTTTTTTAAGATCTCTAGAAATAGCACATCTTAAAATACAAGGGCACTACGCATTCTAGGCCAGGAGAATGGCAGTGCCTAGTAATGTGGTATACCCAAGATCATGCCTGATATACACTATGTGCCTAATAAATACCTGTTGAATGAATGAATGGACTAAACAGTTTATTTGTATACTTTAAATTAATGTTTTCCATGTTTTTAAATTTTTTAATTGTTAACAAGAACAACAAAAAACCTTGGGCAGTATATGACCACAAAGCAGTCTATTTATAAGCAGAATGGACAACTGTTAACAAGTCTTGAGGTTAATGTACCTCTTTTTCAAAATATGCCTACTGTGTCTCTTATTAGCATTTACCTTACTTGTTTACAGAAGAGCACTAGTCAAATCCAAATGTTTTCTTTGGATCAAGTATTTGAATACAAATATATGTACAATCCTTAACATGAGAAGAAGCCAATTTATACATTTTCTCCAGAAAAGATCAAGAAAAAAACAGAAAAGTGACAAATAAATTAGGGATAACTATGGAGCCCTAAATTCAGAATGGGATATAATAATCATTATTAATATTATGCCAATAGCTTAATGATCAAAATAAAATGGACAATTTCCTGCAAATATACTTAGTATAACTCCCTCAAAAGGAAATAGAAAACATAAGTAGTCCTTAATTTGCTAAATAAATTGTATTAGTAGTTAAAAATCCACCCAGGTAGTCCAAAGCATCACAGACTGTATTACAGATTAATTCTACTAAATATTAAAGGAAAAGATTGTTGTAGACTTCACAAACTCTACCAGAGAAAGAAGAAACATGCTAGTAACATTTGAGGATAGTATAACCTTAATACCAGTATCATAGTATGAAAAGGAAGCTTTACACTAAATTCACTTATGAACAGGCTTGAAACAGAAAGGGGTAATGCATGTTGGATTTGTTCTATGAATACAAGAAAAATTTAACAACAGAAAATGTTATTCATCATGGTAACAGATTAAAGAACATTAAGATAATCAGATGGGTAGGAAGTGAATTCAGTCAATTCTATACCAATTAATGATAAAACTTTTATAAAAATCAAGAATAAATGAGAACTTCATTACCTAATGAAGAGGATATACATAAAACCTACAATAAATATTATGCTTAATAATGAACCTCTAAAAGCCTTCCCTTTAAATCCAAGAATGAATAATTTCCTGCCATCATCACTTTTAATCCGCATGGCCTTGAGGCCTAAGCCATCACAGTAAGAAAATGGTTTAAAGGTATAAAGATTGAATATGAAGAAACTAAACAATTATTATCCACATAATACATAATTATTTACATAGACATCTGCAAAAGAGAACATAGGCAATGTGTGAGAATTTTAAAAATATATCAAGGTTGACGAACATAACGTAGATTTAAAAAAGATTAACCTTCTTTCTATCTGCTAGCAACACTAGAAAATGAAATTTTAAAAGTAGCATTCTAAATAACCAAAAGATGAGAGAAATAAATTTAAGAGCTCTCTCTAGATAATAGTATAAGACCTTCCAGCAAGAATTAAAAAATACCTGGATAAGTGGAGGGATGTACTAAAATGCAGTGTTCAACTAGGCTGTGGCTATATATTAAAATCACGTGAGAAGTTTTTTTTTAAGTGCTAACACCTGGGCTCCACTTTCAGAAAGTATGATTTAACTGGTCTGGCATGCAGACTGGGTTCTGGGAGTTTACAAATCTCCCCAAGTGATCCCAACGTGCAGGCAAGTTTAAGAAGCAATGATTTAGTGGATGCTGTGGTACCCACCCAGATCTCCACTACAGGACAGAAACACCTGTTCTCCCAGCCGCTAAAAGTATTGACCACTGATAGTTCTCAGATGACTCCTCTGTCCTGGAATATCCCTCACGTCCTTTGGCTGAAGACACTAGAATTGAAGCCCCCTATACACCACTCCATGGACACTTCTCTCTATTCCTTGCTCCAAAGATAACCATTAACTTGGATTAGGTGTTTTGCATTGCTAGGCATTTCTTTATCATTTTACTACATATATATGTATCCCTAATGATACACAATACTAAATTATATCATACTCCATCTATTCTTCTTGCTTTATTTGCTCACCTCTTTATAAGAGGCATTCACATTAATAACTAATTTCATTTCTTTTCTCATGTATCAATTTCAATTGTATGCATACGCTATAGTTTATCCATTTTCCTGTTGATTCCTTGTACTGAGGGTGATTCCATTTTTCTGAAAGCAAAGGTTGGAGGGTTTTGAGATGCCCAAAACAATCCACAATTTCTTTAACTATTCAGGGAAAGGGACAGAAGTTCTGGGTGGGATGGAAAGCCATTGAATACGGCACTATAGAAGGAATGAAGAAAGCAACAGTGAGAAAAGATACAAGGAATCAAGATAAAAGCTAACGGGGATCCACATTCCCGAAGGCCAGCCAGAGGACCAATTTTACATCTTTATCTCTGTCACAACTTCATTTTCATTTTCTCTTTATCACAACTACCCTGAGACCCTCAAAAATCCTCACCACTCTTTTCCTGAGGCACTTCTAAAATGACATAGGAGGCAAATTGTGTCCTGCCATAGACCACTTTTCCTTAGCCTAAGTTGCCATGTTTTCTCCTGCTTATACAGAGGACTACAATCCTGTGACATTGGCAGAAGAAAGCAGGATACTCATGAATCATGGCCCACATTTTATAAAAGATGAAAGTCAGTTTGGGAGTCAAACAGCCTGGGCTGATGTGATACTGCCTGAGGAAGTTATTTTGCCTCTCCAAGTTTTGATTTCCTCCTTCTCCAAGTTTTGATTTCCTCATCTGTAAAATGGAAATATAACATAAAATACACTTCTTTAAGGGTTATATGTAGGACAATTGACATAGGCATGTAAAGTCTTTGGATGCATACCTGGTACAAAGTACTCAGCCGATGCTAGTATTTTATTTATTTATTTATTTATTTATTTATTTATTTATTTACTATTGCTCTACATTCCTTAGAAAATCCCACATCAACTACAGAATAACACCAAGTTATCATCACTGTCAAAAATACGGTGGCCCAGTTGGTTCAAAATCAGTCAGTGATGCATATTCAGAAAACGGAACTTAGGTTTCACAGTGGTTTTTGATCATGTCTACTTCAATAGATTCTACAAGGTATATGCTCCTGAATTATAACACCTTTGAACAAAGTAATAAAGGTCTCCGGTGCGGTTCATGCCTCCCATATAGGGCTGATAAACCTAGGGTCCACATTAGGTCTTCACAGGTGGCTTCCTGGAAAGTGAGGCTTCCCCGGAACTGCATGCAGAATTTGACCCGTATGTGTATTCAAGCACTTTGTTAGCTTTCATCAGGTTTCAAAAAAGATCTGTGACACAAAACCGAACAAATCCTGGCTTACTTAAACCAAGCTGGGCTGGGGGGCAAGCAGCGATCTTCTGTCGCCCTCCTGCACTGGTGCTGGTGGCCTGTGATTTATAAGGTGGCTGCTCCGTGCGCGGCTTTAGTCCATCACCTCGCTCACCTTAGGACAGAGCTCATCTCCCTCCTCGTCGGGCCTTCTCACTGTAAGCGCCGCCGTGAAACCACCTCTGTGCCGTTACAGCTAGAGCGGACGTTCGTCCTCAGTGGCCTGGGACGGTCCTCTTTCCCACGGGCACCAGGGTTATTAAGAGCACCACCTTCGCTCTCCAAAGTGTCCCAATTTGAATAATATGATTACCATAAACACAACTCAAGAATGTCTGAGAACAAGACTAGCCTTTGATGAGACACCATCATCCTTTAGGAAAAAAATTAATCACAGTGAACTTCCAAACCTAGCTAGTCTTGCCAGCGGCAACCAATCTTACCAATCTTCGGGACGTCCTTGCCCCCAACAGGGGCTACAAGCCCCTACAGCCCATGTTTGCTGAGGAGGCAGAACAGGGTGGAGCGGGTGGGAAGCAGCTTTCTCCACCCTGCAGATTACAGAAGGAAGCAGCAGTTCGAGGACAGACAGCATGACTCATGATCACTTGCCCCAACACTGCCCTTTCACTGGCCAGGCCACCTGACCTCTGAACGGAAACGACTACTTTTAGAATTCAGATTCTCAGAATTCTTGGTGACTTGTCCAGATCCCGAAGCTAACTTCATAATTCCCAGGAAGAAAGCACGCTGTGAAAATGCCTGAAGTACCACCAGGAGTCAGTCCTAGATGTGCACTTTAAATGAAAAAATGTCTACTACATTTTCCATGCCGCTCTTTCCGGACAGTAAAAATGTATGACTAGGAGACGGCAGCATAATGGACGTTGCATTATAAGATATTATTACACGATATTATCTTATTCAAAGCATTACATTAGGTCTTAGCAAATGAAAACACAGCACTGTTTTGAATATGATATTGAATGAGGTCACAAAAGTGAATTTCTGCCTTAGTGATGTGGAACTCAGTGATCCAAAATTCTTCAAAAAAGAATTCATCCTAAATTTGTCCACAAAAACACCAAATATAATGAAGTGGTGAGAGACAGGAATCAAAAGAAAATAAAGATATAAACTTTTATATCCAGATTTAGAATGATGTAAAAAATTATATGCTAGTTGGGAAGATTCCATGTCCTGTGAAAATCTTCTCAAAAGAATTCCTTTCTTTTAGCAAATGGCTAGAGCTGTAAGTAAATTGAATTAATGTGAACATGTGATGCCAGCAAGGGGTGGGTAAATATCACTGAATCCCCCTGGCTTACAGAATAAAAATCCTCTTGTTGAAAGTATTTTATTAAGGGAAGAAAATCATTCAATTTTACCCTCTCCAAGGAGAAATCTTAAGAAACAAGTACCCATCCTTCAAAAAAGTCGAAGAGGAACTGCATTCTGATAAGAATGCTGATGGTCTCACTGAAAATTCTTACGCTATTGAGATTTCTCCGACAGCTTGAAACGAGAGTGAAGTTTAGCCATAACCGGCCCCTAGGCTCCTTGCTTGAAAATCCAGTCTCACCAGGTATAGTAAAACGCCCTTGTATGTCAACCTTCAAGGGATGGGTGTTTTTCATTTGGCTGAAAAAACATGATTTGTAGAACATGAGCTGAGAACACAATTTAACCCAGTTCCCACCCAAAGCCTAAATCCAAATGAATCCCTCTGGGGTTTTATGTGCCTGGTACAACAGACAATAATGTCAAGCTACAAGAAAGCTGTGACGTGAAGGACTATGTGGACTCCTCCCCACAGCAGGGAAGTCGGTGCCAAACTGGAAATGTTGCAGAGTGAAACCATATCCTGCCTGGGCTTCCAGTTCTCATTTAAACCCAACTATTCCTTGCTTAACCCTCTGAAGCTATTCCAAAAGACATACTAGTCTATCAACAAGAATGCAGGCAATGTTATTTACAAATGCTACCTACAAATTTACTAGCACTGTTCCTTCCACATTGTTTCCATCCCATTAGTCTATCCTGCTTCCTCTCTGTTAGCGTGAACCGACGTCTCTGATGAGTATAGTAGGTTTAGGGAGGGATGTTTCACTTGGGCAATCTTCCCACCCCGGAGCTCGCCCTACCCCATCATTCTGAGTCCCTGAAATGCCAAAGCAGGAGTGCTTCTGATACAACCTGAGTTATGCCTGGTCTCTGGTTGTTTAAGAAGGAGATAGGATTTTTATGTATCCTCAGCCAAAGTCTTTGCCAATGAGTTAGTCTGACAGCAGCATGGTACCTCATAGAAACTGGAAATACCTGACTTCCTTCTTTCTCTAAATATGTACTTTTTTATGTCCTATGAAACTTGGGAAATATTAGGAACCCAGTGATTGCATGAGGAATATACCTTCCCCTAGGTTTGGGTGGTTATGAACTGGCATCTGACTATTTCAAGCTATCTAGAAAACTTATACAACAATATAGTTCTAAAAAACATTTTATAAAAAGTAGTAAAGCATCGGTGAACAGTTGTTGATAGTTCAAGTGGGCATTTATTCATTTCAAATATCTAGTAATTCAATATACACTTAAGTAGGTACCAAATATAAATGTTTAGATAGCCACATCTTTCCTTCACATGATTGAAATCTCTCCATCTAGTTTTTCCATACCCTTTTGTAAATTGAGAAGAATTTTTTTGTCCTGTTTTAGTTTCCCTCTACCATGGTTGCTGGTTAGTTTTATGTGTCAGTTTGGCTGGGCCACAGGGTGCCTAGATATTTGGTCAAATATTCTGTGTCTGTGAAGGTGTTTTTTGGTGAGACTAACATTTGAATTGGTGGACTCAGTAAAGCAAATTGCTCTCCTCAGTGTGGGTGGGCCTCATCCAATCAGTTGAAGGCTGATACTTCCTATCATAAGGGGGGGGGACTCCTCCCGCCTGAATGCCTTAGAGCTAGGACATGTGGTTTCTCCTGTCTTCTAACTCAAACTGAAACATCAACTCTTCTGGGCCTCGAGTTTGCGGCTTTCCAACTGAAATTTATACTATTAGCTCTCCTGGTTCTCAGGCCTTCACACTCAGACTGGAACTGTACCACTGGCTCTCCTGGGTCTCTAGTTTGCCAACTGCAGATTTTGGGACTTCTCAGCTTCCATAACAATGTGAGCCAATTCCTTATAATAAATCTCCTTCTATCTATATATGCATCCTGTTGGTTCAGTTTCTCTGGAGAACCCTAACACATGAGGAAAACCACCAAAATAATCACAAATCCACCAAATACTTATAAAACTTAGACTTTAGAATCCAAGTCTAATCAAATGAATAAATACATTCTTAAAATCTAGTGAGCCCATAGTTGCTATGGTGGACACAGAAGAAAAACACAAAACTTATAGTGAAAGAAAAGGACTTAAAGTCTAGCTAAGGAAAGAACCACCTGGCTAAGAAAAGAAGATGTACACATGTGAAAAGCCAAGGCAAAATTACATGAAAAAATATAATCCAGTGCTAGATGGTAAACAAAAGAAAGGGATTTACTTTAAGAAATAGCCTGGGGGACTGTACAAAATTATGATTGGCACACAAAATTCACTCATTTCATATCTACCTTTAACATTTCCTGCTTTATCCAAATTATTTCATGTCCCCTTGAAGTCTGGGAGCCTTAGTTATCTACAGTGTGTTACCCGTTAAGAAAAAAAAAAGAAAGGCAAGCCATAGCCTGGGAGAAAATAGTGACAATACATACAAATACCAAAGGATTTATAACCAGAATATAGAAAAACTTCCTACAACTAAGTACTATCAAGACAGACTATTGATTTTTAAAAATAGAAAAAATATTTGAACAAACACATCACAGGAAAAGATTCACAAGTGACTAACATCGTTAGTCATCGAGAAAATATAAATGGAAACCACAGTGAGATACCACCATACACACACTCAAGTGGCTAAAATTTTAAAAGATTGACATTGGCTAATGTTAGTAAGGATATGGAGCTATTGGAAATCTTACACATTAATGGCAGGAGTAGAAAATGGGGCCAACACTTTGGAAATGAGTTGTTTGTTTTTTTTTTTTTTAATAAACACACACTTGTACATCTGAGAGCAATGAAAATATATGTCCACACAAAGTCTTGTCTTGAACATCCACGGCAGCCTTATATGCAACAGTGGAAAAATGGACACAACCCAAACGTCCACCAACACGTAAACCAAAATACAAATTATGCAAACTGTCCAAGCAGTGGGATACACAGGGATGAAAAACATGAACTGCTAAGATACACAGCAACAAAGCCGAACCACAAAAAAATGTACGCTGAGTGAATGGAAGCCAACACAAAGAAATACTATTGTTTAATTTCATTTTTATAAAACTCTAGGAAGATAAATCTAAATTACAGGTAAAAAAAGATCAGTGATTGGCTGGGACTAGTGCTGAAAGGTGGGGGTTGACTGGAATGGAGCATGAAGAAACTTTTGGACGGGACAGAAATGTACTATATTTTGTTTTCGAAGGTGGTAACATGAAATATACATTTATCAAAACTCATCAAACTCTAAAATTACAATGGGTGCATTTTATTATATGTAAATTATACCTCAATAAAGTTCAATTTAAAAATCCAAAATAAATCCAAATATAGTCTAATATCCTTTCTCTAAATAGTCACATGAAAGAGTCCCTCACCTCCTTTGAGTCTCTGTTCAAATGTCATCTTTTCAATGAGGACTTTCCTAACTACCATATTTAAAATCTGAACCCTTCTTTCCAATTTCTGATTGCCTTATCCCACTTTATTTCCTATGCTTAGTACCAACTATTCTACTATATAATTTATTACATTGTATGCTTATCATCTATTCTCCAGCTAGAATGCAAATTCCATAAAGTCACAGATATTTTATCTTTGCTTTTATGTTTTGTTTATTAATGCACCCCAAATTGTTATGTGCCTTACACAAGGTATGTGGTCAGTAAATTTTTTTGGGTAAATACAATTACAAAGAGCTCATCTTTTCAGAGGGATCTCATTTTAACAAGCCACTAGACAAAATGAGTTAGAATACCTTTGAAAAAAAATCATATTTTTTTATATTGTCACATTCAGGCAGTCATTCTCAAATATACTCTCAGTGTTACTGATTGGCTTTAAGCAACTAATCCATACATAATCTTGGTATTTTTGTAGATAGAGGAGAAGAGCCGAGAAAAGTATAAAGAATGACTTTATACTAAATATAAAGACCACGGTGTCATATTCAGTGATACAACAAAGGAACTTACAATGCATCCTAGTAAAATGGCACTTTAATCGTATTTACTCTTAGGAATGCTTTAGGATTTAATTGACTCTTAAGTAAATAAATCCCTTCAAATAGTCCTATGTGCCAAAGGAACTTTATTATATTTACCATAATCAAATTATTTAAACCCTCTGGATCAGTTTTCTTATCTGTAAAATGAAAGAGTTTTTCAGACCAGGTACAATCACTGAGTTTTGAAAAAGATTGTCAGAGTTCTAAAGAGTACTTTGCAAGTAGACTTGGGTTTAGATAATTAATGAAAATTTTTTCAAGCTGTGTCATCAAAATGTCAGAAAACTACAGAGATCTACGATGTCCAGCTGTTTCTACTCTTCCTCACGACTAAATTGTTCCACTCTTCCTTTGATTCTATTGGTTATCACAGCTTCTCTCCAATAACCCCAGTCTCTTTTAAACTTATGTTAACCAGAGTAATCCTCTATTACTTACAACCAAGAGTCCTAACTCATAATGAAATTGGTCCTTGGAAGCGAGCATCAAAAGCATCATATGCTAAATTGTGAAAATGAGTGGAGACCAAATGAGAAGCAGTGAGGATTTCTTACACTGAGGGCTAGGAAAATTTCAATTCTTGCGACTCTAAATAGAAAAGCTGTATGATTCAGCAACCATCTGTTGTGTTCTGAGACTCAGATAATATGACTAAAGATAGGAATTTCAGGGGGCTGGATAGAAGATGTCAGGATGATGGAAGATGTTAGCTACTTCTTTCAGATTTTGATAAAGTGTTGCAAGAGAGGGAAGCACATGGCCCAAGGTACTCCAGCTGACGGAAGCGAGCAGGACAGTTAGAAAGCTTTGTTAAGAGAGGTCCAATAATGCAAGGCTGCCAATGGGCAGAGGTTAAAAAGTGTAATTTGTTTCCTTCATGCCTCAGCCAGGAATAAATAAAAAGTGGGAACAGAAGAATTAAGAAGGCTGTCAAGAAAATGATAGAACTTTATACAGTACCAAAAGAAAAAAATGAAGAAGCATGAAACTACATCAGGCAATAATGAAATTCATTTAATCCAAATAGTGAATAAATTAAAGTGTGTGTAGGGGACAAAAAATTCAATCCTTTCCATTCAGGCAATAAAATTTGGAGTCAAGATTAAAACAGAGATTGAAGTTGAGAATTGGGTTAGAGCCAAATTTACTGGGTTGATAAAATGAATCTCAGCTGTAATTATAGGCATTCAGCTCTCTATTGACAAAGCGAGCAGAGTCCTAGCTGTAAGAACGAGACCAGCTTATTGATATTACATTTTAGAAAAAAAATCCTTTTGGAAGGTACAAAAGCTGTACAGATCCCAGGTCCTGTTCCTCAAATCTTGGCCAATAACTCAAATCCATGTTTGCATCAGTCACCAATATCCAATAAGTAACTTCCATTTGTATGAGACAGTACATGTCTTTCCTATGTAGACGAGTTTGAAACCACAAGAAGTTGTGAAAATAAGGGTAGAAATTCGTAAATCAAATCTATTTTATTATCAATTTGAGGTTAAGTTCAGAAATAACATTTGATGATTGCAGAACTTGTTTTTAAACGCTTAAAATAACTCAATATTTTAGAGAAATTTTATGTATTTTAATAAATCATATATAATTCTACATAACAGGTACTCCTTTGACTTTTTAGAACTATTATACTATTTACTACTCATAACAGTCCAAAAATATTCATTATATAGGTGAGAAAAGAGAAGCAGAGAAGTAATTCACTCAAGGTTGATTAGGTAGTAAGTGGCAAATCTGGGTTTTGAACCTAAGATAGTAAAGTTTCAGAGTTCATACTATTATCCACTACGCTATGTGGACCCTCTATTGATTTATTAGACATGTAGTTTTCCTTAAACTTTTAAAATTGATATTATAGATGTGATTTTACTTTGAAAGGCATAAAAAACAATTGATCAATTTCTAGATAGTAGTTTTAATATTAAATATAATCTGATTTATTAATTTAGGAAAAATTTATTTGAAGTTGTATCGGAATAGCTAAGGATATTCTGCTTGTTAGATGGGTAAATCTGATTTTCATAGTGTTGAGAAAATCAGATATATTAACTTTTTGAAATATAATATTATAGATGGTATTATTCATACAATGGAATTTAATCTGTTAAATTTATGAGTTAATGAACATAAATAACAAATGGGTGATTGCTCCCAACCCATAGATCTATAAATAGAATAAAATTTGTAAATCGTACATAAGGCTTGGAAAAAAACTAAGTTTGAAACTTACACTTCCAATAATTTCACTATTACTTAAAATTCTGGTAACTAGAGTCCTTTACGAACACAAACTTTTCCTCATATATTAAACATTTCATTGATAGAGCTATAAAGATGAGCTTTACCACAAAAGTTCATGTGAGATCATTCCTATGGATTTCTATAATTTTTACTGTATTTTCTAAGCCTTTTCTGTAATTGTCTAACATTTTGCTAAAAACTAGTATATTTAGATTATAATAAATTTCTATTGTAAACCCTATGTTCACATATCAATCCAGGTAAAGTTTAGGATATTGCCAGTATTGAATATTTTAGTGTTATTTTATATTTTAGCATTGATTACTGGCTATCAGAGTCTTCTAAAAAGAAAGCCAAAGGACTTAAGGCAGTTGTATTGTCAGAATAACACCAATCCCAGAAGCAGGACGGTGGATGCTCATCTTTATGGCGATCTCTTGAAAATGGGTTCAATTGTTTTATCTACCTGCATAAATAGACCTTGAAATCCTACTCACATGGGACCATAAAAATCATTGTTGATTCTTTCCAGCCCAAGACCACCAGTAATACCCCTGTAGTCGAACAAGCTATCATTGGTTGACTTACTGCCCCAAAGGAGAACACCTACTATTGAGAACCAGGGTGGAGATCTCAGTAGGAGGGTTTCAGAAAGGACTAATAGGATTTTGGCTCATGTTAGGTGATCTGGGCAAGTGTTCATAGAAGCAGTGCTTTTTTTGTTCTAAGAAGAAGTAAATTTATGATTAGGTATCTTAATTTTTATTATGAACTAGTCTTGTAACCACAGCTCAACTAAGCTGTAAGAAACTGCTGCTAAATTTTAGCATACTGGGAAAGAAGAATATTCACTATTATCTAAAATTAGGTACCTTAATTTTTATTATGAACTAGTCCTGTAACCACAGCAACTAAGCTGTAAGAAACTGCTGCTGAGGGGCGCCTGGGTGGCACAGCGGTTAAGCGTCTGCCTTCGGCTCAGGGCATGATCCTGGCGTTGTGGGATCGAGCCCCACATCAGGCTCCTCCGCTATGAGCCTGCTTCTTCCTCTCCCACTCCCCCTGCTTCTGTTCCCTCTCTCGCTGGCTGTCTCTATCTCTGTCGAATAAATAAAATCTTAAAAAAAAAAAAAAAGAAAAGAAACTGCTGCTGAATGTTAGTGTAGCGAGAAAGAAGAATATTCACTATTATCTAAAAAGTCTGCTAAAATACATCTCCTTTTCCAATCACATACATGTCTGAGGCTGGATTTTGCTCACATATTTCAAGCAAAACATATTGCAAAAGACTGAATGCAGAAGCACATGTTAGAACCCACCCACCTTCTATTAAGGTAGACATTAAAGAGACGTGGGAGAAAAAAAGTTAATCCTTTCAGTAATTCTTTTTGTTTTAAAAGATAGAGTTTACTTTTCACAAAAATGTTATTTGTAATATGTAATGGGCTTATATCGTATAAGAAAACTAATAACTTAAAATGTTCTCAGCTTCAGGGCGCCTGGGTGGCTCAGTCGTTAAGCATCTGCCTTCGGCTCAGGGCATGATCCCAGGGTCCTGGGATCGAGCCCCACATCGGGCTCCCTGCTCTGCTGGGAGCCTACATCTCCCTCTCCCTCTCCCCCCTGCTTGTGTTCCCTCTCTCACTGGCTGTCTCTCTCTGTCAAGTAAACAAATAAAATCTTTAAAAAAAAATTAAAAATTAAAAAAAAAATGTTCTCAGCTTCAATTTCTAATGTGATAGATACAATCATATAACTTCTGTCAACAAAAGCCGTCGGTGGTTCTCAGTCATTTTTCAGGGTATGAAGGGATTCTGAGAACAGCTTGAGAATCACTGATCTAGGCAAGGGGCACAACATGTACAAAAGGTGAGAGGCCAGAAAGGATATAGTATCACTGCAAAAACTGAAAGAAACTCAGCTTAAACAGAGTAGAAAGAGGGAAGTTCTAGAAGAGACCAACTAGGAGAGGTTGGCAAGAATTGAAGAAATACACCTGTCAATACGACACAAGCTTATCGAGGACCTTAGCAGCTCATGGTTCGCCATGGAGGCCCGTCACATTCTTTTAATAGTTCTTCATTTTTTGTCAGCACCAATTTGTTATGAAACAATGTCACTCTGAGATCTGCCTTCAGGCAATAAATCATCATCATCAATCATTTGGATGGTCCCTTTGTCCCCTCCCTGCCTCAATTCTTTGAGAGGCACAGAAGTTAAAATTTTAACCATGAGGGGCACCTGGGTGGCTCAGTCATCAAGCGTCTGCCTTTCGCTCAGGGCGTGATCCCGGCGTTATGGGATCGAGCCCCACATCAGGCTCCTCTGCTGGGAGCCTGCTTCTTCCTCTCCCACTCCCCTTGCTTGTGTTCCCTCTCTCGCTGGCTGTCTCTCTCTGTCAAATAAATAAATAAAATCTTTAAAAAAAAAATTTTTTTTTTTAACTCCGAATAGAGGGTCTTAGTAAGGGCAAGAGATTGAATGAGAGTTATTTATGGCCTGCTCAGCAATAATCAGCGAACGAACTTCATAAGAGTATGCTGCTTGAAAACAAAATAATACTGTTGGTTTAAATCTGTTATTTTGCATGATGCTGAATCTGTCTCGAATATAATAAACTGAGCAACTGACTACCTGAAGTCTCACTTTTATACTTTGATGTTTACCTTTATCTTGGTAGGAATTAAATTTCTCCCTAAATACATTGTGAAGAGACAAACTAAAAGCTCAGTGCCTTTCTAGAAGGAAGTGATAGGTTCCTAAATTTGAGGCCACTTTCCATATGGAAATAAAGAAAATTCTCTTTGTACTATAGAAAATAGCTTTGTAGTTTTTCTGTACCACAATCTAAGATAAACTTGAGAAATGAACTTCAGTCATATTCCATTTTTTGTCCAAGAACAGTATATCAGGAGTTTGGTATAATTGCTGTTTTTACGGAAGGACGTGGCATTGAACCTGATAAGAAACCAAGATCTATGAGGCTAACACAGCTCACATGACAAAATACCGCGACCTTGCGTACAGAAAAGAAAAAATCATAGGGGGAAATGTGAAAGATAAAATCTAGTGCGTAATGAATTCTTACAATTTACCTAACACAGCATCTCAAAATTTCGTTACCTTTAAATCCTTGACTCTATGACACGCAATGGGAAAGAAATACAACACAAACATGCATTAAGATTAGTACAAATGGGATGAACTCAGAGTTGATGCATTTTTGTTGAGAAACCAGAGTTAAAGCATGCACAAACTGACTTCGTCTTACTGACGGCCTTCCCTTGTTGCTTTAGTTTTCGGAACTGTTATCATTTTAACCAAAGCTACCCCCCATCCTCTTGTGATCATTTTCATTCATCTTAGCGGGAGAAAGAGAGTAGCTCCCTTTTCCAGCACAACGTACACCTCAAAGATAATGAGTTGGGGCAATGATTTTTAAACAAGCTCCACACTGAAATCACCTAGGAGCTTTAAAAAATTAGCCACGTTTGAGTTCTACCCAGAAATTGTTATTTCATTGTTCTGGGTAAGCAGGTGCTTGAGTATTAGTTCTTTTAACACGGTAGTTCTCAGGCTCCATTTCTTATTGGGATCACCCGGTGCACCTGACCATTTAATGCCGTGATCAACCCCCTAACATTTGGTTAGACTCTTCACAGGCAGCACCCCTAAGAGTGGTGCTTAAAAACTCACAGGCATTACTTAGCGGCAGAATGAAAACTTGAGGCGGAGCCTTTTCTTCAAAAGGAATGAGAGATCCCAACCTCCTCTTTAGCAGAAAATCCTATTTATAGATCAGCTCCCTGGCCTTACGTGATGCCATGTTCTGCAAGTATGTCACCGTGAAGCTGTATTGTGGTCAGATACACAGAGGACAGTGGGGCTGTCCTATCTAAGGGACTGGACCATAAAAATTTTAAAACCTAGTGCTTCCATGTGTTATAGTTTACTTAGATTTTTTTGAAAAGAACTTACAAAGAGACGAGATTCCTAAAGAAAGGGCAGGAGTTGCTACTACACGAAAAACAAGTTTAAAAAAGTAGTAATTCAAGAGATAAATCGAGGGAATATAGTTGAAGGATGGCAAAAAAAAATGCTGAATCAGAGGACTTAGAGCTGCATGACAGTATCAGTTAATTTCTCTTAGCCTCTATTTTCTCATCTGTACAAGGGGCTAATACCTACTCTGCACGGCTATTGGAGAATTCCACATACAATAAATAAGTTCTATGCCCTTGCTACTCAAAGTGTGCTCCTGGAATGAGCAGCAGCAGCACCACGTGCGGACCTGGTAGAAATGCAGGAGCTCAGGCCATACCTGAAATATACTGAAACCGATTCTGTATTTAACAAGATTCCCCAAGTGATAAATGCGCACATTCCAAGTTTGAGAACTCTTCTCTGTACATCAGCATTATCATTACTAAAGTCGTCATTTTGGGTTGAAAGTTCGTTGATACAGATGCATATATACAAACAAAATAAATTTGCACTGAACTTTCCCATTGCACGATTTTTCTGAAGCAGTGGCCTCTGTAAAGTGTCTGCAAACACATGCCACACTCTTGCAACCTGAGAGTCGGAATTCAGCTACTTGGCTAGTCGGTTCATTGGGAGGACTTTCTATTCTGAACCCACTCTGAAATTCCGCCACATATGACAACCTCTCAGTGGAAAGGCTAGCTTACATTCAACAGTCTTATATTCAACTGTCCAAGAAAAACTTATCCCCACTTCCCAGACAAATACAGGAGAAAATGTAGTATACACACATGCATATACATATATATATACACACACACACACACACACACACACACACTGAAATATTATTCAGGCTTTAAGTAAAAAGAAGGAAATCCTGCCATTTGTGATAACATGGATGGATGGATTTGGAGGACATTATGCTAAGTGACATAAACCAGACACAAACACTGCATAATCTCACTTGTGTGTCCAATCTAAAAGAGTCAAACTCATAAAAGCAGAGCGTAGAATGTGGTTTCCAGTGGCTGAGAGGAAGGGGGAATGGGGAGATGTTGATCAAAAGGTACAGTTTTAGTCATGCAAGATAAAGCAGTTCTAGGGATCTAGTCCACAGCATGGTGATGATAGTTAATACTGAATTGTGTATTTGACATTTACTAAGAGGGTAGCTTTTGAATGTTCTCATCATAAAGGAAGAAAGGAAAGAAAGATGGAAGGAAATAAACTATTCGAAGTGATAGATATGTTAATTAGGTGGTGGTGGTGATCATTTCCCAATGTATACATATATCAAGACATCAAGCTGTAAACCTTAAATATATTAAATTTGTATTTGTCAATTACGCACCAACAAAGATGAAAATAATAATTTAAAAATAGAGAAGTAATCTTTTCTAAGGTTAACTGGAAAAAAGACCAGGAAATGGAGTGGAACTCTATCAACTCTCTCTAGAACTTCGGGGCACCTGGGTGGCTGTTTGTTGAGCATCCGACTCTTGGTTTCATCTCGGGTCTGATCTCAGGACCCTGAGATCCAGCCCTGCATGGGCTCTGTGCTCAGTGGGGAGGGCGCTGGAGATTCTCTCCCCTGCCCCTCCCCCCACTCATGCGCTCCTGGACTCTGTTCTTTCGCTCTCTTCAATGAGTAAATGAATCTTAAAAAAAAAAACAAGAACTTGTTCTTGAACAACAGATCGGTGATTCTGAAACTCCACAGGAAAAAAGTCAGAATATTTAACCCTTTGCCATATCATTATTTCTTTTTCACACAGAAGCCTTTTCTAAGATGTGTTTATTAGCCAAATACATCAACTACAGTGGCTCTGCTGTATTTTGGTAGGCAGAATACCTCTTCAGAGAAGAACAGAAGTTTCCTCAGACTAATGGAGGTTGTTTTTCTTGAGATTTGATATGAAAGATAAAATTTACTACATATGTTATAGGACTACCCACTGTTTCTCTGAGAAGGAGAAAAACATACACAACTCTCCATTTTCACGTAGAACGAGATGCCAGTGCGGTGTATCAGGAAATAAAGTAATTTTTTTAACTAAAATATCTAGAATCTCACAAGCCCAGACATGAAAAGAGGGCATGACAGGAAAAAAAGATTAAAAAAACAAAAACCAAAAAACCCCACCATATAGAAAGCCGGTAGCATATTAGTGCAAACTAAGTATTCTGTGAACATTCTCAGTGCGTTCTTCATGCATGAGCATTTTGCCTTTCCCCAAATAAAACGATAAACACTCTTGTTAAAGCCTTGTCTAATCACAAATCTGGATGGGAATTTACAATCCGCTCTGCTTGTAGACAAGCTTGACTCAATCGGACCACCCCATGAAAAAAAAAAAAGGAAATCCAATTAGACACAGATGGAGGAAAACAAACACTTCGGCAGGTTTTTTATTCAAATGCAGCCAACTTCACTGTGTATAAATATTTGAAGTTTACGAGGGAAATAGAAAAACACAGGTAAAGATGGAGGAATAAGCTTTTTTCCTAGGGCTTTGGATTTAGATCTCTAGAATTTTAAACATTTTAACACTTTCACATCAGTACCTAAGAAGAGTATGTTCGTGGGCTACCACTTAAATGTTTTGCTTCCAGGCTTACGCCTGATATATTCTCCAATTGTTCAGTACAGCCTTCTATTTTGTTATTAGGTCTAGCTTCTAAATTACTGTTCAAATTTATTATGTACTTAAATGATTTTTTTTTTGACTGCTGCTTATGCCACATACTGAAAGAGGTAAGACACATTCTCCCTAGATGATGATGCATTTTTCCATTTCTCTTTGTATTTCGATTTTTGCTTTCTGTATTTTGAAGCTATATTTTCAGTTCAGAATTGTTATTTCCCACAATTGAATCAAACATTATTTCACTGTGGAGCAAATCCATAAAATAAGTTATCTTTTTTGAAGTCACCTATAAAGTCTTTTTTTACTTTAAAGTCTATTCTTGCCTGACACTAATTCAGCTACTTTCACTTTCTTCTGGCTAGTATTTTACCATATTTTTTCCATTTCTTTTTCTTTCAAATTTTTGATATCTTTTTATATTTTTGTTTTAGCTGAGTCTCATCAAAATATCACAAAGTTGGATTTTTAAAATCTAGTCTTACAGTTATTGCAGCTACGAGTATATTTAATTTATACCTCTTTTGATTACTGATAAATTTCATTTCTACCATCTTATTTTTGATGTTTCTCTTATGATTTTCCTATTTTTTCTTCGTACCTTGGCTTATTCAATTGACCGGGAGCAGTTATTTTTTCTGAGTCCATTTATCCTCTATATTAACTTATATATTATACTTTTATGTTTCTTGTTTTAAGAAGCTCCATGATTAAATCCAGACCAAGTCTAATGTTAGTCAAGATCCTTACTCTCCTTCCCGCACATCTAAGAATCTTAGAAGACTTTCATTCTGATAGTTTTCACTAACACGTATGAATTCCACCATTGCACACTGCATGATGCATGTTAGGCTGTATTTCACTCACATTATGGGGTGGGTGTGTGGGTGTGTGTGTGTGTGTGTGTGTGTGTGTGTATAGATTACATCCCACTATCCTTTTTGCTTAACATCTCAGAGTTTTACTTTTTTTTTAAGATTTTATTTATTTACTTGAGCAAGAAAGAGAGCATCTATGCGCGTGAACAAGGGAAGGGCCAGAGGGAGAGGAAGAGAATCTCAAGCAGACTCCATGTTGACCTTGGAGCCCCACACAGAGCTCAGTCTCACAACGCGGAGATCATGACCTGAGCCTAAATCGAGAGTTGGACACTTAACTGAGCCACCCTGGTGTCCCTAGAGTTTTACATTTTTATCTTTTTTATATGCAGTCCAAAAAACTTTAGTTATAGACTCACAGATATTTTTCCATGACAAATGTTTAGGTCTTTCTCACGTAATAACATCTTGATTCATCATTTCTTCTCACCAATTACAAGTACTTCCTACAGTATAATTTTTCTTCTGCCTTAAGTGTATTCTTTATAACATCCTCTAGTGTGGGTTTATTGGTGATAAATGTTCTCAGTTATTGTCTGAAAACGACTTAATTTTCCCAATATTCTTGAAAGATATTGTCACAAATATATAGTGTAGGTTGACTGCTACTTTCTTCAGACTTTGAAAGTATGACTTATCTTCTGGCCACTACTATTACGAAGTCAGTCGTCCCTCAAATTGCCATTTCTTTGCAGTAATCATTTTTTCTGTCTTTGTTTAAGCACCTTATTTTTGCCTTTGGTATTTCATAGTTTACTTGGACTCATTAAATTACTATTTCTTATTTATCCTGTTAATTTTATGTCTTACCTTCGTCTTTTTTCAATTGAAAAGTTATGGTCTTTCCAAAAGTCTGGGAAACTCTTACTATTTATCTCCTCAAATATTGCTTCTTTTCCTGTTTCTTCTGAAATCCTAATTAGGTACATGTTAGACTATATCCCGATACTCTTTTTCATCTTACCCTGTCATATATTTTCTATCTCCTTGTATATGTGGTCCCCCAAAATTTAATTATACTCTTCTTTTATAGATTTCTCGCTGAATTTAAAGTGGTTATGCTTGACATATTTTGGAATAAATTACATGAATCCAGGTAGCAAACCTGTATGAGGATTAACTTGTGGCACAAATAATCCAGTGAGATATTTTCCCCTTCCAGCCTATGCCAAAGCTATGTCCTCTTCTGTGGACAGGGCTATTATTCCTTTCCATTGCACTGAAGTATGCATCTTGAAGCTTCTAGCTCTAGCAGAGTCTTCTGTTAGATTCTTCATATTGAAGAGGTTCTAGATTTTATCTCCCATTCATCAAGCTCTATGGAACTTTGAAAATTGGGGTTTAATTCTATTTCCTCCTTTCTGATTTTAGATAAATATTGACTTCATTCAAGAGCCATCAGATAGTTCAACTGTGAGTGCCCCTCACTAATTCTATGTATTATTCAGTGTTCATCACAGTAGGCGTACTTCTAGTCCATTTCACCTATTTCACCCTAACCTCATATTTTAATACATTTTTTCCATCCTGTTCTTAGTATCAATGTGTGTGTTATCTCAAACTTTTTATCATATTCTCTATTCTTTTAACTTTTATTAATTTGTTCAATTTCTTCATACACATCTTTCATCTAATCTTCAATTTTCTTTTTGCTAATTCTCCTGTTTTCCATTTCTGATATGGTGGTATTTCTCAAATTTCTTGACTAAGGGCTGCTACCTTACTATTTTTAATTACCTTCTACTCTTTTATCTCTAAGCATTTGTTTCAGGGTAGTCACTATTGAACTTTATGTATTTTCTGTCATAATATTTGCCTGCTTCCTGGTAAAATATTTCTCAACCAATTCCAATATTTTGTCACATCCCTTTCCAGATTCTTTCTTCCAATATTTTAAGAAATTCCATCCTAGTTACTCTCTGGTTATTACTAGATTTTGAGTGCCAGCTATGTTGTTGAAAAGTAAAATAAGGGAGAGAATTGGAGAATCAAGTAGTCTGTAAGTAGTTTCAGTTTCAGCTAGCTGTCTCTGTACTCTTACTTCTTCATCAGCTTTCTGCCGAATGAACAAGTTTGAACTCCAGCAGAACGGGAATTTTTCCTGGCTACAATGACGTTCCTCATCCGGTAACCCATTATGGTGACCTAGCCTAATCGTCATCAGCTGACAAAAATCTATGGCTATAAAACTAATTATAAGCTACAAGGTAAACCATAGTTTATTACAAAGAAATAAAACTGGTAACAAAGATGGTATGTCACTGTATTTCCTCCTTTATCACTGCCCCAAACACTTGATAGTGTCATGCTGGGATATTTATGCAACTCAGAGGACACAAACACGTACAGATCATACTAGGCTGTTTCACTCAGGGAACAGCAGGAGGGCCAGAGTGCTTGTAAAGTATTGAGCATATCTGAGATGAGGTCAGACAAGTAGGTAGTGGCCAACTCACATAGGGCCACAGGCCATGAAAAGGAGTTTGCGTTAAATTTTGAATATAATAGGAAACTATTGGCACATTTTAAGAAGGGAAGTAATATGTATCCAACTTCACAAATAGGAAGTAAGAGCAGAAGCAGGGAATGCCATTTGGATGGTATTTTCATAATCTAAATAAGAAATTGGACTAAGGTGGTAGTGAGTGACTGGGCAAAATGGATGATGCATAATTTGGGAGCTGAGACCACAAAGACTTGTTGTTGGGTGAGCCAGGGAAGAGGACAAAGGGGGAGGGAGGGTCCAAAGAGGTTTTGCAGTAATTTGTCTAAACAAAGGGGAAAATGGGGAGTTATGAGTCAGAATAGGAGGAACGTTTTTTAGAGTTGGAAATAATTATCAAATGAATGAACAATGATACATCAGTCTGCCCTTGATGAGCGTATGACCCAGTGGGGAAACAGATGAGCAAGAAAGAACTTTTGATAAGACGTGAGAAGTACTATAACTGCGGAACACCGCACAAGAGTGCACAGGAGGGTCATTTAACCGGTGCTTTGGAGGTCAGAGTGGACTGCTTGGAGGAAGTGGCTGTCACTTGAATCCAGTGGTGAGAGAGAGAATAGTGCATCCCAGAACCCTCAGGGTGGCTGAAACAGACAACAAGGCAGGAAATAGAGAAGGGATGGAGAGGTGAAGGCAGGCAGATCACAAAAAGCCTTCTAAACCATATTCGGAGTTTGGTGCTTATCCTGAGGGAGCAGGATATCAGGGTAGGTTATTTAAGCAGGAAACCTGAAAGTACGCACTGCCCTTCTGTTCCTACGTCATTACACAAGCCAGGCCCAGATCTCACACAGCTGCATGGGCCAGGGAGTTGGGTCTCCCTCGTGCCCAAGAAGCCAGAGGAGGGGATCAGTGAACACTAGCAATGTCTACCACAGACAGAGGCCTATTGTTACACAGATGATATATTCTCTAAGTATCCAGATTCGTTTTTCTTCAGTGCTTCAGGGGAAAAGACACACGGACGCAAGTTTAAAAAATGACCTATTAAAATAAAGTTCTAGTCTAAGCATATATTTGTTTACTGCTGTAGCATATGAACAAGGATGTATATACTGTCATCAAATCTTTATGCTACATTTGGGATGATCGATTTTTAATATGGGCTCTGTACCAAATGCCTGACTGGCTGAAACCGAGGAACAGGGAAAGCCCAGTATGGCTGCCAACTGGAAGAGATTTGCCAAATATGTGAAGACACCACTGACAGAGAAAACAGTGGTTTCAAATCTGGTCTCCAAGCAGAAAGCCCCAAGTGCAGATGCTTCAAATTGCTGTGATGGGTTCAAGCTGCTGCCCCGTCTGCACTGTGCGCGCCTCAGAGGAAACAGGGCAGAGATGGCTTTTTAACAATGGCTGTGATTCTCTTCAGTAACCCTGTAGAAACCAGTTCTTGATATTATAGGGAAAGTTTTTGATATTATGCTATAGCTGACACAATCTGTTAAGCTAGTTGACACTGCTTGAAATAGATTACTTTTGCCTATTATTTAGGTGAGGAATTTGTCATGTACTTTATTTTGCACAGAACCCCTGCTGACCCCCGGTTCTACTACCTACGATCTGTGTGGTCTGGGGCAATAAACTCCCACTTTGTGAGCCTCAGCTTCCTCATCTGGAATAGGATCATAATAGTGTATACTTTACTATGTTATTATAAAGATTAATTTTTTAAGACCTATAAATCGCATAATACCATGCATGCTTGCCATGTGGTGAAGACTCAATGGGAGATCTTTCAACGTCATTTTTCATTTCTCTGTGCACACTTGTAGATTTTGGATAAAACTTATTTTCTTTAGGTCACTGAAATTCAAAATAACATCGTTCTTATTTTAAGTGTACAACATAATCATTTTACACTGAGGAATTTTTATAGAGTTCATTTTAATGAACCCATTTTTTTAATTAAAAAAAATGAATCCTATTAAGGTCAGATCTCTTTCTTCATAAAGTTCTGACAAGCAAAATTAAATGTTTGCCAAATGTTTTCCCATTTGCTACGAACTACAGCTGTCCTGGCACACAGTACAAGGACACCCACAGTCATACCCACAGGCTGAAGGGCTTAAAAAAAAATCTCATTTATGGAATCTGAACCCACCGTGTTTGGTGGCTCAAAAAGATCCCCAAACACACAGCCCTCAGGTTTGGCTCAAGTAGTGATGGTCCCCTGAGGGACCCACAAAATTCAGCACTGTGAGTCCTGGAAGCCATAAATGCAGATAATATGTTCCGCCAGATCTCCAGGCGCCCCGGTCCATTCCAGGATTCATGTGGTTGAACAGGTTACAAAGAAAGTGTACTGAATTTAGTAAGGCCTGGACATTTGTGCTTTAACGTAGTTATGTGAAAAAGAAGGACAAATAGCAAAGACCTGTAATGTTGAAAAGCACCGCAGCAGCGGCCTCGCAGAGTCACCAGGCTGCAGAGATGAAGAAAAAAAGAGCAGAAAAGAACACCCTGCAATCAGGTTTCAGAAAACAGACTCAGGTAGATGAAAAGCACAATCCTGAAGCCCTGACGTTTGGCTAATGAATAGCTTTTGAAGAGCCAACTTCTAAGGAGCTCTCTTCCATTCTATTCCTGATACTTCGACATAAGGACAAAAAGGCCAACTTCTAAAAACAAGCTGAAGGGTAAGAATTTACCTTTTGCTCTATTCACCTCTCTATTTGCAAAGGTCATTATCTAGCCTCCGTTGCAAGGCGATCATGGAAACCTGTCCAAGAGGGGACTGGGAAGGCAGGCAAGTATGGAAAAGAAACGGACACACACCGCTTTACCACAAGCTGGGTTTTAGGCCTTCCTTGGTCCCTGATGAAAGGTGTGACTTCACGAAATTACACATCTTTATGGCTTTGTTTCCAAACGGGTACCGTGAGAAGGTTTACTAGGTGACCTTTCGGAAAGTGACCAGACTTCCCAGAACAGTCCCCGTTTACACCTGTCCCTGAGTTTTCATAGCATCCGCTCTCACACAGAAACAGGTCCTGGGTTGGTTGATAAACGTGGTTCAGCCTACCTCCTAGGTTGTCTTTTTGAGCTCGAAAATCCTATTCATTCTTCCACTCATTCGTTCTTCCAAATCTAGAGCATTCATACACAGCAATGCACTCACTGGAAAAATAGTTGATGATAATATAATGATTATTTACATATGTTCCATGTATTAACATATTCTATAATTGAAATTTTCTATTTAAGATTCAGCTTTTTTTAAAAAAATTCCAAACTTACCAATTAAATAAAACAACTTTATTTTAGCATTGCATAAGCCAGACATCTATTTCTTGGCTATCTTTCTCCACAATTGATGATCCTCCTTGGAAACAGAGACTTCCCCTTTCCCTTCTCCATTTCTTTGGCAGCCATGATTATCTTCTGGGACACTCCCCCCTCCATCTGAGCCTCCCCCACCCTTCCCCCAGGACAGGCCATCTCTGGCTTGCCCCCCTCACTTTCTCTCCTGCACCCTTCAACTGGAACCGCCAGTAATTTATCACTGTGATAACTGCTTGCAGCAAAGCTGAGCTTTAAACATTAGCACCACAGTGTGGGGGCACGTCTACAGGCGGTTATCAACCATCCAAAGAGGAACCAAAATGAATTAGTTGATTAATGAAGGCCACCTAACCATCATACCCTGCACTCTCCTCTTTTCTCCACCAATTAACCTTCCATTTGCCACCATTCCAGAAGACTCAAACACGAATCTTAAAATCATTTATCATCCAAAGAAATCTACAAAGTCCAGTCTGTAACTATTTATTATAACTATTAAAATAATTTCCTGTAATGATTATAAACTCTCTCCATCCCATACATGTCTCAAAAGTATTCTTAAGTGATTGATTTTGTACTTCAAACTATGTAATATTAACAGAGTTTGACAAGTTATATTTCATGTTCAAAAATCAAAATATGTTCGACAGTCTAATAGTCTAAAAATAAATAACAGAAAAAAATGAAACAGATGCTTTCAGACACCATTAAAAAATAGATAGGAAAGGAATATTTAAATATCCAAGGCTTATAATAATTATACCTAACATTTACTTTCTCTGTCCCAAGTCTAGATCTAAGATGCTTCTGCTGTGTAAACTTATACAGTCACCACAACAACCTTGCAAAAGTTAACTGTTTCATGGATGAGGAAACTAAACCAAAAAAAAAAAAAAAAAAGGATGACTTCCCAAAGTTTTCAGAGCAAGCAAGTAACGGAGATGGACTCAAACCCAAGACCTACCCCATAGTCCTTGCTTTTAAGTCATTATGGTCTTCTGCATACATCAGTGGTTTTTTAACCCTCTAAATATTGTGAAACTCTTATTTCAAAATCCTCAAGTGAAATTTATAGAAAATGTAATCCGTTTACAGATATAATGAAAACAACCCCTCAAACTCCCTAGTTGTTATATAAAGGAGAAATAAAAACAAAGCAAATTATACTAAGACAATGCATAATTCAGCATGTGAATACTTACATAAGAAATAATGATCTAAACAGCCAAAAATGCAAACTGACACAGGTGTTTTGCATTTTTGACTCAAATACCACAAACGGCAGTGTCCTCAGTGATGAGAATTACTGTAATAATGCACAACTCTTGGTAAAGCTCCAAGTGAAACAGTAAAACCTTTCCCTACATATACAATAGCTGCATTCTAGCAAATTCAGTTTATATTAAAGCCGCATAAAAATGCTAAATGTTTAATAGGTAAAGAGATCATTTGGTTCTCCCTTCATATAATTATAAATAGGTTCTCGACGTATATGAACGTCTGGTGGGACTTCTAAAAATGAGTGGCAGCATAAGAAACGATGATTTGTTCATCGTCCTCTCCTGAACACGGCTAGACACGCAGCCTCCTGATGCCCCACTCACTAAATGCCAGTAGAGCCTCTCAATCACTGGGGCAGCTACAAAACACCCCCCCCCCAGATTTCCAAAAGCACCGAGCATTGGGGCTGCCCCGCCAGAGTACCACTGCTTATAGAACAGAGGGTAAGCTTCAAGCAGAGAAGGCATCACCTCTATGAGAGGAAAATAAAGCACAAGACTGACTAAAGATGGGAAAGTTTACTTTAGAATGTATAATCTAAGGCAAGCTGATCTTGAACTTTAAATGAATACTGAAAAACAGATCTTCCAGAGTGTTTGGAATTTTGTTTTGAGATGTTCCTCCCTTCACACCAGCCTAAAACATCTTGCCTGGCACAGCTGAGTACGTGTCTCTAGGATGGCTCCTTTTCCAAAAGACCATGTTGAAATGGGGTCAGTTTATGTTGTGAAGGGAAGTCTACTTGCTCTTTTTATTCTCTGCTGAATGAACTTCATGACGTTCCCTCTTCTGACCCTACTTTCCCCATCATTATTCTTCTAATATCCTTAGCAGGTTCCTAGGAAGCAAAACAGGACAAAAAAACAGTATGGAACCAGAAAAGGCCCCGAATCACCAAGGAACTGTTGAAAAGGAAAAACAAAGCTGGGGGCATCACAATGCCAGATTTCGAGCTGTACTACAAAGCTGTGATCACAAAGACAGCATGGTACTGGCACAAAAACAGACACATAGACCAATGGAACAGAATAGAGAGTCCAGAAATGGACCCTCAGCTCTTTGGGCAACTAATCTTTGATAAAGCAGGAAAAAACGTCCGGTGGAAAAAAGACAGTCTCTTCAATAAATGGTGCTGGGAAAATTGGACAGCTACATGCAAAAGAATGAAACTTGACCACTATCTCACACCATACACAAAGATAAACTCCAAATGGATGAAAGACCTCGATGTGAGACAGGAATCCATCAAAATCTTAGAGGAGAACATAGGCAGCAACCTCTACGACATCGGCCAAAGCAACCTTTTTCATGACACCTCTCCAAAGGCAAGAGGACAAACAATGAACCTTAAGAACAAATATTTTTGTGCTAAAGAGATTAGTTGATATAAAACGGGACAAAGACTTCTAGAAGTTATTTCATTCGACAAACATTACTGAGCATCTTAGATGTGCCATACACTGAGTTTGGCACATACTCTCCATCTAGAAGGAAATTATGACCTAGTGGGAAGACAAATAATAAACAGGCAGTTTCAAGATATGTAATAAATATCCTGGGTAAGCCCAGGAGGATACTGGTCATGGAGAAGCTCAGAGAAAGGACACCTGACCCAAGCTTGAGGAACAAGAAACCTAAAGGACTGAAGAGTAAAATGAGGAATAAAGGAAAGAATATTTAGGTAAGGACAGTAGTGTATCTGCAACTCGGGAGAAACTGGAGTCTGGGAACTGGAGCAACTCAGTGCTACCAGAGGTAGGACGAAGGTGACAAGTCCTGAGGCTCATCGTGTTAGCAGAAGCAGGGCGTATGTGACCCACCCTGCCAAGACCGGACTGTCCCGAGCGCCACGGGATCCTACTGTGAGGCTTTCACGATGAGATTTGCATTTCCTTTTTACATTTTTATTTATTTTAATTTTTTACTGAAGTATAGTTGGCTTACAATGCTGTATTAGTTTGAGGTGCACAACACAGAGATTTGCATATTCGAAGGGCCGTTCTGGCCCCTTGTGGAGAATATTTGCAAGAAGGACAGTGGCAGAGGCAGAAGGACCAGGAACATGGATCTACTAGGTTGTTAGAAGCAAGAGACTGAAGCGGCCCCGGTGGGGATGGGAGCGGTGGCCAGTGTGCAAGTTATGATGGCCATAGGAGTGCTTAGGACTG
This sequence comes from Ursus maritimus, assembly GCF_017311325.1. Classification (NCBI taxonomy): domain Eukaryota; kingdom Metazoa; phylum Chordata; class Mammalia; order Carnivora; family Ursidae; genus Ursus; species Ursus maritimus. The sequence continues at coordinate 50,412,763 of NW_024427107.1, read as the reverse complement.
GGTGACCGTCTGAACGGAGAGGGGAATAGGGCACACTCACAGTTCTCTGGGTCTGTCTGCTCGGTAGCGGATGGTGCCTTGGCTGAGACGCAGACCGCAAGAGAAGGAGCAGGTTGGGTAGAATGAGAATGTGGACAGTAAATTTTGAGGCAAAATATCCGATTGCATCTCTGTTACTAAGGTACCTCATTTTCTCAGAAAACAACTTTGCTGTTTAGAGTTATTCAATTTTATGAGAACCTAAGGAAGTTTTGGTTATCAGACATTGAAGTTCTTCATTTAAAAAATAATGAAACCAAGCACAGACCAGGAGAGAAAACAACTTAATCTGTAACTTACAGCTAAAATAGGTCATGGAGGCAGAGTGATAGAACACGGAAGAAGACCAGAATCAAATCAAATCTCTGGTCTGCTCCTTGTCAGCGGGGCGCCCTTCACAAGGGCCCCTCCCTGTCTACCTCCACTTCCTAGTGTTGCCGGCGAGCGAATTGATCGCAGGTGCACAGCGTAGCATGGTGCTGGGTGTGGAGCAACTCCACCAAGTATTCTGGTCTTCATCCCACAGACCTGGTCATTTCCTAGATAAAAGGGCCAAAGGATGATTCTCCTAAAATGTAGTTTTCACTAGTCCTCTACTCGGGCATGGGAATTGGGTAGAATTAGGCGCAAATACAGATTCTGACACTGGACTGGAGGAGTTACCGAAATGTCTTAAAACTTGATTTCCTTGTCAGTGAATCTGGGATACTATCTGTCTCACAGGTTTTTTCCCCAAACATTAAGTGAGAGAGCATGTGAACACGTTTAAAATAGTCCCAGGCACATAGCAGATGCTCGGCAAATCCTTGTCAGTAAGCAGATGTGGTTGAAATTTTAATCTAGCTGTTTAGAAAAGAGATCAGGAAGACAGATATAAATTGGCTCCTCTAAATAAAGAGGACGGTTGATTGAAGATGGAGACTGGGAAGGGATCCTAAAAATGGGGGAAATCCACCACTAGATCTTAAGGAGAACCTAGATTTAAGAAAGATGGTGGGGGGTGGAGGGGGAAGATAGTCAACAAAACCAAGGATTGTAAGCACTACTGAGGGAGTTTAGAGTGGAAGTAGGGGTTAGTCAAGCAGTAAATACAGCACAGAAGTAAATAATGAGAGGGGCCAAGAAAAGACTATGAAGCATGTGAGCTGGATGGGAAGGGTAGAGGACACCGAACAGCAGTTACAAAGTGATTTCAAAGCACACAAAGTGAACAAGTCAGTAAATATCTACTACAGTTCAAATACTAATTTCCAGGATGTGTTTGTAGGCGGGGGGTTTTGTTTTGTCGATTGGCTTTGAGTGAGGGATGCGACCTTTGGTTTTGGAGTTTGGGGGTGTTTTGTGGTAGAGAGTGGGGTCTGCACAATTCTTACTTCGGAAAAGTTACTGCAGATGAATGCAGTAGGGTGCAAACGTCTGGGCCATACAATTCTAACAGTGAAGATTCTGAGCCTGCTTTCGCAATAAATGCATAGGCACGCATATCTGCACAATCATGTAATTTCATTTTCATCTATATTTTTACATTTCAACTTTATTTTATATAATATACTTGTGTGTTTTTTATATATCTATGTCTTATAAGGTGAGATAAAAATAAACACAATTAGAAGTTTCAGAATTTCTTACCCCAATATTGTTTGGGTATATATTCTACGAGACCTCTAGGCTCGTCGCAAATGACAAAATTTTTAAACTTTCTTGAGTGTAAGTTATGTTCTCATTGGGTGAAAAGTTTGATAAGTAGTTCAATTATCTATGTCCTTCAGTTTTAACATGCTTGATCAGAGTCTGCCAGACATATTTACTACATTATGTAAAGGACATCTGTAATTTCTCCAGGCACTGAGGTTTTTACTTTACATATGTTGATCTGAGGTTATCACTTGCCTGAAAATATATAATTTCACCATCCAGTTGGATGATTTCCCTCGTATATGTCTAAGTATATACATATATATAAGCATAAGTACATTTAACATAGATACATACAGATCTATGTAGATATATTGATATAGAGATAAGTAGATACAAATACACAATCAGACACAGATAACCAGATAAACAGATACATCTGTTCATTTAACGATTTTCCCCATAAACTCTCCTTTGCAGGATGTTGATCTTAACACTGGTTTTGAATTCCTCTGTGCCTAATCTATCCTTGCCATTCCTTTTACACTTAAAACATTTATTTTAGTTTTGTCCCTTAGAAACAGCAAATATTTGAATTTGAGTGTTTTCTTTTTAATCTAAAAACCATAATCTATGTTTATTAAGGGCAAATTATTATTTATATGTATACACCCCTTATTATCCCCATAACTTTTCTTGTTTCTGTCTTTTGCGCTGTGGACTACGGCTGTGTTCTCTCTACTTTTGTCATTTAGAAGTTATCTAAAGTGTTTTTAAAACTCAAAATATGTTTGAAATCATGTTCTTCAATTATCAATATCAAGAATGCAAGAGAATGGGGCGCCTGGGTGGCACAGCAGTTAACCGTCTGCCTTTGGCTCGGGGCGTGATCCCGGCGTTCTGGGATCAAGCCCCACATCAGGCTCTTCCGCTGGGAGCCTGCTTCCTCCTCTCCCATTCCCCCTGCTAGTGTTCCCTCTCTCGCTGGCTGTCTCTATCTCTGTCGAATAAATAAATAAAATCTTTAAAAAAAAAAAAAAAAGAATGCAAGAGAATCTCTTGACTCTCCCATGTAAATAAGAAAATTATTATGTTTCCCCTAATTTTCTCCCACACGTATTTATTTATAAAACATGGGTTTTTAAGGCATGGATTATTTCTTTTTTGTATATTCTCTTTGGGCATAGTTTTACATTCGCATTATTTTTGTATTTATGTTTACATAAAGAATTCTGACTTGTATCTATGTGTCCCTGGTATCAGTGTCTAACATCAATCCTTTTATGGCCTAATTTGTCCTTTCACTGAGTTTGTTGCTAATGTAGGTCCTGCTCCAAAGTACATTTTTAAAGATGGATGGGTAATATAATTTTTGTATTTTGATTTTATGAGAATTTCTTCATTTTACATAACTTTTTCATACATTCTTATTTTCCTATTTCCTCTCTACCTTAGAAAAAGACAGGGAAGCTGGAAGTGACTTCTGCATCATGATAACAGAAGTCATTTCTCTTTGTTCTCCCCTTTGATTAACAACTATTTGGACATCCATAACTGAATAAAGGGACTCTGCATTACACGAGAACACCCAGGAGGGTTCTACCCACCTGTGCGTTCAAAGTGGGCAGATAGGACCCCAGCAGCGGCTGTGGATCCAAGAGAATCCAGGAGCCTGCTCCACTTCTACTCCCCCTGGAGAATTAAAAAGGGAACCTGGAGAGCACAAAACTGGGCAGATATCCATGGGCAAAGGAGAATTTGAGGAAGTCCAGTGTGCCTGAAGGGAGAATCTGGTGAGCCACTGGAGTAGGACAGGGAGGAGCTGGGATGCAGAGAAAAGGGTGGCCCTCCTCCCCCAGGGGTACTGAGAGTGGCTGGGCTTCTGGCAGTGGCTACCTCGGGTAGAAGAGGTAGAGAGGGGCAACATCTCCCCCAGAGGAGTTCAAAGCCAAAGTGGTGACTCCCTAGATGTCACAGTTGTGTAGAAACCTGTGTCTCTCCAGCAGCATGCAGAATTGTAAGAAGGGACCTCATTGATTGGAAGGGAAGGAAGAGGAAAAAAAAAAAAGGAAGCAAGTAAAAATCTCAAAGGGCATTAAAGGAATGCATTCCATGCCATCAGCTTTGGCCCTTCAGCGGGCAGTCTGTTCATGGACCCCTGGGACTGCTCCACTGACAGATACCCTCACTGGACCCAAAGCCTCAGATGCTAAGCCCACACCATCAGCAAATCTGCTGCCAGCTCCTGGAACACACTCCCAAGTGCCTGAGAGGCAGCGGCACAAAGAGAGACCACAGCTTGAGCTATAGCGCCACCTTCTGGAATACAAAAGAAAGGTCTCTAATAGCCAACCTGTTGATGTAAGGACCACACACACAGCTTTAATTAAGGACGGGTAGCCTACTTCAAACACAAGAGCAGAAGTGTACATCTTCAAACACTGAAAAAAAAAATCAAGGAAATACGACATCATAAAAAGAAAATAATTCTCTAGCAACCAAATTCAAAGACATGGAATTCTACAATGTAACAAATAAAGAACCCAAACTAGCTGTTATGAAAAAAATTCAATTAGCTACAACAAAATTCAGAAAGACCATTCAATGATCCCAATAATAAAATTAATAAACAGAAGTAGTTATTTAACAAAGATTAAAAGTATAAAAAGATACAAACAGAAATTTGGGAACTGAAGAATTCAATAAAATGAGAAGAATGCACTAGAAAACATTGGTAACAGGGCAGACCAGATGGAAGAAAGACTAAGTGACTTGGAGGACAGGAATATAGAATTAATGGAAGAGGAAAGTAAACTGAGATTTTTTTTTTTTAAAGAAACCCTACAAGAGCTATTAGATCAGATCAGAAAGGCAAATGTAAGAATTGGTGTAACTGAAGGGGAAGAGCAGCTGGAGAGCAGGAGATTATTTAAAGAAATAATAGCTGAGAACTTCCCAAACCCAAGCAAGAACTTGGACAAAGCTAATAAAGACTCTGCAAAGCTAATAGAACACCCTATGAGCTCAAGGCGAGAGACCTTCTACAGGACACATTGTGATGAAACCATCAAATATCAGTAATAATGAATCTTAGANNNNGCGGGCGGGGGGGGGGGGGGAGAAGTAGCCTACAAAAGAATCCCAACTAAGCTACAAGCAGATTTCTCAACAGAAACTCTACAGTCAGAAGAGAGTAGAACGACATATTCAAAGTGTTGAAAACTAAAAATTGCCAGCCAAGAATACTTTATCTGGCAAAGGCATGAAGGAGAAATAAAGGCTTTCCCAGACAAACAAAAGCTAAGGGAATTCACCATTGTTGGGCCTGCTTTGCAGAAAATGCTGAAAGGAGGTCTTCAAGCTGAAACAAAAATACAGTAATCAGTGACATGAAAACATATGAAGGTAAATAACAGTCTGGTAAAAATGAGAACTAGCCATAACAAGAAAACTGAAATTCTGTATTAAATGGTGCGTTAACCAAATAACTGTAGTATAAACATTAAAGGAAAAGAGCATTAGAAATAACTGTAGTTGCTATGATTTGTTAATGAATGTCCAGCATAAAAAGAATTGCGATGTCAAAAATATAAAAGGGGAGGAGTAAAAGGGTGGGGCCTTTGTAGGCAAATGAAGGGAAGTTGCTATCAGCATAAAATAGGCAGTTTTATCTATGAGATGTTCTACGTTAAGCTTCATGCTAACCACAAAACAGAAATATACAGTAAATTCATGAAATACAAAGAAAGGGGGAGATAGAGCATACCACTATGGAAAACCACCAATTTACAAAGGTAGGCAGAAACAGAGGGACAAAGAAACAACAAAATATAAAGCAACCAGAAGGCAAACAAGAAGATGACAGTAGTGAGTCCTTACTTACTATTTCAGCTTGAAAGACACACCTAGACTCAAATTAAAGGGACATGAGGAGATATCCCAGGCAAGTAGAAACTAAAAGAAAGTGGGAGTAACAATACTTATATCAGGCAAAATAGATTTTGAGCCAAAAATAGGCAACAAAAGACAAGGAAGGTCATTATATAATGACTAAAGGGTCCATATATCAAGAAGATATAATAAGAGTGTGTGTGTGTGTGTGTGTGTGTGTGTGCACCCAACATCAGACAACCTAAACATATTATGCCAATACTAACAGGTCTAAAGGGAGAAAAAAGTAACAATACAATACTAGGGGGCTTCAATACCTCATTATCAGCAACAGACAGACAAATGAACACGGAAACATGGGACTTGAACCATACTTTAGAGCCAATGGACTTTAGACATACAGAATATTCCGTCCAATAGCAGAATATATATTCTCAAGTTCATACGGAACATTCTCCAGAAAAAAGCATATGATAGGCTACAAAATAAGTCTTAGCAAGTTTAAGATCGAAATTATGTCAAATATCTCTTTTGATCATTATGTTATAAAACCAGAAATCAACAAGAAGAAAGCTGGAAAGGGGCACCTGGGGGCTTCAGTTGGTCAAATGTCTGCCTTCAGCTCAGGTCATGATCTCAGAGTCCTGAGATCCAGCCCGCTTCTCCCCCTCCTCCCTGCTTGTGCTTTCTCCCACTATCTCTCAAATAAATATATAAAATCTTAAGGAAGGAAGGAAGGAAGGAAGGAAGGAAGGAAGGAAGGAAGGAAGGAAGGAAGAAAGAAGCAAGCAAGCGGGGAAGTCTACAAGCATGTGGAATCTGAACAACACACTTTGGAAAACCAATGGGTCAAAGAAGAAATAAAAAGGGAAATAAAAATTATCTCAAAACAGGGGCGCCTGGGTGGCACAGCGGTTAAGCGTCTGCCTTCGGCTCAGGGCGTGATCCCGGCATTCCGGGATCGAGCCCCACATCAGGCTCCTCCGCTATGAGCCTGCTTCTTCCTCTCCCACTCCCCCTGCTTGTGTTCCCTCTCTCACTGGCTGTCTCTATCTCTGTCAAATAAGCAAATAAAATCTTTAAAAAAAAAAATTATCTCAAAACAAATGAAAATGGACACCTATCAAATCCTATAGGGTGCTGCAAAAACAGTTCTGAGAGGAAGATTTATAGTGATAAATGCCTGTATTAGGCAATTAGAATCAAACAACCTAACTTTATGCCTCAAGGAACTGAAGAAAAAAACAAAACAAAAAAACCCTAGGCCCAAAGTTAGCAAAAGGAAAGAAATGAAGATCGGAGCAGAAATAAAAAAAATAGAGACCAGAAAAAAAAAAAAAAAAAAGAACCAATAGAAAGGATCAACTAAACCAAGTGCTGGTTTTTCAAAAAGAAAAATATTTTGACAAACCTCTAGCTAGACTAAGAAAAAAAGAAGATACAAAAAAAAAAAAAAAAGAAAGAAATGAAAGGAGATATACAACTGATACTATAAAAATACATAATATCATGAGACAACTATGAACATCATGTGTCAAAAAATTTGATAACCCAGAAGAAACGGATACGTTCCTGAAGACACACAACCTACCAAATCACGAAGAAACAGACAATCTGAATAGCCCAATAATGAGTACAGAGATCACATCAGTAATCAAAAACCTCCCAACATAGAAAACCCAGTACCAGAGGGCTTCACTGCCAGAATAAAGAAGAATTAATAATGTCAATCCATCTCAAGTTAAAAAAAAAAAAAAATGAAGAAGAGGAAGCAGATCCAAACTTATTCTACGAGGCCAGACTTACCCTGGTAGCAAAACTAGGTAAGGGCACGATAAGAAAAAAATAGACCAATATCCCTGATGAATATAAATGCAAAAATTCTCAAAATATTAGCAAACCAAATTCAGGGACACATTAAAAGGACTATAAACCATTACCATGTGAGATTTATCCTTAGGATGCAAAGATGGTTCAACATACATAAACCAAAAATGTATATCGCATTAATAGAATGAAAGATAAGAAAATCACATGATCCTCTCGATAGATGCAGAAAAAGAATGACAAAATACCACACCCTTGTATGATAAAAACTCTCAACAGATTGAGTATAAAAGGAACACACCTCAACATAATAAAGGCCGTATACGGAAAACCCACAGCTAACATGGTGAAAAATTGAAAGCTTTTCCTCTAAGATCAGGAATAAGACAGTGATGTCTGCTCTCACCACTCTTATGCAATATCGTACAGAAAGTCCTAGCTAGAGAAATTAGGTAAGACAAAGAAATAAGAGGCAACCAAATCAAAGGAAAAAGTAACACTATTATTTGCAGATATGATTTTGTGTATAGAAAAGCCCAGCGACTCAACCAAAAAACTGCTGAAACTAATCAATGAATTAAGTAAATTTGCAGGATATAAAATCAATATGCAGAAGTCAGTTGCATTTCTATTTGCTAATAATGAAACGTCAGAAAAAGAAATAAAGATAACTATCCCATTCACAATAGCATCAAAAATAAAATACCTAGGAGTTAATTTAACTGAGAAAGTAAAGGACCTGTACAATGAGAAGTACCAGACCTTGTTGAAAGAAACTGAAGCAGAGACAAACAAAGGGAGAGACAGCCTGCGTTCATGGGTCGGAAGACTATTGTTAGGATGTCCATACTACCCAAAGCCGTCTATGGATTCAGTGTAATCCTCATCAAAATGCCACTGACATTCTTCACAGAGGTAGAAAAAAATTCCAAAATTTGTAGGGAACCACAAAAGACCCTGAATAATCAAAGCGATCCTGAGAAAGAAGAACAAGGTGGGAGGTACCATAGCCCCTGATTTCAAACTATACTAAAAAGCTATAGTAAAAGAACACGAAACAGGATAGTGCCATAAAAATGGACACACAGACCGACTGAACAGAGGAGAGGGCCCGGAATGACCCATCCCCTATATCCTGGACTAATATTCAACAAGGGAGCCAAGAATACCCAGTGAGGAAAAGATAGTCTCTTCGACAAACGGTGTTGTGAAACTGGATAAAAACAGGCAGAACAATGAAAGTGAGCCCCTTCTCCTACACCACTCACAAAAATTAACTCACAATGAATCAAAGAGTCCAACGTAACACCTGAAACCATAAAACTCCTAGAAGAAAATACAAGGAAGAAGCTCCTGGATATACATCTTAGCAATGATTTTTTTGATAGGACACCAAAAGCACAAACACACAAAGCAAAAGTCAAAGACGACTATGTCAAACTTAAAATATTTTGCATAGCAAAAGAAGCAATCAACAAATGAAAAGTCAACCTATAGAATGGGAGAAAATTTTTGTAAACCATATACTGGTTAAGGGGTTAATATCTGAAATATATAAATAATTCATATAACTCAATAAGAAAAAAAATTGGATTAAAATGGGCAGAGAAACTAGACACTCTTCCAAAGGAGACATCCAAAGAGCCAAGAGGTACATGAAAAGATGCTCAAAATCACTCCTCAGGGAAATGTAAATCAAAGTCACAAGGACCTGTCATCTCGCACCTACTAGAAGACATTATTATCAAGAAGACAGGAGATAAGGGGTGCCAGTTAGGCATCAGAGTCTTGATTTTGGTTCAGATCTTGATCTCAGGGTTGTGAGATCGAGCCCTGGGTTGGGCTCCACACTCAGCAGGTGCCCCTCCCCCCCCCCACATGCATACTCTCTCTCTCTCTCTAAAATAAATAAATCTTAAAAAAAAAAAAAGATAAGAGCTAAGTGTTGGCAAGGACGTGGAGAAAAGGGAATTCTTGTCACTGTTGTTTGGAATATAAATTGGTTCGGCCACTATGGAAAACAAAATGGTAGTTTCTCAAAAAAATCAAAAATAAATCTACCATATGATCCAGGAATTCCAAAAGTAATTTAAATATATACCCAAAGGAAATGAAAACAGAATATTGAAGACCTACGTACTCCATAATTATTACAGCATTATTCACAATAGCCAAGATATGGAAACAACCTAAGTGCCCATAGACGTGTGTGTGTGTTTATACGCATATATATGTATACACATACATGTACATGTATATATGTATGTATGTATATATATGTATACACACACACACACACACACACACACAATGGAATGTTATCCAGCCATGAGAAGGAAGGACATTCTGACATTTTTGATAACGTGGATGGACATAGAGCACATTATGCTAAGTTAGAAAAGTCAGAAAGACAAGTACTGGTATGTGGAGTCTAAGAAAGCCAAACTCGTAAAAACAGAGCAAAATGGTAGAGGTTTTAATTATCATTACAAGAGCAATCAAATTACAATATATAAGTGTATTAAATTAACATGCTGTATACCTTAAATTTAAATATGTCAGATTATTTTGATAAAAAATATTTTTAAAAAAGAAAACTGAGATCATGATTTTTTCCAATGGTGCATAAACACTGAATCCTTAGAGTCTAACACTAATGTTGTAAAGTATAAAACCAGTGTCATTTCATTTGTTGTTTTTTAAAATATTTTATTTTTTTAGCTTTTTAAAAGTTTATTTTTTTAGTACTCTCTACACCCCTCTTGGGGCTCAAACTCATGACCCCGACACCAACAGTCGCACTCTCTTTCAATTGAGCCAACCAAGCACCTCAGTTTCATTTCATTTGTAATAACCCTGGTTTGCTTCTATTTTGCTTTCCCTCCCCCACATCTAGACATTTAAACAGAGTGCTTTCTTTCTCTGAAATTCCGAAACAATTCATCAGGCTAGGTCTAGGGGTTTGTCTTCTCAAGTTTGCTTGCTATTTGGTGTCACCTTTATTTACAATGGTCTTTCTTAGGTCAGTAAATCTTTATGCTCTCCTATATTTGATTTTTATTACTCTTCATTTATTTCTGATCAGGAGTTTTTTCAAATTTTGAAAGAATTTTTTGAACAGCTATAAATCATACATTATTTAACTTTGTGCAACAAGGTTTTTCTGAAATTTACCTGCACAGAAGTCCTTTTTTCATATTTCTTATCACATTGGTTCATGTATATATATTATCTTTATAGAATTTTTTCTATGTTTCATTAAAACCTAAAGCAGGTGTTATAAAATTTACTTTTGTGTTTTAAACAATTTTTGGAAGTCTGATTTTTTTTTCTACAACGTCCCCAAAAAATGTTCTCATTCTTTAGATTGTAGAATCTCTCCCTAAGTCCAATGTTCCTTTACCTGATTCCTTGTGTTTGTGAGGAGAGCTCTTTTCAGCTGGAGCATTTTCCACAGAAGCAGCATGAGAACATTCTCCTTGAACCCAGACTCGGTGCCGTGGTCGATGTGCCCCACCTGTAAGCCACTTGCTGATGTCTAGCATTCACTCTGTCGGTGTTAGCACGCTGAATTAACTGCAGGCTTCTGGGGCACGTTAGGTCATTCTCAAGCCAGCGAAGTTCTCCTCTTGCCCTCCCCCTGGAGGTGTTCACCGGCAGTGGGCATCCTGGAAATCCAGAGTATAATGCTTGGGAGGACAGATTCTAGAGCCCCGCTGCTTCTGTCCAAATCCTGACTCTACCACTTGGAGTTTTGCATGTGGGTACCTGCTTTGCAGGATGCCTTTTGAAGCTGTGGAGGAAGAAGCATTTTGCAAGCCTTTCCTAGTGTTCTCATTTCTCAAACAAAGACCTAGTTTTCCCTCATGGGGTTGTCGTAAGGATACAATGAGTCACTCCCCGTAAAGCACTTGGAACAGTGCCTGGCCCACAGTTACTCTTATAGAGCATGTTTGCCACTTCTAAGGAACTTTAGCTTTCAAATGGATTGTGGAGAGATTTGCAGGCTCCACATTTACACGGGTCCATGCACTATCAGTTAGGAACCGACACCACCAGAGCAAAGCAAAACAGCTGAAGATACTCACCTAGTGCAAAACTCTCCGTCACTGTGGACAGTCCACTCCACACCGAGGAAGCCGCCTGCACTGAACTACTTCGTCTTGCATGTGCGACTGCTGACACCGCACTGGAATCATTTTGTCAGTCTTACGATGCGTATTCACGTCCATTAAAATCCTCATGTGGAAAATGTGTCTTTAATGATGTAAGGATTCTCATCATCTGGCTAGCAATGCACAGTGAAGAAAAGACAGCCGTGTTTTTGGAATTAGACACGTAAAAGGATAGGGCAGAAGAGGCAGATATGCGGGAGATGGAGAGACGAAGGGCAGTGGGCTGACCAACACAACAGACTTAACACTATTGTTAGAGAGAAAGACACCCATGAGGTCTCAAAAAGCCACAGCAAAGAGCCAGTGGGTTGTGAGAGGATGAAAGTGCTGAGGAGGCAGCCATCCCACACAGCACCTGTTACGTGGCAGACGATCCGGAGGTTTGGAGTGACACCAGATCGAATCAACAGTGAATGCAGAGGAAGGGGCTGTGCCCTGTGCATGTAGAAAAGATTCTGTAAGGGAATAAAATTCAGAGAGGGGGACAGATTCACAGTGAGCTAGAATCATTTGGCCACAAACACAGCCCACCCATTATGCTCATCTTCTATGATTATATGGTAAAAATTCCAAGGGTGATGCGTGCACTGACCACTTGCAAAACAGCCTTTTGTTTCTTTGCCAGATCTTCTTCCCTCCGTGGTCCTTAATTATCAACAGTCCTTTTTTTTGTTGTTTCCAACTTAAGCATCAGACATTTTAAGAAACCTAAACAAACCACTTGAATAAAACAGCATCTGACCCATGTTTACTGAAGAAAAACATTGTACTTTCTTCGTGTTCCTCCACTCTACCTAGATCAAGGAGGGGACAAACCGTTTTCTGGTAATTTTGTTTGAAATCACTTCAATAATTGGCACATTTCGGGTGGAAACTCATTTTCATGTTAATCATCTGAATAATTGTCTCAATCCATGTCGCTTTTAAAATCCACAATCTCCTTCTTGATTCAATAAATGACCTTGCTCTTAACAGGAGTAGGCACGGGTTTGACAGAATTGGGTGCAATTCTCACTGTGTCCTCAAGATGGCAGGCAGGGATTTGGACTGAGTTTTAAGAGCTCTAGGGAAGACTTCCCCTCTACCCCCATTCAGGCCTGCTAGGATTGAATCCATCAACAAGCCTCTTTCCATCTTATCCCTAACTTCACTGAGGTAGATCTGAAACATTAAGAGTTGTATGAATTGAAGGTATGCAACATGACGATTTGATACACATGTACATTGTGAAATAACTACCGGCATCGAGTTAACACACATCACCTCACACAGTTGCCTTTCTTTTTGTGGTACAAAACACTTAGATCTACTCTTAGAAAATTCCAAGTGTATGATACATTATTGTTAACTATTGTCACTATGCTCCACATTGGACCCCCGGAATTTTTCATTTTCTAACTGAAAGTCTCTACCCTTTGATTAACATCCCATTTCTCCCACGCCCCAGTCCCCAGCAACCACCATTCTACTCTCCGCTTCTAGGAGTTCAACTTTTCAATAAATCTCTTTTGAATGCATAGGTTGGGCCAAGGATTATGCTAGATTTGGTTGGGCACTACCACTCAGTTTTTAAAATTTACCATTATTTACCATATGGTTTAGAAAAACACTGGGTATTTTATTTCATGGAGAAAAGGCAAGAATTTTGGACAGCACACTACTACAATTAAATGGTGCACAGGAGGCTGTAACTAAACAGTTGGGGAAAAGTGGTATATAAAGCAATAGTAAGATAGAGGACTGTCTAGCAATTTGTTAAAATCCTACTGGGATTACCACAAAAAAAAAATCTGAAGATTGACTCCAAAAACCCAACCCTTTTCTAAAAGTCTTTCCTTTGGAATTTAATTTGCTTACAATAATAAAATTGTAAAATATTTTTCCCCAGGAAACCGAGTTAACCTTACCATTTGAGTAGCATTGGAATTATCAATGCTGAGAAATAAACCTTCACCGTATTACAAAAGCCAATAAAGAGAGCTACATTTTCAGATAAAGGAAATTTGAAAGGTCAAGTGATGCCAGGGAAAATTTTCCCTTTCCAGATCTTTAAATTTAAATAGAATACATTTTCTTATACCACACTGATGCTGGGCAAAATTGGAGTCACTGAAAAGTGATGATTTTAGAATTTCTACATATTCACCTATCTTCTTAGGGTCTCATAACATTTAACATGACAAAGTATTGAAAGTAAAGTCATAAAAAGTAAATTTTAAATTAGTACCCAATATTAGAAATGACTAAAATAACACAAATACAAAATGCCAGATGGTATCAAGAATTCAATCTTGGAACAGGAAAAAAAGGCACTAGTGGAAAAACTGGTGATATCTGAACAAAGTCTGTAGTTCAGTTAATAGCATAATATCAAGGCTAATTTCTTGGTTTTGACAAACGAACCAACGTTTTGTGACAAGGTTTGTGACAAGGTTTTAGGACATCCTGGGAAGCAGGGTGAAGGTATACAGGAATGCTCCATATTTGCACCTTTCCTATAAATCTAAAATTATCCCAAAATAAAAAGTTAAAAACATATTAGCACTCGATCTATTCAGCAAGTGCAACTAAGCACCTACCATGTATCAGGTAATATTCCAGACGCTGGAGACACAAACCCTGCCTATGCTGTTCATAGCCTAGGGGAGAGATATGAAGTATTACTTTTTAACAAAAATTTTCTGAAAGGTATTTTTTGATATCTGCTATTATTGCTTTTATTTGGAAAAATTAAAAATCATGGAGAAATTATTATGAGTGAAAGAAAAAAAAAGATGGTACGGTCACAAGATGGTACGGTCAGAAGCATTACAGGGAGCAGTCAAACAGAAACAAAAAGGAATAAGGATGAAGCGAAGAGCAATTAGGCAAAGGAAGTACACGATCCAGTGTGGTGACGGACATCTTCTCTACCACCGTCTACTGTTATACTTTTCCCAATTAAAACAGGCATTTTAAAAATAACTGCAAGACAAATATGACCTAAATGGTACAATTCCCATGGATAATTTCATGTACTATTTTGCTTTATAGCCTATCATTTTGGCTTGTGAGTGGTGCTTATTTTACCCTATTCTCCCAATAACATGCTTTGTAGATAGAGAATAGAGAGAAGAAAAAAAGCACAGGCCAAAAAAAGTTGTGAAAAAGATGGAGAAAATAGAACATGAGGTGGGGAAATAGAAAAAGGAAAGACAGCTCATCTAAAAAATCATTCCTCAACTAAATTCGGTAGGGCCGTGGTAGAAACTGAGCCAACCGTACTCATGTGTCGGCTATCACTGTTATTTATCAATGGATGCCTCAGATAATAAACTTTACACAGAAAGGATTTAATAGCTTTCTGAGAAGTTGGGCTCTCAAATTCCAAGAAAGTTACATTTTTATCTTCCTTTCACTAGATAAGAATCATTTGCTCAACACCAAAACACAAACAATCGAATTAAAAAATGGGCAGATGAATAGATGTTTTTCCAAAGAAGACATCCAGATGGCCAACAGACACATGAAAAGATGCTCACTGTCACTCATCATCAGGGAAATGCAAATCAAAACCACAATGAGACGTCACTTTCTACCTGTCGGAATGGCTAAAATCAAAAACACAAAGAAACAACAAGTGTTGGCAAGGATTTAGAGAAAAAGGAACCCTCATGTACTGTTGGTAGAAATGCTAATTGGTGCAGCCACCATGGAAAACAATATGGAGGTTCTCCAAAATATTAACAGATTCACCACATGATCAAGTAATCCCACTACTGACTATTTATCTAAAGAAAACGAAAACACTTTTTGAAAGGATATACGCACCCCTGTGTTTATTGCAGCATTATTTACAATAGCCAAATTACGGAGACAACACAAGTATCCATCTATAGATGAATGGATAAAGAAGATGGGGTATTTATATACAATGGAGTATTATTCAGTCATAAAAAGGAGCGAAATCTTGCCATTTGCAAGATGGATGGATCTAGGGAGTGTAAGTATAAGAAGTCAGGGAAAGACCCCATATGTGATTTGAGGTATTTCACTCATGATTGATTTCACTCATATGTGGAATTTTAGAAACAAAACAATAAAAAAAGACCAACAAGAAAACACTTTTTTCTTTTTTCTTTTTTTTTGGGGGGGGGGTGCCTGGGTGGCACAGTGGTTAAGTGTCTGCCTTCGGCTCAGGGCATGATCCCGGCGTTATGGGATCGAGCCCCACATCAGGCTCCTCCTCTATGAGCCTGCTTCTTCCTCTCCCACTCCCCCTGCTTGTGTTCCCTCTCTCGCTGGCTGTCTCTATCTCTGTCAAATAAATAAATAAAATCTTTAAAAAAAAAAAAAAGAAAGAAAGAAAAGAAAACACTTTTTTTTAAAAAAAGAAAACACTGTTAAATATAGAGAACAAACTGGTGGTTACCAGAGGGGAGGTGAGTAGGGATGGATGAAACAAGTGAAAGGATTAAGAGTACACTTTTGATAAGCACTGAGTAGTATACAGAATTGAATCACTGTCTTGTACAACTGAAACTAATAAAACATTGCATGTTAATTATAGTGGAATTAAAATAAAAATTAAGAAAACAGCCAAATATCAGGGTTCAATATTTGTACTGACTTCATCATGATAAATAGAAATAGTGTTATCATATAGTCATATAGAGTTGAAGACCATAAACTGAAATATGGCGGTTAACATGTCACCTCTTGTTTCATCAAGAGTCTGTGATCAATGGAGGACACAGACCAGTCCATGGATCAGCTCATGATGCAGAAATGGTTTTATTAGGACTCAATTTACTCAACATCATTGACCACATACCAGGTAAGAATCAGGACCAAAATATTTTTCAGATTTCTGTCACAGGATTTCACCAGTACCCTTGGCCAATGAGAACAGAATTGCCTTGTATTGACACCTCTGATTTCTAGAAGCCATAAGTACTACATACAGGGCTGCTTGGACTATGTGATCTCGATGTTTCCTTCTAGTTCATCATGCTTGTGTGCTTTTTATATGCCTACCTGTGAAAGCACTCTGTGCTCGGCTCCTTTAAGAAGTCATTAGCAGTGTCAGTGGAGGAAGGCGGACAGTGGGGACAAGGTAGGGGAAATCAGTGAGTGTAACAAGCCATTTCATCAAAAAGAGGACTTCTCTTGTTAAAATGTATATTTAGAATATATCAGATTCAAAAATATCTGAGAAGTAGGTATGATTTATAAAGCTAGACAGCACACTAAGTTGACTCATTTTTACTCATATATTCACATGTATTAAGAAATGAATAGAAAACTATCGCCACGTGTGCAAATGTGTATTTCATTTTCATACTTTCTATTTTGCTACAGCAGCACAGACCAGTAGCCTTCGTTTACACTAAAATCTCAATCATAACTTAGATCAGAGTGGATTAAAGTTACATGAGAATAAGAAAATCAACTTTTCTTGAGAATTTACTATGTCCCAGGCACTTTTCTAAGTGCCCTAAGTGTATGGTATCCTCATAATATCCCCATGTGCCAAGTATTATACTTATCACATGTCTTTTACAGATGAGCAAAGTGAAACGCGGAAAAACCTAACTTGCCAAGACTCACATCTAGACAGCGGCTGTATCAGGATTTGAACTCAGGCATTCTGTGTTCAGAGCTTCACTCCTAGCCTCCACATACCCCAGCTTCTAAGATGCCATCAGGGGTAGGATTTTATGCTTAGGGGTTTGGTACTGGCTCTGTAGGACCATCATGGACAACAAATCTGAAAATAGCCTTAGTGTCCCAACTCAGGTGGGAGAGGCCAGTACAAAGTTGAAAGGGGTTGTTTGGAGAAGGTGCAATGAATTTTTGTTTATTTGGCAGATAAATAGCATAGGATAAAGAACGAGTTGAAGTTTAGAGCCAATGACACTCTGTTTTATGTTGTAGCAGGAAATAGCAGGTACCAAAAAGGAAAATATCTGGATTATTCTCTGCCCAGGTAAAATTCAAAGCTATGATTATGCCATCAAGATATGGCAGGGGAAACCCTCTTGGATCATTTAGAGATGACGCCAATCACTCACTTGCTCACCCACGTGAGTTAATAGAGCGATACAAATACGCTAATGGAACTTGGTGTCTTTTTAATACTGCTTAACACTGCTTGCTGAGTTTTTTAAAAGTATTCAATATTTTTTGTAACTATTTTCTTAGCATTGTCTTTTAGAATTGAAAATTCTATGGAAGTTACTGGTAAAGGGTTTAAAAAGTAGATTTTACAAGAAAGCCTGGCATATAAAAATATTAACAATGTGACAGCTTCATTGAGCACACCCGTTCCTAACTTGTCCTTCTGGCTCCCTCCCTCCCAAGGGGATGCATAAAGGTCTTTATGAAAGTCCTCAACCTCCAGACCACAGTTTGAGAACCACCAGCTATTACTGAGTGGAAAACTAATGGGCAATACCCCTGAATTCTGCAGGCAGTACAAAATACATTCTGAGGACCGAGAAAGAAGTTGTGTTTTGGAGACTCTGCCATTTAGCCAGGAAAGTCCATTTTAAAGAAGGTCTCCAAGGGAATGGTAGCATTAAGGAAAGGAGTAGCCTAGGACCTTTCCTAAAATTCAGAAATGCCCAAACACGTACAATAGGCCAAACACAAGTCCATTTGATTTCGCGTTGGAGGAGTGTCTTTAAGTCATTCTAAGGAAAGAGGGAGCCAAGAGAGAAGATTTTATGAAGTTTATTAACACATACAGGGAAGGGACAGGGCAGAAGGATGGATGGCATGGTCAGAAGCAGAATGACAATTTGAGAAAAATGGTTCCAGATAATTATAAGGACAAAGAGGGGCTACTGAACTTAATCTGAAGGTGAGCGTTGCAAAGTGAGAGGATTGAGGAATGATGCTTGACTTCTGGGTCACCATCATTATAGAGTTGAAGAGGCCAGGGAGTATATTGAAGGGAATAAATCAAATTTGATGGTGAACTGAGAGCTCAAATCTTAAGTTCAAAAGATTTTCAGTAAGTGAGGGCAGGATGAGCATGACAGGGAATGAACTCTGGACACAGGTGGTGGTGGTGTTGATGGTGATTGAGGACCCTCCCAGTATCTGTCAAATTTCATCTTGTTACAGACTTGCTCTGGCTGGTAAGAAAGATTTTTAGGTCCTATTCCTTTCACCCCAAAACTTCACCATTTCTTCCATTTCGTCCAGCTTAATTTACCATTCATTAAGTTAGTGGGTCTCGGCCAGTTTTTTAAATGAAAGGGAATAGGATAAAAAATTGAATGTATTTCATACAGTGAGGGTATTATTTTGAGTTTTTTGTTTTAAGTACATATGTTTATATATTTATTATATGTATATGAATGTGTGTATGTTCTAAGTCTCAATATAAAATATTTTTCTTACTCTTGGGTCATATTCAAGAAAATTTTGGAAGTCGCTAGATTAGGTAAACTGGTAATGGTGACAGTTTGGGGAAAAGGGCACTCTTGTACTCCTCCACAGAGAATGTGAAATGGTACAACCATTTTAGAGGCCAATCTAGTAATAATTACACACCCAGAGAATCAAAAATGTTCTGATCTTTTGAACTTGTAATTCTGCCACTCAAAATTTAGCCTAAAGAAGTATTTGATCAAGGGGCACCTGGGTGGCGCAGTCGTTAAGCGTCTGCCTTTGGCTCAGGGCGTAATCCCGGCCTTACGGGATCGAGCCCCACATCAGGCTGTTCCGCTATGAGCCTGCTTCTTCCTCTCCCACTCCCCCTGCTTGTGTTCCCTCTCTCACTGGCTGTCTCTATCTCTGTCAAATAAATAAATAAATAAATAAATAAATCTTAAAAAAAAAGTATTTGATCAAGTACTCAGGCATGTGTATTTCTCACAGCATTATTAATAATAGTGAACACCTAGAAACAACTAAAGAGTCAAGTAAGACAGAAATGCTTTAAATAAAATTTGTGGCAGATACACAACATTCACCAAAGGGTGCTAGTTGTTCTAATATGGAAAAATATTCATAGTAAGATTATAATACAAATGATGTGTCCATAGAAAAAATTATGAAAAGATTTGTACACAAAAAATTATAAAATCAGTAACTGTGGGAAGTGGGGAAGCATTATGGATGAATTTCATTTTTTCCCTTTCTCTATTACTTCAAACATTGTCTTTTCCAAGATGAATACAGGGTTTTATTTTTAAAACATTGATAATTATTTCAATCCTGTCCAATTTGAGACACTGTGACTTCCAGGGCCTATACCCAGAGATGGACCTCCAGTGTTCAATCCACACAATTTCTTACAAGAGTATTTGGAGTCCTATATAGTACAGCCTACAATTTGAAGTGGGAAATAGGAGTTACACAGAAAGCAGACAAGAAGGAATTGATCCAACGGCAGTAGGAGAGGCTTTTCAAGAATACAAGGTTAGAAAGATAAAGGGTAGTCAATAGGCTATCAGGCCTTAGATGTAGAATTTGCAACATGCACTTAATCTTTGTAAGATAATGAGTCCTTTCACAGGAAGGCATGGGAGGTTTTCCCTGTCCGTACACCCTGATGTCCACTTGGTCTAACTTTGAACTCTCTCTATGCACACTAATTCTGAAGGGCAGAAGATCCATTTTGCAACTTGAGAATGGCAGTATGTGGAATTAAAAGAGAAAGTGATGCAGGAGAGTTTTTCATTGACCTCTTCTCACAAAACATCGGCTATTCGTTTCCAGCTACTCTAACAAGTACTTAGGTTTTTATGACATGCTAAAGAATACCACATGTATGCATCTATAAATGTCAGCTTGAGTCCTAGGAGTAATGTTCTATGTGATGCCCCATTTTGTAAAGGACAAGATCTTTAATGATTCTTTCCTTGCAGTGTTCCAAGCATTATGTTTGGAAAGCACCATGCCTTAATGAAATAAGACCTTAATATGCTCAGAGGGAAATAAAAATGGACTCTACTTAGTAACTTAGTAAAGATAAGACCACAAATACTCTTGCCTTGATTAAGCCTTAGTTTAGGGCCTTGCAAACTTGCTGTAAAGAGTCAGATAATAATTATTTTAGGCTTTGCAAGCCAAATGGTCTCTGTTACAACAGAGACTATAGACAATATATAAACAAATGGGTGTGGTTGTATTCCAATAACACTTTATTTTCAAAAACAGATAACAGACCCAATTTTGCCTACAGGCCATAGTTTACCAATCTCTAACTTAGACAATATCAAGTAAACTTGACTGAAGCACGAATTAATCCAAGTTCAGAAAATACCAAAGAAAATACTTAATTAACTAATCAACAGGGATTTGATCATTTAAATATCCTGCTATTCAAACAGTAATTGATTTTTATATAAAATCTAGCAGACTATTTAATCCATCATTTTATACTAGATTTAATTATTGTTTTTCCAGGAAGATTCCCTATTTTACAAAATCCAACAATGTAGAGATGCAGATCAGGTTTCTTCTTCAGATGCTTATATATTTCTAATTTTAAAGTTAATAAATGTGTAAATTATTATAACCCTGATGGGACCTGCATTTTACGTACATGCTTGAATGCACAAGTACTTAGCCTTCCTCTCTATAATTGGAATTGACTAGCTCTATAGCCTCATTTCTGCTGCTGGAAAACAAGCCAATTTTAGATCAATTCTCAGTCCAGCCCAAATACTCAGACAGTTCAGGTCTATGGCTATAGTCTTGTTATAGTCAGTCTTGTTATAACTCCCTCACATGCTTTTGGGTTTTCTCTTTCACTCAGTTCTTGAGTTGACTCTATAGTCCTAAACCAGGGAGATTCTAGTGTTGGCTGGTGAGTCTCTGTCTCATTTCTTTGCTCCACAGGTGAACACTGACCTTAGCATGCTGTGTAAAGGACTCCACTTCTTCCCTCCTCTCTGGCTTTTGGGGTCTATTGAAATTCCAAGTTTCCCAATGATCTATGGGGTAAACTATGTACCCTCGCATTGCATCCTACTACTAGTCATGGTCACCTGGCAACACGCCTGGGAACACTTCCTCTTGCCAATTTTTCTTGCCAGTCAGGCCCAGAGAAACTCCAGTCCCCTTCAAATTCTCTGAAGCACTGAAAAACTCAGCTTGGGGATGAAGGACAGGGCAGTCTCTGAACTCTGAGGCTCCAATAGATTGTTTCCATTTTCAACTCCCCAACACACATGAACTCAGTGGTGCGGGGAGAATAGGAGCGGCTATACTCTAAGATCTCAAACCAGAAGCAGGTTACAGCCCACTCTCTGAGCCTTGAATCCTATGGCACTGGGTGGGAGAGGGTGTGCTTGAGGGTGGTGGGGCAGGACATCACATCCCCACAAAGTCCTACCTTTATTTCCACCTGTCATTCTTTAGATCTAGTAGGAAGGACCCTTAGTTTTTGCACACAAGTTTAAGATTTTGAGGTCCTTTATTTTTTTATTTTTTTATTTATTATTTATTTATGTTTTTTTATTACATTATGTTAGTCACCATACAGTATATCCCTGGTTTCTGATGCAAGGTTCGATGATTCATTAGTTGCGTATAACACCCAGTGCACCATGCAATATGTGCCCTCCTTACTACCCATCACCAGCCTATCCCATTCCCCCACCCCCCTCCCCTCTGAAGCCCACAGTTTGTTTCTCAGAGTCCATAGTCTCCCATGCTTCACTCCCCCTTCTGATTACCCCTCTTTCTTTATCCCTTTCTTCCCCTACCCATCCTTTATTTTTAAATTGGTCTTTGTCAACTCTCCCTTGGTATATGAGGTGAACGATGAGGTGGTTCGTCAACACAACCAAATCTGACCTCAGGAATGGAGGCCAAGATCTGCTTTATGGAGATTTTCATCTCAGGGCGCCTGGGGGACTCAGTCAGTTAAATATCTGCCTTTGGCTCAGGTCATGATCTCAGGGTCCTGGGATCAAGCCTGGCTTCGGGCTCCCTGCTGGGCCAGGAGTCTGCTTCTCTGTCTCCCTCTGACCCTCCCCTCAGCTCATGCTCTCTCTCTCTCAAATGAATAAATGAAATGTATTTAAAAAAAAAAAAAAAAGATTTCCATCTCTCATCAGCAACCAGAGCCCATGGGTGAAAGCTGGTGGGAACAGGTCTCTTAGCTAGAACAAAGAAGTAGGAAAGAAACCATGAAAATGTTTTCTTTAGGATTCTTATTGTTACAGCAGGAGTTGTCGTAAGTTATTTTCAGAAGGAGGCAGGGATGTCACACAGACATAGGGACTTGTGACTGGAGAATAACGTGCTTGGGAAGAGAGGAAATGACAGAAAATTAGTCCTGAAAGTCAACCTGCAGCAGTGCTGGAGAGAATGTAGTATGCTAGTATGTGGACAGTGACTCAGCGGTCAGAGAGACCCAGGTGAGAATCCTCAGTTCTCTTCATTTGTTGTCAGGATAATCCTTCTGCTCCTAAGTCCAACCACTCCACGGGTACAATGGGTCCTTATAATCCCAGCTCTTTGAAGATTTTGCTCCGAATAGCTCTCTCCCCGCTGCATCATCCTGTTAGTGTCCACGGGGTCATTCTTACCAGCTCACGTACATGCTGTTAGTATGCTCTACATTTCAGCAAAATTTCTTTCAAGGTTTGGTCTGTACTCACTGTCCCCACTTCCCCACTTCCAATTCTTAGGAAGGCATTGGCTATGTTTTAATGCATTCTAAGTTACCATCTATCCTAATCATCCATAGAAACCTCACTTTTCAATGTTAACAGTGGACACATCCTCAAACCTCACTCTTACACCTCTTGGCAGTATTTGGTGCATCCGAGGATGCTCTCCTTTCAGTTGGCCTCCAGAATAGTATGTTCGTTAAATATGCCTCTCTCACTGGCCTATCCTTCTCAGCCTTCTTTGCTGGATCTTCTCCCCAGCTCTCTTCTCTAACGTCCTTTACCCTAATGAGCTTCCTCAGTGCTCTTGCTTTAAATTACTTCAACATAATTTTGAATTTGATGATTCCTGAATCTTTCTCTCTTTTCCTGACATCTGCCTTAAGATCCAGAAAGCCTACTCTACATCTCTACTCAGATATGCAATAGGCATCTCAAATTTAATTGCCCTAATAAAACTCAAAATCCTCCTTCAGTCTAAAGACAAAAAAACCACCACCAACAAATGTTGAACTCTAGTTAATAGTTTGCTTTTCACAGTGATAGGCATTAGCAATTCTGAAACTATTTTGTGTATATTCCAGGATTGAGCAAATGGGTCAACATATTGAGAATAATAGGAGCCAATTTGCTCACTGTTGAAAAAAGAAATTACAGATGCAGAAATGGAGAAGTCTAGACTGGAATTGAAAGTATTAGTGTGAATGCATGGTGTTTGATCAATAGATGATAGACAGATATGGTAAACAAATAAAGATACACACATATTCACAGCTCTTTCCTGCCGAGCAGACTTAGCAGCATTGACCCTCTGGGAGCAATGAACACACCTAGCATATTCTTTCCTCACAAAAAGAAATCAAGAGTTTCTTGGAAACCATGGAGCAGGGAAAGTAGAAGATAGGCCTGGAACATCTTCCTATGCTAGAAAGTAAGGAATTGTTCGAAGAATAATGAGGGCATATCAAAGGGACACAAGAATCAGCACGGAGAGACTGGCTAAATCTTGGAAAACGGGAGCATTAAAATAATTAGTGATAGTAATATATAATAATCCTTTGAATAGAACAAAAATCCGTGATTCCACACTAATATAAATAAATAAATGAAGAAAGTAAAGCTTTACCTTCCAGTGGAATGACAACTAATAAATGTATAAGCAAGAATAGAATTGAGGGAGTGGGGAATCACCATTTTTCACCATCTATGTAACACATGACGTAGGAAAGGATCATCGATGGATGATAAAACTAGTGGTTGAGTGATGAGAAACACGGTATTTTACATAATTATCTGAGTGTCTTCCTACATATTATTAATAACAAAGGGAAATATAGAAACTGTACAGTTGAAAGAGCTAGTGACCACTACCTTAACATAGTAATCAAAGTTAATATCACTAATAATAAGACAATGCTCCACTAAACATTTGATATGATCCACTGAGGACATAACATGTGTAGTATTCCTGCTGACAGAGCTTGTTAACCCAATCGCAAGGAAACCATAGATACCCAGCTCAAAGGACATTCTAGAGTTTACCTTGCCTATCTGCTTAGAAAATATCAAGTTCTGGGGCGCCTGGGTGGCACAGCGGTTAAGCGTCTGCCTTTGGCTCAGGGTGTGATCCCAGCGTTACGGGATCGAGCCCCACATCAGGCTCCTCCACTATGAGCCTGCTTCTTCCTCTCCCACTCCCCCTGCTTGTGTTCCCTCTCTCGCTGGCTGTCTCTATCTCTGTCAAATAAGTAAATAAAAAATCTTTAAAAAAAAAAAAAAAGAAAATATCAAGTTCTGGAAAGACAAAAATGACTGTAGAAATGTCCTAGATTTAAGGGGACTAAAAATATAGGAAAACAAAATAATGTGTAATACTGACTTGAATATAGTGGGCTGGGGAGAGGGAAAAAGAAAGACATTAGAAGATTGATGAAATTGGAATATAGAAATATAAATTGTATAAAAAATAATACTCAATTGTAAATATCCAGATTTGTATCATTTTACTGTATTTATGTAAATGAATATACACTGAAATATTTTGGGAATAAAAGGACACTTTTCAACTTATTTTTTTAATGATTCAGAAAGAGAAGAAGGGAATGGAATAATAAGGCAAGATGTTGAATGAAAGTAAGTGGTGAATCTGAATATGGAGAAGATAGTTCTCTGTACTATTTTCAAACTTTTCTGTAAGATTGAAATTATATTAAAATTAAAGTTTACCAAAATGTTTACATTGTTTTTAGAAGATTCAGGAGTGACACACTGGTCATATATAATGCTAGGAGCTAATATCGAGAGCAAGAGACAGAAGTCTGGGTGTGCTAAGAAGGAGCTTCAGAGTTTTAAACCCCATGAAAGAAGTATTTTCTGAGGGAGGAAGGGTTAAGATGGCAGAGGAGTAGGGGACCCATTTCTCAGCCGGTCCCCTGAGTAGAGCTGGATAGGTACCAGACCAGCCTAAACAACCACGGAACCAGCCTGAGACGCAGGAAGATACATCTGGATCTCTACAAATGAACATCTCCAGCGCTGAGTATTGAGGTACGAAGCGGGGAGCCGTGAAACCGCGCACAGATAGCGGAAGATAAACGGAAGGGGGAGGGAGCCGCCGCATTCGGGCGCCAGGAAGTGGTAGCCACTTGCACGGGGGAGCGGGCGGGCTCGAGGTCGGCACCCGCGAGAGAACAGACTGTGACCGTGAGCGGAGAGCGCGCCACCAGACTGAAACGGAGTGCTCCGGTGTGCTCACTGGTACCAAACTGAGACCGGGAGATCCGGGAGCACGCGCGGGGCGGCTGGCGGCTGGTGGCGTTAGAAACACAAAGGACAGAGGCGCGCCGGCCCTGGAAGTGAGGGCTGGAATGCCAGGTGTGGGGCGCACATCCCGGGACGCTGCAGGGTTGAGCAGCACCAATAGTAACAGAGTTAAAGTGGCCAGAACATCAGTGGAGAACGGTCCGTGATCCCTCTGTTCTGAGACAGAGGCTGAGATTCAGCCTCTGCTGCTCTGACTCTCAGAAGAGGCACAGCAAACCGCCAGGGAAAGCCGCCAGAGAAACAAAGCCTGGAAATACCGGCTCAGAGAGTGCCCATCCCCATCCCCCCTCGCAGGGGACACGGAGACTCTACCCAAACAGGGTTGCCTGAGTATAGGCGTGGCAGGCCCTCCCCCAGAACACAGAAGGCAGGCTGAAAAATCAAGAAGCCCACACCCCTAAGATCCCTATAAAACAAGGGCACACGGCCTGGGTCCCAGTCAATAATTTGGGCTCTGGACAACCCCACAACCTCTCCTCATCAGAATGACGAGAAGAAGTCCCCCCCCAGCAAAGAAAAGACAGTGAGTCTGTGGCCTCTGCCACAGAACTAGTGGATATGGATGTAACCAATTTATCAGAAATGGAATTCAGAGTAACAATGGTCAAGATGATGTGTAGACTTGAAAAAAGTATTAACGAAAATGTTAATGAGAATATGGAATCTCTAAGGGTGGAAAGGAGAGCAAATCTGGCAGAAATTAAAAATTCTATGAGCCAAATGCAGTCAAAACTAGAGGCTATGATTGGGGCGCCTGGGTGGCACAGTGGTTAAGCGTCTGCCTTCGGCTCAGGGAGTGATCCCGGCGTTATGGGATCGAGCCCCACATCAGGCTCCTCTGCTATGAGCCTGCTTCTTCCTCTCCCACTCCCCCTGCTGTGTTCCCTCTCTCACTGGCTGTCTCTCTCTCTGTCGAATAAATAAATAAAATCTTTAAAAAAAAAAAAAAAA
>NW_024427107.1:50384638-50385794 GCF_017311325.1 Ursus maritimus | reverse complement strand
AAAAAAAAAAAAAAAACTAGAGGCTATGACGGCCAGGATAAATGAGGCAGAGGAACGTATTAGCGAATTGCAGGATGGGTTAGAAGACAAAGCGAAAATAGAAGCTGGACTTAAAAAAATCCACGCCCACGAATGCAGGTTACAGGAGATTACTGACTCAATGAAACAATCCAATGTCAGAATCATCGGCATCCCCGAGGGGGTGGAAAAAACAAAGGTCTAGAAAAGATATTTGAACAAATTGTAGCTGAAAACTTCCCTAATCTAGCGAGGGAAACAAACATTTGTGTCCAAGAGTCAGAGAGGACCCCTCCCAAGCTCAACCATGACAAACCTACATCACATCACGTCATAGTGCAATTCGCAAATATTAGATCCAAGGATACAGTATTTTTTTTAAAGATTTTATTTATTAATTGACAGAGATAGAGACAGCCAGCAAGAGAGGGAACACAAGCAGGGGGAGTGGGAGAGGAAGAAGCAGGCTCATAGCAGAGGAGCCTGATGTGGGGCTCGATCCCATAACGCCGGGATCACTCCCTGAGCCGAAGGCAGACGCTTAACCACTGTGCCACCCAGGCGCCCCAATCATAGCCTCTAGTTTTGACTGCATTTGGCTCATAGAATTTTTAATTTCTGCCAGATTTGCTCTCCTTTCCACCCTTAGAGATTCCATATTCTCATTAACATTTTCGTTAATACTTTTTTCAAGTCTACACATCATCTTGACCATTGTTACTCTGAATTCCATTTCTGATAAATTGGTTACATCCATATCCACTAGTTCTGTGGCAGAGGCCACAGACTCACTGTCTTTTCTTTGCTGGGGGGGGACTTCTTCTCGTCATTCTGATGAGGAGAGGTTGTGGGGTTGTCCAGAGCCCAAATTATTGACTGGGACCCAGGCCGTGTGCCCTTGTTTTATAGGGATCTTAGGGGTGTGGGCTTCTTGATTTTTCAGCCTGCCTTCTGTGTTCTGGGGGAGGGCCTGCCACGCCTATACTCAGGCAACCCTGTTTGGGTAGAGTCTCCGTGTCCCCTGCGAGGGGGGATGGGGATGGGCACTCTCTGAGCCGGTATTTCCAGGCTTTGTTTCTCTGGCGGCTTTCCCTGGCGGTTTGCTGTGCCTCTTCTGAGAGTCAGAGCAGCAGAGGCT
>NW_024427107.1:50383355-50384628 GCF_017311325.1 Ursus maritimus | reverse complement strand
ACCTGGAATGAGAGAAAGGGTTGGGGGGGGGGGCATTTTTAAAGCTCTTTCAGAGAAAAACATGCAGCCAAGGATCCTTTATCCAGCAAGGCTGTCATTCAGAATTGATGGAGAAATAAAGACCTTCCAGAATCGCCAGTCATTAACCAATTTCGTAACCACGAAACCAGCCCTACAGGAGATATTAAGGGGGGGTTCTATAAGGGAAAAAAGGCCCCAAGAGTGATACAGAACAGAAAGTCACAACCGATACAAACAAAGACTTTACTGGCAACATGGCATCATTAAAATCATATCTCTCAATATTCAGTCTCAATGTAAATGGCTTAACTGCTCCCATAACGCCACAGGGTTGCAGATTGGATAAAAAGACATGACCCATCCATTTGCTGTCTACAAGAGACTGATTTTGAACCCAAAGATATAGTCAGACTGAAAGTAAAGGGATGGAATACCATCTTTCACGTAAATGGACCTCAAAAGAAAGCTGGGGTAGCAATTCTCATATCAGATAGATTGGATTTTAAACTAAAGACTATAGTTAGAGACGCAGAAGGGCGCTATATTATTCTTAAAGGATGTATCCAACAAGTGGATATGACAATTATAAATATATATGCCCCCAAAAGGGGAGCAGCAAGATACACAAGCCCACTCTTAACCAGAATAAAGAGACATATAGATAAAAATACGTTAATAGTAGGGGACCTCAACACCCCACTATCAGAAATAGAACACCCTGGCAAAAACTAAGCAAAGAATCAAAGGCTTTGAATGCCATACTCGACGAGTTGGACCTCATAGGTATATATAGAACACTACACCCCAGAACCAAAGAATACTCATTCTATTCTAATGCCCATGGAACATTCTCAAGAATAGACCATGTTCTGGGACACAAAACAGGTCTCAACCGATACCAAAAGACTGAAATTATTCCCTGCATATTCTCAGACCACAACACTTTGAAAGTGGAACTCAACCACAAGGAAAAATTTGAAAGAAACTCAAACACTTGGAGACTAAGAACCATCCTGCTCAGGAATGATTCGATAAACCAGGAAATCAAAAATCAATTTAAACAATTTATGGAGACCAACGAGAATGAAAACACAACGGTCCAAAACCGATGGGATACTGCAAAGGCAGTCCTAAGGGGGAAATACATAGCCATCCAAGCCTCACTCAAAAGAATAGAAAAATCTAAAACGCAGTTTTTATATTCTCACCTCAAGAAGCTGGAACAGCAACAGAGGGACAGGCCTAATCCACA
>NW_024427107.1:50062166-50381045 GCF_017311325.1 Ursus maritimus | reverse complement strand
ATGCCCTTCAACAGATGACTGGATTAAGAAGTTGTGGTCCATATATACAATGGAATATTACTCAGCTATCAGAAAGAACGAGTTCTCAACATTTGCTGCAACATGGACGGCACTGGAGGAGATAATGCTAAGTGAAATAAGTCAAGCAGAGAAAGACAATTATCATAGATTTCTCTCATCTATGGAACATAAGAACTAGGAAGATCGGTAGGGGAAGAAAGGGATAAAGAAAGAGGGGGTAATCAGAAGGGGGAGTGAAGCATGGGAGACTCTGGACTCTGAGAAACAAACTGAGGGCTTCAGAGGGGAGGGGGGCGGGGGAATGGGATAGACCGGTGATGGGTAGTAAGGAGGGCACGTATTGCATAGTGCACTGGGTGTTATACACAACTAATGAATCATCGAACTTTACATCAGAAACCAGGATGTACTGTATGGTGACTAACATAATGTAATAAAAAAACATTAAAAAAAAAAGAAGTATTTTCTGAGGGTGATAGAGTCTAAATCATGACCTCACTAGTGAATGATGGCTAGGAAAAGAGAAAAACCAATATCCTGGCACTGCGAAAGGAAGGAAAAGGCCCTTCATCGATACAATGTTTAAAGTCCACAAGGATGACAACAGCGATTCAGTTGTAGACAAAGGCTTTTCTAAGTGTTGAGGTTATCGAATAAAATGGAATGAGTGGACAATAACAATGAAGTCGGGGAGAAGGTGGCAATACATGGATAACACTGTGGTTCAAAGAAAGGCACCAACAAGGATTAGTGGGGAAGTAATGAGGAAGAAGCAGAAAACGGGAACTGAATGTGTACAGACATTTCTAGGATCAAGGAGAAGGAGGGGTGGGGGTGGGGTAAAGCCTCTATTTGAAAGGTTGGCCAGAAAAGCAGTATCATCAGGCAAAACCATGTTTTACTTAAAGATTAAAAAAAAAAAAAAATAGAACACATTCCAGGGAATTGTCAAAACTGTAGGGTCATCTCTTCAACAAATGGTGCTGAGAAAACTTGATATCCACATTCAGAAGAATAAAATGGACCCTTTCCTTACATCACATCCAAAAAAATCAACTCAAAAATGGACCAAAGACCTAAGTAAGAATTGAAACTATAAAATTCTTAGAAGAAAACATAAAGGAAATCTTCATGATGTATTTAAGAAAATGCTGCAAAATCCAACAACACTCAAAGCAGAAGGAACAAAGGCAAAAATAGATAAATTGGACTTCAACAAAATTGGAAACATTTATGCAAAGAAAATAACAAGAAAGCAAAGTCAAACCACAGAATGGGAGAAAATATTTGTAAATCATACCTGATAAGGGTCTGATATCTACAATATAGAAAGGGCTCTTACAATGCTCCAAACTGACAATTTAAAATGGTCAAAGGACTTGAATAGACATTTCTCCAAAGAAGATATACAAGTGACCAACAAGCACATGAAAAGATGCTCAACATCATTAATCGTTAGGGAAATGCAAATCTAAACAGGGGACACTACTTCATAGCCACGAGGGTGGCCATAATAAAAAAAAAAAAAAATGGAAAAGAACTGCTGGTGAGGGTGAGAAGAAACTGGACCCCTCCTACCCTGCTAGTTGAAATGTGAAATGGTACAGCCACTGTGGAAAACCATTTGGTGGTTCCTCAATTAGCTGAACATAGAATTACTGTATGAGCCCATAATTTCACTTCTAGAGGCAGGTGTGCCTGTGCGAGAGAAAGAGAGAGAGCACGCGCGCGAAGCACAAGAGCATGCAAAAGAAAGTTTGAATACAAATATTCATAACAGCTCTATTCACAATAACCATAAGGTAGGAATGACC
Source organism: Ursus maritimus (assembly GCF_017311325.1). NCBI lineage: Eukaryota > Metazoa > Chordata > Mammalia > Carnivora > Ursidae > Ursus > Ursus maritimus. The sequence goes on along the minus strand of NW_024427107.1, from coordinate 50,379,210 downwards.
CAGATGTCCATAATGGATGAGTGGGTGAACAAAATACCGTAAATCCATCGGTGCAATATCGTCTCACTACAGGAAGGAACGAAGTACTGACACATGCTACAACATGGAGGAACCCTGAAAACATGATGCAGGGTGAAAGAGGCCAGACACATAAGGCTACTTTTTATAGGAGTCCNTGTAGGGAAATGGGGAGTGACTATTTAATGGGTATTGGTTTCTTTTTGCAATGATGAAACAGTTCCGGAACTAGACAGAGATGACAGTTGCACAACAAAGGAACGTATTTAATGCACTGAACTTTACACTTAAAAATGGTTAAAACAGTAAGTTTTATGTTGTATATATTGTAGTACAATAAAAAAATACAGGGTGTCAAGGAACATAGAAGAAGGTAGAGAGGTGGGAAACTCTACAGATGGAGCTGCAGATGGAGAACAAGAAAATGGGAAGAGTTGCACAAAATCACCAGAAAGGGAACCTGAAACCAAACTTTGAAAAGCTTTGAACATCATTTTAAAGAGTTTGTACATTACTCTAGAAACATTAAAGAGCCACTCAAGAGTTTAAAGCAACAGGGAAGATTGATCTGACAGTTCTAAAGTTTCTGTACCACTCTCTTGAATGGGGGTCCTATAAGATATCAAAACAGCTATGAGAAGTTCTCTTATGGACAGTTTCATTAATAAACTTGAGGAAATTGCCTCCTCTTTTTCCCCAGGAAGCCAGGGCTCAAAAGTCTTCTCCTAGAAGACTCTTTTTTTCCCTAACCTCCTTCTTAAACTGTAAGCTAAAAGTAGCCAGACTGATAGCCTCCCTAAAAAGGTTTAATTTTTTTTATTTGAATATAGTTGACACGAAATGTTACATTAGTTTCAGGTGTACAACACAGTGATTCAACTTCTCTATATATTATGCTGTGCTCACCACAAGAATAGCTACCATTCATCACCAAAGTAAACTGTTACAATACCACTGACTATATTCCCTCTGCTGTGTCTTTTATTCCTGGGACTTATTCAGTGCTACCTGGAAACCTATTATCTCCCACTTTCCTTCACCCATTTTGCCCATCCCCTCACTTTTCCCCCCTCTCCCCTCTGGCCACCCTTTGCTCTCTGTATTTATAGGTCTGATCCTACAAGGATTTAATTAGGATACTTTTTTTTTTTTTTTTTTTTTTTTTGCTAATGCTTCCCTAAACAATTAGTGGACTGAAGGCCTAAGTTATTTTAACAAAAATATCTCCCCTGCTCCCCGGCAGCCACGAAGCTTCCTCCTAGCTGTGGGATGATCCTTTGGGCGTAAGCATGAAAGCCAGGGCTGCTAACATTTCATGGCAGAAAGTCAAGGCTGCCGCCTGCGAGTCTGGCATGTAAGGCATATAGATCTATCTTTAATCAAAACCACAGACCGTTGGCACTTGGGGCACTCCAGGAATGCAGGCAGGAATTCTCAATGATCCAACCCTGGCTCAAAGCTCCTAGGAACACCTGATAAAGCGATTTGCTAAGATCCATTGTTAACTGTTTACTAGATAGTTAACCACCGCTAGGTTTGAGTTAGGAGAGTTAATAAATCGCATACGGAGAGGTCTTATTAACCATAGTTCCCCATCTGTTTGCTTCTTTTGGATTTGAATATTATAGCTTCAGACTTACTCAACTGAATAATTTTAATTTTTAAAAGTCAACCACACATTGTGAGTTATCCATAGTCATTTTATCCCTCTAGACTCATCCCCTACTTTTCCCCCCAGAGCCCCAACTTCTGCCTATTTATCTTATTTACAGTGTACCTTCCGATGTGTCATCTGCTGAGCACACAAAGATGGATAAGACATGGTTACTGCCTTCAAGGTACTCTATTAGCCCAACAACAACAAAACAGATATTGGGCTGTTGCAGGAACAAGGTATTTTCCAAGTGTCTCTCTCCACTATTGTTTTAGGAGGTCACAGTTCTGTGCCAAACACCTTAGGAGCTTTACAAAATCAGAGACACCTCCTCATTCCAGGCAGGACCTTGCTTTGCATTTTTAAAATCACAGTGAGATGAAAATTTAGGACAATTAGGCATGAAAAGGGGTTTTACTGTCCCTTTATGCCTGACAAAATGGGCCACCAAGAAATACCCAGAAGATACCATCTCTGTCCGGGTTTTGAGCATCTTGTGTTCCCACCTGAGCCCGGACCCGTCAGGCTTGCATACTCTCCCCAGCCAAACCTCACCACCTTGACCAAGTAGCAGCTCCGAAGGAGAGGAGGTGCTGTGTCCTTTTTGTAACTCTTGGGCTTCAAACTGTGCTGTTGAATCACAACACTGTTACTTCTTTTGTGTCACGAGGGGCGGGTCTCTAACCGCTCATAGAATCATTAAACAGGCAACATTTTGAACAAATAAAATAATCGCTTAGAAATTTTACAAGATCAACAGGCCTTCTTCCTTCATAAATACGTATTATTTTACAGTGACTTATTTAAGAATAGACAATGAGGGGGTGCTTAGGTGGCTCCCTTGGTTAAGCATCTGACTGACTCCTGGTTACAGGTCACGATCTCAGGACTGTAAGATCAGCTCTTCCAGCTCCACATTCAGCGGGGAGTCTGCTTGAAATGCTCTCTCCCTCTCCCTCCACCCCTCCCCCACCCGTCAAATAAATAAATCCTTAAAAAAATAAACGATGAGCACAGTTTGTTAATCCTATTTGTTTCTCATGAAAAGAGGAAAAAATTATATGTTAAGCATCAAGACCCTTGGTGATGATTAATTTTATGTTTTAACTTGACCAGGCTAAGGGACGACCTAATGGCCGGTAAAACATTATTTCTGGGTGTATTCATGAGAGTGTTTCTAGAAGAAATTAGCATTTGAATCGGTAGACTCCGTGAAGAACATCTGCGCTCACCAATGTGACTGGGCATCACCCAATCTGTTGGCCTGAACAGAAAGGCAGAGGAAGAGTGAATTCCCCCTCTTCCTGAGCTAAGACATCCACTTCCTCCTGCCCTTGGACACCAGAACTCCTGGTTTGGGGGCCTTTGGACTCTGGGACTTATACGAGCACCCCACCACTTTGGGTTCTCAGACCTTTGGCCTCAGACTAATAGTGGTTATGCCATCAGCTCCCCTGGTGCTCAGGCCTTTAGACTTGGACTGAATTACACCACTGGCTTTCCTGGTTTTCCAGCTTGCAGACAGCAGGTCAGAAGACTTGTCAGCCTCCATAACCATGTGAGCCAATTCCTATAGTAAGTCTCTTCGTATCTATCTATCTCTCTATCTATCCATCCATCCATCCATCCACCCACCCATCCTATTGATTCTGTTTCTCTGGAGAACCCTAAAACACACTTTAAGGGGGAAATTAATTTAGGACCTCCCCATTGCAAACATCCAGCATGCTGCTGGGCATATGGATTTTTTTTTTTTTTTTGATGAGGCACTAATTTTTGTCCTTATTGTGGGCTTCCATAGAAAATACACAATCCACCCCCACACACACATACTTTGTTCGGATTCTCTTTGAATTTCCAAACAGCATTTGTTTTTACAATACCTACTGGGTCAGTCCTTTTTACATATAGGAATTGTACCTAGTTACCAAATTTTCCATTGATTGCCCCCAACACTGCAAAATAACACCAATCTGCTGTGTCTGAATGAGTCATTAAAGCATGCAGCTTCTTGTCTAGCCACTATTTGTGCCCTATGTGTCAAATGCTCCATACTTCTGGAATGGAATGGAAACACAGGCAGTAATTGTGAACCTCATACGTAGCCAAAAATCATTGTGGGAATGTTTCTCTTCTGCCTGCTTTCCCACAGGCTGTGAGGCCACCCAAGACCCTCCACAGAGCTGGCCAAGGCAGTTCACAGTCTGTCCTGCACACTCAGTCCTCTCCAAGGCCAGCGCAAGGTCTGGATTTACAGGGAGGTAGTAGGAAGTTTGCCTTAATTTCCAACCAGGGAGAGCTGAGCTATGAGAATTATTAGTTCTTGATTTAAAAACTAATAGTTTGTTTTCCCCAAACAAGTTTTGGATCTATTAGCACTTAGAGAAGAAGAGGAGTGACTAACTGGTACTCGAGAATGCCAACAGGCCTAAAGTAGGCCACTTCCACAATGGCTCGATTTCACCTTCCAAGGCAGTTTCTTTATGACCACATTGGCAAAGGAAAATGTGTACCATGAATTTATTTCTCTTTTCCCTAAATACACACAAAATCTGCAGTTAGGCAGGCAGCTCCAACACAATCTAGAATGTCCAACACATCTTCTAGTCATCTGGTCTCCACTCTTCTCCCAAATAACAAGAGTGAGATTCCCTTTACTGGAAGGGACGTGGGAAGATAAAGGCTAATAGCCATATAAAGAGGAAGTAAATTTAACCTCAGCAAAAATTCAAATTCTAATCATGAAAATCCTTAGCAAAGAAGTAAAACCCATCACTGGAAATGCAGTGCAGAAGCTGGATGTTCATGGCAAGGGCCTCTGGAAGGGATATGCAGTTTGAATGAGAAATCAAAGGTTCTCCGAGAGCCACATACGTAACAAGATAGGAAGTTGTCCAGCCAAAGCACAACCGAGAACGGCTTTCTTTCCCCACGCAGCTTGAGAAGCCACCAGGTGTCAGTGTAAGCTGGAAAATACAACCAACTCCTTGGGGGTTTTCTGTGTGTGTTTTGTTTTTATAACTTGCCTCAATTTACATGAGGAGAGAACGTTCTGGACGTGCTGAACATAAAAAATACTAAGGGGAATATGGAATACAGAAACTCAAAAAGTATCAAAAGTTAATGATCATTAACATGATAAATCAGCTTCCAATTCTTCTCACATAGGGAATGTTTCAGTTGACCAACACCACATTTGGGAGGAAGAAACAATGGTTTCTACTGGTCGGATATGCAGCAAAGAGCAAAATTATTTTTAATAAACTTGACTGTGAGATGCATTCCCACCCGAGCTCAGCACGAGCATCGTGTGAAGTGGGCAGTAATTTAGGAGTCACAGCTGTTGATTAATTTCAGAGAATTTTGCAGACATTTCCGCATTCCCCATGTGACTAACCTGGCTTCATATTCTTACTGCAATTTTAGAAAAAGTTCTGCCTCTTTAGGGAATTTCCTCTAGACACAAAGAATTAAGTAAAAACAATGAACACCCTCACTCCCATAGGAGACCTAAATTTACTATGTTTAGAATAGACAGGCACCTCCTAGAATTTCATATATTTCTACTTTAGTGGTTAAGGGGTTCTTGTGGGAGCCTCACCTATACTCTCAAATTAGCCATATTCTTGAAAATTAGTGACACATTTTCCTCAAAAACAAAATTATCCCTGAGGAAATAAAAACCCATATTTTTATACCATTTTTTGCTTACCAGACAAAATTTCTTCCCACATCTGTTATTAACAGCAATCCTATTACATAAGTAAAATAATTCCATGCCCATTTTATAGAGGAGATTGAGGCTAAACAATGATCACAATATTTGCACACTGGGTTCACTTCTTAGCATTCAATTCCCATTGTAAACTTTTTTTTTTTTTTAAGTAGGCTCCACACCTAGCATGGGGCACAATGCAGGGCCTGAACTCACAACCCTGAGATCAAGACCTGAGCAGAGATCTAGAGTCAGATGCTTAACCAACCCAGCCACCCAGGTGCCCCTCCATTTGTAAATCTCTGACGCAGCTCCGAGAGCAAATAAAAATAAAAGGGCCCGATGCTATGGAAAAGGTTTTGACTGGGGCACCTGCGTGGCTCAGTCGGCTAAGTGTCTGACTCTTGGTTTCGGCTCAGGTCATGATCTCCTGGGTCCGAAGATTGAGCCATGTCAGACTCCGTGCTCGGCAGGAATTATTCGAGATTCTTTCCCTGTACCCCTCCCCCTGCACGTACGCTGTCTAAAATAAATAAATCTTTAAAAAAGACAAGGTTTTATATTTCCGGTGAAAACCACCGGGCAAATGTAGAATAAAGAGACAAATTTGAATGTGGTTATCCAACAGGAAAAAACGACACAAGACTATTGAAGACGGTCAACTAAAGCAATTTTTGTCAAATTCTCAAGAGATTAAATTTACCATGGGACTACAGCACTGTAAACGTAATGGAAAATGTATATACTTTTTTCCTTCATGTCTTTGGCAAGAGCAGAATGGGTTAGGAGCGAAATATAGTTAATGTTTATTTATAAGGCCTTAATTCCATCTTTCCAATTTCTATTGTGCAGAAACTAGGAGAGGTAGGAAAATAAAAGTTATGAGGATTTGAGAAGGAGCCTCAATAAAATAAACGTTCACTCTCCTGAGTTCTGAACGGATGAACAGGGCAGTCAGGCAGACGGGACTAGAAAGGGCTGCTTTATTGCTCACGAGCTGGGAGAAGTGTGGCTGAGGAGGGAGAGTGCACCGGGTTCCTCGGAATGTATCCTGAACAGATTCTGGGCGAATCTGAATAGATTCACCCAGAAGCAGGACCCAAGACGAGGGTGTGACTACAAGTGGTTTACTCAGGACTTAATCCAAGGAGGGGAGTGTGGGAGTGAGGCTGGCTGGCCAGAACGCTTTCTAGAGCCAGTCACTGCCTGAGCTCCATCCAGCTGGGGAGTTCTGGAAGAAAGCAGAGAGCACACCTCTGAGAGAAGGTGGCATATCTCCTCATCAAACTCCCATGCCATCCTGGCTGGAGAACGGCCTTTAGAGACATCCACTCTCGGGCACTTCCAGCTTATCTTGGGCACGGGCCAAGAAAAAACACTCAGAAAATACAGGGGTTTGAAGCAGCAGCCTCCTGCCTGTAGAGGTGAACGCCGGAGGGGAGAGGTGGGGCACACACACCATTTGCTACACCCAAGCCACAGGCAGCCCTGGGCAACCTCAGGCTTCCCGGGCAGGGCACCCAGCTTGAAGCCTACCACATGGCCAAAAGCGGACCAGGCTTAGATTTTCCTGAGCACAGAGAAAGGGACGGAGCCATGCATGCTTCCTCGCCCAAACTCAGATGAGTAAGGCAGGAGACAAGTGGAACCAGCAGGGCACTCAGTGGAGGTGGGAAAAAGAGACTCTCCAACAATGGCAATTCTGGGTGAGAATTACAGTAGGCAGGAAGTATCTACAAAAATTACCTAGAATGTCCTCACTCACTTTTGTTGCCTCTTGTTACCAAAAAGAAATCCCCAGCAAGCTACTTTCTGTGGTGGGACTGCAGTCCCCTAAGAGACCAAGTGAGAACGAGCTGGCGAACCCCAGCCAACCCTCAGACCTAGGGAGAGAATGATCAGCGGTCGTTCGCCCCTATTTGAGGGTGGTTTCCCACACGCCAGTGGACGGCCTGAAACAGAGCTCATGAAAGTCAACGCTCTTTAGACTTCAACGAACCGGAAAAGGGGACTGGAAGGCACTCTTTGTATCTACAAGGAGTTTCCCCGTAGTGGAGACGGGGTTTGGCCACCCTGAAAGCCGGGAGGTCCTCCTGCCCGGTTCCTCTCTCCGTTTCCGTGCAGGCCTCCCGCAGCCCTCACTCCTGCGCAGAAACGCAGCCCTGGTCAACCCTCTTCATTACTAAACAAGGGAGGCGGCACTGTTTCCTCCCTTAGTTTGGAAAGTCTGCTGCTCACCTTCGGAACCGGCCCTGTGGGGACGCCCGGGTGGCTCAGTCGGTTGAGCGTCTGCCTTCCGCTCAGGTCATGATCCCAGGGTGCTGGAAGTGAGCCCTGTGTCTGGCTCCTTGCTCAGCGGGGAGCCTGCTTCTCCCTCTGCCTGCCTCTCCCCCTGCTTTTGCGTGTGGCCTCTCTCTCTCTATCCCAAATAAAATCTTAAGAAAAAAAGAAATGGCCCTGGGGGGAGACAACTACCAAAATGATTCTGAGGAAATGATATCTTCCTGGAGGAAGACAGCGTCAGAAGGGTCCTTTTCAATGCAGCATTATGATAAATCCCACTGGCTTCTTTTGTTGCTGTTGTTTGAAACAATGTAGAAAACCTTCCCGGGCAGCTCCTTTTCACCAGCACGGGGTGGGGTGGGGTGGGGGCGGGGGGGAATTTACTTCCTGCAAGATGCCAGATGCAGGCAAATTACCTTTGCTCCCAGATCTGATTTACGGGAAGGGGCCTCCGCCTCAGGACTAACAAGCACAGCTTCTCCGAGTGAGCCACCCCTCACCCCACCCCCAGGACGCCGGCAGGGTGGAGAGGCCCCAGGGGTGGGAGGCCCTAGGGGTTGGGAGGTGGGAGGTCACCAACAAGGGGAACAAACGGGTTGGGAGGGGTGGGTGGGATGGAAAGAAGTGAAACACCCAAGCGTCTAACTCAAAATATTCGACAATTTCTGAGTCCGTGGCCACTGTCCTATATGGGAATTCGCACTGCCATGTATCCCAAGTATGAGCTAACTGACCCGGGTCCTCTTCTGTCTTTTACAAGTACGAAAAGTCAAAACAGCTTTGCTGTAAAATCATTGCTGGAATAGTCCCTTCACTCTGCAGGTCTCAGAAGCCTTTCCTACACGTTTTTAACATCTACGTTCTGGCCTTTAACTCTGGCCCAGCTCGGCCACCTAGTACAAATGCAACATGGAAACGTGGTCGTGAAGTACGCTGTTGGGTTCCCGGTTGCCATCCTTCACACCAGCCCAGACAGCTTACTTGGCTCGATGCTATCATTACTTCATCGTAAAAGCAGCATTCCAGTTACGCGTTCCCATATTAAGCTCATTAAACAACAGAAGGGGGTGGAGAAAACACAGGGGTTCTCAGCAATTGCGGTTCCCGTGGCCTTCACGTGCATGCTTGACGATGTCAACTCGGCAGCAGTGGTTCCCAGCTCGGGCAGCACGTGAGAATCCCCTAGAGAGCTTGTAGCTCGTGCTCAAGCCAAGCCTGCCCCAGACCAGTTACATGAAAATCACTAGGGGTAGTTCCCGGCACTGGTCGTTTTTAAAGCTTCGTCGCGATCCTGAAGTGCAGCCCAGAGCATTTTTGCTCTGTATTATTTTCATGGACAATAAAGCCACATGATTTTCCGAATGACTACTTTCAGTGCCTCCTGAAACTTTAGGGCTGTCTGCTCCCACTGTTGCCAGTTATTGCACTAGTTAGCGCTACAGATGACCCTAAGTCTTTGTTAAAAGGAAACCTGCGAGTCGAAAATCTGGAAGACTCTGAGAATAAAAGGAGCTCTGGAGAGAAATGCTCTGTTGCTTGAAGGCAAGTTCTGCACTCAAGGTTATCCTTAGTGCAGTCATTCTCCCTAAAGACTCAGCAATTGTGTCTAAGTGTTGTATGTAACCCCCCAAAGAGCTACGGGCCCTCCAGATCAGAATTAGCATATTGTATTCAAACAGGCCAAATCCAAATATATGTCCAAAAGGCCTTGACAAAGGCATCTTTACTTGCATTTCTTGAAAAGTGGCAGAAAGAAAATTATATAGCAGAAAACAGCAAAATATACTTAAAAATACTGCCCCCACCCCAAATCTTACACAGCAATACAGCAAATGCTTCTAATGTCTCCTCCCTCTTTCAAAAACACCGCCTCTCAAATATTCAGCCTACTTGGGATTTTCCACTTTTTTTTTTTAATCAATTCCTCTTTCTGTAAATAGCTTATGGTCTAATATTTAGTCATTGTTATCTTCTTTTTCATGCCAAGAATCTGAAATTTCTTATTCCGGTAATAAAAGCACTTTTCCTTGGGAAATCACCCGCTTCTTGACAGTGTTTTGGGTATAGCTGACCACACCGGCCTCTGGGACTAAGCACCAGCCCTGGCCCATCACCTGCAGCCCATGGTGCGGGGCCTTGATCAAGCACACGTGCAGCCAGGCCAGTCGGAGGCAATGGAGAGGCCAGGACTGTTAAGGCTATCGGGCAAAAGACGTTTTCTTCTGAGGATAGCAGTTTCAGAAATAGAAGTCTAGAGTTGCCTAAAGTGAGTATAGGAAGTCTTGAGAATGAATCCAATGATAAGAGTATAAAGCTCCGGGGTGAAAATAAAAATCTGGGTGTGCAACATGCCTCGGAGAGGTTAATCCCAAACCTACTAAGCTTTTGATGAAATTCAGCTGTGCTTCAAGAAAAGCTACCCTGCTTCACGTGTAGAAAACAAACTATTTGAAGATATTTTGAATTCTGTTGCTTGAAACTGGAAGATTTAGGTTTAATACAGAAACCAGTACTTAGATATAGGGTCTAAGTATATTCTAAGAGTCCATAAATGTGGAATTGGCTGAGCCGTGATGTGGGAGCTGGCAGTAAGGATACCTCTACTATTACGAAGAAGTTGGAAATGTTTGTTACTAGGTGGTTGACCCATCATCTATTCCATCTGGGATATAGATAACATGCCTAACAAGGCCGAAATTCTGCGGCCGTTTGCAGAAAACTCTAGAATGTGGGGGTGTATTGGTTATTCCATGAAGCCTTCACCCCCCAGAAAGAAACAGAAGTTTCTGTACACAGTTCTGTGCATGTTAGCCTATCTGGAAACAGAGGGAAGAAAACAGAACTGTGCTAAGAAAGACCTTTTCATCATACAAGTCATTGAAGGGTTTTGAGATTCTGTTCATGTTTTTACTTGCGGGGTTAGCGATACTAAATTCTCTGGCCCAGACTAAGTTGGAATGGAGGCTAAAAGTGGAGCGGGAGATAAGATAGGAGGATGAATCAACAATTTTCTGCCTCAGACTTCTTTTAAACACCCCAACCTGTGAACTCCCTACCTAAAAAGAGCAGACCAGCAGCTCCAATGAAAAGAGCCTAAGGACGAGGGAAGGATACTATGGGACTTCTGAGCTATCTTGAGACAGAAGCCAAACTGGGGAGTACGAAGCTAATCACTGCAAGGATGTGCAGAGCTCTAGGGTCCACTGACCAGAATCTCAATTCTGGCACCGACTCGGCAAGGTGACTAGCTTTGTCTTCACTAAAATTGGCACAAATAGATCCCAAACCTACTAAGCTTTTAGGGCAACTTTTTTTTCCTTTTTTTTCACCGGAGAATCCATAGTCTCTTGAATAAATGCCTAAATGTATATTGTTCTACAGCTTTTCTTTTTTCAGTTAGCAGTCAGTCTCGGGAAGAAGCCAAGAGCCATGCCTACTGGCTTAATCCTAACTTCGGCAAATGGTATTTCTTTGCGTAAAGGTTTTATAATTTATCAAGCCCACTACTGCTGACCACAGACTACTATCCAATTTAGAGATACCATAAAGAATGCTGCACTGAATATATGTGACGGTCCTTGTAGTTTTTTCTTTTAAACTCCAACCTGGTACTATGGGAAGGGTTATCATATTTTGGCAGCCAACTTCCAGGAACTCACACAAGCATTTGTTCACTAACTGAATGGATAGCTATCTTTATTAACCACGAGTGTTGTGCTTCGTTTTCAGGGAGGGGAGTCTCAGAAGTACCCTCCATAATGTTTCAACCAAAGACCTTAGCAAAGTGCCTCGTGGACAGTGAATTTGGGATCTTACCTTCTGTGATTCTCAAGCAGCGCGTACAGAATCTCCACACCCCAATTCTCTTTTTCTTCCTGGTTGGTTTTGTCAAAGCTCCACGGCTTCCTACTATGCCAGCAGCATGTTTGTTTTTCATTTGCCTGTGGCTTATAAAGCCACAGATGTGGGTGGGTGGCAGGAACTCAGCACTTTGCTTCCTGAGCGATAAGTACCGCCATCAACTGCACACATATGGCTCCTATTAAAGTAAATGGAAGGCACGTGTCTAATTTGGAGGGCAAAATTGGCAAAACCGAAACAGCTGTAGCTATTGACCCTCTGTTTGGAATGGGTGTTACGTGAGGTGAATAGTTTGGTCCCCTTTTCTAACCTGTTTGTATGACTTCCTCATTGCATAATGGTCATTTCTTTCTACCTCCGTTCGCATATCATAGGATTTTCCCCAGGCTCTTCTTAGTTCAGTATTTCTTTCACATAATGAGAGAAGAAATTTAGGAAAGCCATTTTGCATGAGTCTATCAACACCAATGACAAACAATACCCCTCCAATCTGGCAGAAACTGGGTGACCCATTATTGGGATATTTTAGAGGAGAATCAAATATCTAATTGGGATAGTGGTTGACTGGAAGATTTCTTTTGACCTCAAGTGTCTACGATTCATGGGTTAATTCAGTGAACATATTTTGAGCATCTTAATATGCCGGTTCCTGGTAGAATCTGGACACACACAAAAAGACAATTTGCATTTCCAAGGATTTCACATTCTAGAGAGGGCAGTCAAGAAAACTGCCTCCTACAAGAAACCATGAACAACTTGAGGACAATGAAACTGCTGTTTGTTGTCCTGTTGTTAGCACTCGACAAGCATTTGTTGTATTAATCAAATAATTGCAATGTATATGAGGAAGCTAACTAGAGAGAGTAGAAACATAGATCTGAAAGTTGAAAGAATAGTCTAAACTTGGATGGAAATTTTTGAGTCATCACTGTAGAGATGTTAGAGAAAATATAAAAATGAATGAGACTGACCAGGACAAATACATGAAATGTGGCCAGCTCTGGAGCAACTGAGCTCTCATGGACAGATACGGGATAGGGAGGCACCAGGACACAAACAGAAATATAAGATGAGACTCTGTAAGAACTAATGTCCTGGAAGTGCAGAGAGCTTTCTACAACAACACACCATACACTAGGGGGCTTGTAAACAACAGAAATTTATTCTTCACAGTTCTGGAGGCTGGGAAGTCCAAGAGGAAGGCCCTGGCACGTTTGGTGTCCAGCAAGGACCAGCTTCCTGATTCGTAGAGGACACTCTCTAGCACGTTAACTTCACATGGTGGTAGAAGTGAGAGAGAGCTCTCTGGGGTCCCTTCTATAGCGGCATTGATCATATTTCAGAGGACTCTACCTTGACGACCTCATCACCTCCCAAGGTTCCACCTTTTAATACTATCACCTTGAGGTTTTGGATTTCAATGGATGAATGTTGGAGGGACACATTCATACAACAGCAATTTCAAGAAGAGTGTTACCAAAGATAAGAAAAGCTACAGATTACATATGTAACATATAGACTGAAAAGTTCCCATTTAATAAAAAGGATTAGAAAAAGTAAAATAAAATAGGCCAAATTGTAGAGAAGTAGCCTAGAAAAGAGAAAAATAAAGCTGGAGAAATAAGACTTTCCTCTGTCTCTGTCTCTTGGATAGAAGCTTCCTTCGTATCCCTCCACTGAACCCAGTGCAACGATTAGCAAAGAAAACATCTGCCCATGCAATTCATCTATGTTTTAAGTTGGACACGAGATGTATTGTACCATTAAATAAAATGCTGACAGTCTTTCCCAATTTGTACAAAAAATTAATTTAAAAGATGATTGTGTTCTCAACTGCAAGTTCGTCTTTCACGTATTTGTATTACGTTTTTGGTGTCCATTCTGCGCTTCTGCTATCAAGTGGTAGTGTCTGAAAAAACAAGGGGGAATCAAAGTAATACATCTTAAATGAGGAGACCTAGGAATAAACTAACCATGTGGGTTTGGTGACATTTATTTCATGGACAGGTATGCTCAGGATTGTGATTTCACATTATAAATGTAAAGTATGTTCTCAGTTCACATAACAGAATTGATTAGTCTGTTTTTTCTTGGTGTTCTGAAAAGTTTCATAACATCAGGGGGTTTCATGGTATCTCCTAGACAAATCTGAGAAACGTTGGCTTAATACATTAGTTTGCATGGACTAATCAAACAAACTTCCTACTCCAATTTAGTCCTCCCATTTCTTATCAGAAGTCTTACAGTGAGTTTAGTGTGGAATCCACCTTCTAAAGAGAAAACAACTTTCTCCTTTGTGCCTAGATGACACATGACGATTGCCAATTCAGAGTATTCCAGACTGGGAAGTGAGACTATGGGTAGGTATTGGAGAAGCTAAATAATTGGACAGAAAAATGGATATTTTAATAAATATTACTGAATTAATAAATATTACTATTTGATTCCCCTACGAATATTCTCAAAATAGCGTAAGTGAAATATTTGAGTTTTTCCTAGATTCCCTCTTGGGAGTCTGGATTCTGGTGTTTGAATGTTAAACTACTACTTATATGGAGCTCCGTGAGTCTTCAGTTTCATCCAGAATTTCAGGTCCATTTGGGTCGTTCTGAGGCAGGTCTCCAGTTAGCTGCACTAACTTCCTGAGCAGAGAACTTTCCTCTCAGTAACACTTTGCTACACACATTCACCTCTGGATAGCTACGTCCTGGGCAAATGGCTCTGCCCTCTTGCTTTCCTTTAGTTCATTACTGTTTAAACCCAAAAGGTTTTGTTCATCAGCAATATCTGTAATTTACTTACTGTTAGCATCTAAAGGAACCTGAACATGATCAGGAATGAAAGGAAAAGTTCTCTAAGAGCTTCAAGGAGTCAGAGCTAAGGGAAGGACATTTGAATACCATTGTCATGAATGGTCTGAGTGAAAGAGCTGATCTCTTTGGACATGCTCAGGGCTTGTGACCTTTACTATTAAATGTGAGGAGGGGACTGCACACAGAAGTACACACCTAGAAACAACTGGTCTCCCAGCCTTAGCCAAGCTTCTAAAGACAAGACACCAAAGGCCTTTTGCTCTCATGGTGAAAATCACTTCCGCATTATTGGTATGCTATCATTTCCACACAAGGACTAAATGAGCTGAGTAAATCCTATTTCTTCCACCCTTGGGAGCATTAGCTGGACAAAACAGACATCCTACTGATTTACAAGCTGGACAGCCGTTCCCACAGACGTGACAAAGTATTTCTCACAGGGCTTTTCTCAGCTGTTGCTTTTTCCTGACGCAAGTGTCAAATGCTCTGGCAGGTGAATTCTGCATCCCTGTGGTGGCCTTGGGCCTTGGCATTTGTAAGCCAGTATATTTCTGTCATCTCCTGCATGTCAGAGCTCAAAAGAGCTCACCCGTGGGTTGGAGCAAAGGCAGCTGCTCTTGTCCCTGGGGGAAAATGCAATTAAGAAACTTTGTAGCACACAACATCAGTATTTCCTTTGGAGAATAAGTGGGAGAGTTGGAGATCCAAGGGTTCAGGCCAGGGCAATGGACGCTCTAGAACCAGATATACAAATCTAAGAAGCTTAAGGAGATAGCAAGGTAGAAGGGAATGATAAAAGATTAGGGCCTCACTCCATTCCTCATTTTGCCCAAATCTTTGTCTCATGTAGCACCCAGAAACTGCTTCATTTGATTCTGCCTGACAAAGCACAAGGATGGAATTAATTTCTAATGCATTTTATGTTGTTTAGACCTAGCAGGAACTGACTGGAATGGAAGGAACCAAATGTATATGTATGTATGTATATAGTTTATATACATATACACACGCACGTACATATCTCAAGACGCATCCTACTGCCTTAGTTAGCTGTCAATTGAAATATCTGACACTTTACTGGAAGACAACTAGTTTGAAAAGTAGAAAAGGCACTTTTCAAACAGAAAAGAATAGGTAAAACCATCACTGGGTTGAAGCAACGCTTTATACACTGAAGGAAATATAAAATATTAAAGTCAGAAATTACCTTAGACTTAAATTTCCATACCCCTCATTTTGGGTGAAGAAATTGAGGCTCAATAAAGTGAGTTAACCAAGGTCTTAGCTGGTTAGTGAGAAGAGTAACTGTGATGGTTCTCAAGCAAAAAAAAAAAAAAAAAAAAAAAAAATTATTTTTCCAAGGCATGGTGCTGGGTATCTATGGTTCCAAAGGGAAAATATACACACTCTATCCAGGTCTTCGAGGGTGGGAGCTATAGTTTGCCATGCGGAGGACAGTGCTAAAGGATCCCACCCAGAACCACACATGTGTGATTGTGGATAAACCCAGGAGTGGATAAGCTCATTCAGGTACAATGTGCAGAGCAAAAACAGGAAACACAAAAGCCAGTCTCCTCATGAAAATTCCAAGGTTCCTTCTACAAGGCTTATCTCAATCAATACCTACAAAAGAAAAATTTAATATAATGTCCACAGCATTACAGTGTTCAATCTTGTGATGTAAGAGAATTTTATGTGAATGAAAAATGTCCTATTTACACCAAAATGCTCTCGAATCTTGTACTGGTTACTACAAAGCAGATTTTGGTACACGATCCAACAATGCCAAGCCTCACCCCGGCGAGGTCACGTTTCCCTTCTATGTTCAAACTCTTATGGTTGGAACCCTCTCATCCTTTTGATGTGCAACTTTTCCAGGTTGTCTTAGCTGCTATAACAGAAAACCACAGTTTAAATGGTTTATAAACAACAGAAATTTATTTCTCACAATTCTGGAGGCTTGAAGTCTAAGATCGGGGCGCTGGCAGATTCAGCGTCTGCTGAGAGCCCTCCTCCAGAAAAGACTGCCATCTTTTCTCCATGTCTTCCCATGAAGGGGCTGAGGGAGCTCTCTGGGGCCCCCTTAAAAGGGCACCAATCCCATTCATGAGGACTCTGCTCTCATTACCTAATCACCTCCCAAAGACCCCACCTCCTATTACTACAGACAGTCCTTGACTTATGATGATTTGAGTTATAATTTTTTGACTTTACCATGGTGTGAAAGCAATGGAGACACATTCCCGGAATTTTGAACTTGGATCTTTTCCCGGGCTAGCGATACCCTACAGGACCCTCTCTCGAGATGCTGGGCAGTGGCAGCCCCGGCTCCCAGTCAGCCATGTGATCGTGAGGATAAACAACCAATACACTTACAACCATTTTGTACCCAGGCAATCATTCTGTTTTTCACATTCAATACAGTCTTTAGTAAATTATATGACATATTCAACACTTTATTATAAAATAGGCTTGTGTTAGATGATTTTGCCCAACTGTAGGCTAATGTAAGCATCCTGAGCATGTCTAAGTTTGGCTAGGTTAATTTGTGAAGTTTGCTAGGCTAGCTACATTAAAAAATTTTTAATTCACGATATTTTCAAGTTGTGATGGATTAATTGGGATATAACCCCATCATAAGATCTGAATGGCTGTAGGGGTCGGGATTTCAACATAATGGATTCTGTGGGTACAAACATCCAGTCTCCAGCATGTTTTCTTCTTCTAAAAGTTTCTGAATATCTCAGCATCTTCTGTGTTACCCAGATTCTCCTTTCACCACCCAATTCTTGACCCTAAAAACTGCTTCATTTCATCCCAGAAGCCGTTCCCCTTCACTTGTCACAACATTGTAGAAATGGGCTAGTATTTTTAAAATCCTAATAGTAAGACTATTTTAAGAATAATCTAAAGATACTGCACAGTCCTCAACACCTTACAGGCCCCTTACAATACAGGTTCACATCATGTCCTCTATCCCATGCCATTTGCTCAGAGCTACGGGTTTATACTATACCCAACCACCTTCACACTCCAGGCGCCTCATACCTCCAGGTCTAGACCAAAGGGATTCCAGGCTTCAGAGAGAGAAGAAAATATTTCCCTCACCTTGTTCTAAAGCTCACTCAGGAATGACTTCTTTCCAGAATGCTTGACAACTGAAATGTCCATTTCCTTCAGATACAAACCCATTCCTATCTACAAGGTTGTGGCCAAGCTGCTTACAAGACAATTCTATGATGACTGATAGCATGTTTCCCAAAGCCCACATTCTCTAGCTTGTCCCCAGTTTGTAGGACATCAATAGCCCAATAGAAGTTAGGTGTTGCCAAAACTAGCATTATTCTGTGATGGGCAGAATAATGTCTTCCAAGGATGTCTACTCCAAATCCCTGAAACCTTTGAATGTGCTCATTCCCTTGCATGGAAAAAAGGACTTTGCAGATGTGATTAAGTAAAAGACCTTGAAATGAGCAGATTATCCTTGATTATATGGGTGGGCTCAATGTAATCGCAAAGATGCTTAACCACAGAGAAACTTTCCTGGCTGTATTCTGAGGTTGATATGACTACAGAAGAGGGGTCAGAGAGAGGCAACATTACTCACTTTGTTGTAAAGAAAGGGGCCACAAGCAAAGGAATGTGGGCAGCCTACAGAAGTTGGAAGAGGCAAGCAAAATGGATCCTCCCCTAGAGCTGGGTAAGGAATGCAGTTTTGCCAACACCTTGATTTTACCCCAGTGAGACCTATGTCAGACTTCTAACCTCCAGCCTGTAAGATAATAAATTTGTGTACTTTTAAGCCATTAAGTTTGTGGTAATATGTTATGGCAGCAATAGAAAACTAATATCTTATTTCTTTTCAGTCTTTCCTCATTAAAGCTGCAAAAGACACGGAGACCCAGTCGTCTGTATGAACACAGTAGTAATGCGTATTGTGCTTGTTACACCCGTAATGTCAGCTCATCTTGGATGTGACCTAGGGAATTTTAATAAGCAGCATTCTGTACTAAACTTAGCCATTCTTGGACTCGAGAAAATAATCTAAAAAAGAAGAAGAAAATGACCTAAAACAGTAAATATAGTTGAAGTCTGTAGAGAGAAAATTTAAATCAATTAGAAAAAAATTCTAATCCAAGAGTTCTCCACTTTGGCATGATTGGCATTTTGGGCCAGGTAATTCTCAGTTAGGTAGGGCTCCCCTGTTCACTGCAGGATTTTTAGCAGCATTCTTGCCTCCACCCACTAGGTGCCAGTAGCAAGCCTTCTCCTGAGACAAGCAGACACTGCCAAATGTCCCCAGGAGACCAAATCATTCGTGGTCCAGAACCAATGTTCTACCCCAGTGAGATCTTGGAGGACAAAAGCTGTCTTGTAAGGATAACCTTGCTATTCTAGGATACGAAAATGTTCCGTGAAGAAGTATGGCAGGATATGGGTCTATCTCACAGGCCTTTACAGTTTCGATACGTGGGACACACAGTGTCAGGGATACAAATATTCATTTGAAAGTGATTTATATATGAGGACTTTCGTGGATAAATTATTGGTCTTTCACTTTTAATACGAGGTCTCTTCCCATGAGTCGGTCGTTTTTGCTGGCCAGCTGACTCGGAAGGGCGCAAGAAGAGCTGGGCACTGTGGCTTTACTTGTAAGGACGTGGCCAGACTTCTGAGGAGATCACACACTCACACAACCAACTGCAGGCGGCTTCGAGTTACAGAGCATAGGCCAGTGGGCAGGGAGGGGACGTCGCCATAGAGTCACCCACTAAGAAGGGCAGGGGCTTCCAACATAGTTCTATTCGTCTGGGCTGAAGCTATTAAATGGGATGCATTCTCAGGGGGAAAATCCATTAATGAGATGCCATACACAGCCAGTCCCATACTTCCATTCCATGCAGGAGATTCAGCTACTTAGCCCTACGTGCTGGCACCTCAGGCTACCGCGTGCACAAGACATCAAAGGTTACCTATTCTTCTCAAATATGGTAACGATCTAAAAATAGGGAAGTGATTTAAGAGCTAAACAAAGCAACTGAGTTGTTTATAACCCATGAATAAGCCAGTGCATGAATTCAGCTGAAAACAATTTGAAAATGAGGAATTCAGCCTGGAGCAAAACTTAATCCATTATCATGATCATATCAACCCAAATTAAAACATTAATAGAACGGATGGTCCAAGGTTCTAGTCTATAGCAAAATAGCTAAGAATTTGGGTGACATTTCTTTCTGACCATCAATAAAGTCTGCTGGGTCTCTTTGGAGGACAGAGACTTTTAAAACTGGGATTTTCTTTAGAGTACGTTTATAATGTCCAGTTGCCACACATAGTAATAGTCTGCGGAAGCAGTATTTGGGGATGGGAAAGTAAGTTAAAAGTGGTAAATGAGTTATTCTCAGCAGAGTTCTATTTTAGATGGTTTTTATAAATACACTCCCTGTAATTAATAATCACGACACAATTGGAGAAAGACAACCCCATTTCTCCTTCAAAATAATTAACAATTCTCATTCTCCCTTTAGATTAGTTCAAGGTGGTCTCTCAATTACATCACAGATAGAGGCACTATGGTCACAACTTACAGCTCTCTTCAAATAGTTCAAGGTCTGATAGACTGGAGGGAGATTAAGGCCCTAGATGCTTCTCCAGAATGAGAACCCTTGGATGGAAGTTTCAGGCAATCAGGTTTCAGAACAAAATACAAAAAAACCTTTTGTTGCTGCTGTACAATGAGACTTGTTTAACCGTAGGCTGCGCTCCATTGTTTCTCAGCTCTGGCAGGGGCTGTAGCATCATCACTTTACAGCCGCGTGTGCAGGAGCCCTGACTTCAATGAGAGGCGAGACTGCCAGCCTCTTCATACTGTCAAGGTCTACACTCCAGCATCTGGAGGTGGCTGTCAGCTGAGGCTCCCAGGTCCTGGGTTCTAAGATATCAAATGACTCTCCCAGCCCCAGAGGGACCTGACACAGTCTCCCAGAGCAGAGAAGGGTGATAGGAGGCTTGTCCTGTGTTCTGTGTCAGGGCCACTGGTCATGATGGAGCACAGGCTCTGTCAATAGCACAGGGTAGCATGGTATGAGGAATGGCCCATGGTCCATTCTTCTGCTCCATACTCCCCTTCCCAGCAGCAAAAGTTTTTATAACCCAATTAAGGTCTCATTCCTAATAAGTCAGGTCCTTTATTAATGTTTGTGAGCCAGCTCAAAATTTTGGCTCAAACCTGTTCCCTAAGTATGTTATAAACTGAAATCAGTCATTCAATAAATATGTATTAAGAACCTGCTTGTGTCAGGCACTGTAGCAGGCATTGAAAATAAAGGGATGGGCAAAATAAGGATGGTCCCTTCCTTTTAAGGTGGTGACAGTCAAACAGAGGCGATAGGAAATGAGCAAACACTACAGGAGCATACGGTGGCAGCCTCTCACCTGTGGAGGGGAAAGGGGGCTTGCCAGAGCCAGGGGCCTTTAAGCTGAGACTTGAGGAAGGAGTGGGGACAGGACAAGGAAAAGAATGAGTGTTCCAAACAGAGGAGGAAGGCTGAAGACCAGAAGTCAGCAGAGCTATCTGCTTTTGAGGAAGTGGCAGAAGCTGCCCCTGGTTGGGATATAGAGAGGTGGGGAGTCCTGAACACTCAGGCTGGAGAGAGGGGTTCAGGTCCTTTTTCTTCTTGGTGATTGTTTGGTGTGATTATATTAAATCAGTCATACTGGGAATAAGGAAAGCACCACCCCAAGGGCTATAAAACAACCCACCCCAATACCAGCGTACATCTCCTCAAACAAAGACTGTCCCTGCCCAGACAGCCCAGGTGCTGATCTGTTCCAGCCACACAGCCTACAGTGACCCTGACAGTAGAGCCAGGGACTGTCTGTCTGTCCCGTCTCCCTGTAGTCCCCACCAAAGGTTGCTTGGAAGCTGCTACCCTGTCCCAGAGAGGGTCTATTGCTGAGGTATCACGCACACCACAGTGTCCAGGGCCACCACCTCCTGACTCCAGTGCCACCCCGCTGGGATGCTCCCAATACGCAGTCTTGAGCAGGAACTTCAGCGGGACCTGCCCATCTGTCATCTTGTTCTCAGGGCACAGCATCACCTGGAGAGAGAGTTTGGAGAGGGGAATGTTAGTGAGATGGCCTGTCCCTTCCATACTGCTTTATGCTCACTTTCCCCCTCGGGATTGATTGGAAATGATATTCTGGAATGACAGATACCAATTCCAGCCTCTCTCCTCCACCCTCTACCTAGGTTGCATGATGTGGGAGGGTGGGGAGACTGTGTGGGTGCAGCTGTAAACAGTGCGGTCTCCCCCATCGCCACACCTCTGCGTCATGCAGCTTGCTGATGGATGAAAAGAAAGCTTTCTTGGATTCCCACTTAAGCCACTACCACGGAGTTCAGAGTCTCATGGATGCTAGTGGGTTTTCACGGCCCGCCCCTCCCGTTTCTCAGAGCACGCAGCTCTTCTGGGCCCTAGCAAAAAGTTTATATTCAGTAATGTTGGTGACATGTTTAGCACCCATGGGGCAACCATGGGTTACCTAACCATGTTAGGCTCCAATCCTACCTGAAAGTGGCCAGGGTACTTGCTCAAGTGGTCAATACCTGTCTCCTGATTGGGCCCCCAGGGAATACCTCCAGTTCTGGGTAAAAGGGATCAACTAGGTTGCCAAAGAATTTTGGTGGGCACAGGGTGGGCATCCAGCGGCGATCACGGATAATGACAATTAGCTCCGGAAACCATGCCTGGGGAAGAAGGTGCAGTTTTATGCAGCTAAAAGTAGAACTTGTTTGGGAGAATTTGAGCCCTAACTAACTGATCATGATGTTAAGGAGTGATGGTTTATTGTTTAGGTGTGATCATAGTATTAGAGATATATTAAAAAGAATCTTTTAGAAAGACAGGCCAACCTGAAATATTAATAAAATCATACTCTGTCTAGTAATTGATCTCAACAAAATCTGACAATGGAAGGACAGTAGGGATGTGTGAGGTTAGATAAGCTTAGCCATTAGCTCATGCTTGCTGAGCCTGGTTGACAGACACTCAGGGTACAGAAGACTTACGATACTGTAATCTCTACTTTTGTCTGTGTTTCACATTTTCTCTACTACACAGTTTTAAAGAGTATATCTAGTAAATATGCAAGCTACAGAAAGTTTTAAGATAACTGAAATCCTTTAAAAAGCTATTAATAAATGGCATTTCACTAGGTGAATAAAGGCAGAACAAAGTCTCCACAACACATGTGGAATCGAGCAAACCAAAAATAGCTTCTGGAAGACCTTCTACTATGGATTATAGGTATGGGAAAATTTAGGCTTGGAAAATTAAAATTAGATCACACCAAAGAAGGAAAAATCAATAGAACAATTTTAATATATATTCTTTCTTGGCAATGATACTATTAGATTTACCAGATAATCAAGATTTAACAACAACAAAACATTTATTCATTTTCTGAAAAGTTTTGAGTCCAGTACTGCTAGAGGGCAGAAACAGAGTTCCAAGTAACCTCCAGTTCTCTCAAATTGGTTTCTGTGTAAATGAGAGATAATATGAAACCTCTCAGAACCATTCTTTTCTATTCTACTGTTGGCGGGTTTGGCTCAAAAAAACAGACATCAGTTTATTATCAAAAGGATTGGAAATACTCAGTTCTCAATCAATGGTGTAGAGATGTGGCAAGATTCAGGAAGTGGATCCTAACCCTCACGTGGGGCTCACCCACAAAATGTAAGAGAAAGGGAGAGAATACAGTGAGCTGGTCATTCCATTCTAACTTAGAATTTAGATGTCTATCACAATCCAAATTCTCAGTTCAGTAAAAACTGCCAAGGTTTCCCTGTCATACTTCATCTGCCACGAGGAACTGAATCAGGAGACAGGTATTGACCACTTGAGCAAGTACCCTGGCCACTTTCAGGTAGGATTGGAGCCTAACATGGTTAGGTAACCCATGGTTGCCCCATGGGTGCTAAACATGTCACCAACATTACTGAATATAAACTTTTTTTCACTCTTACTATCTTTCCATTTTGCAAATAAGGAAACCAAGGCACAGAGAGGTTCAGAAAGTCACCTGAAGTCATACAACTAGTAAGTCACTAAGTTTGGATTTTTAAAACTGATCTGACTACAGAATCCATGTCCCTTGCTATCACACAAGCCCATTTTATTAAATACATTGGAGACTATAAAATATACCAGAGACCGTGTTCTCTCTGGCATTGACCAAGTAAACGCATACTCTTTTGTCGATTCATCAAGCAAGTCATCCAATTACGTCCTTTATCCCTCACTATAATTAACCTCTAGTGTTGTGAAATTCCTTTCCTTCCAGAGGCTCATCAGGACTCCAATCTGGAATATGGCAAAAAGCCACTCTTATATTTCAAAGTAGCCACTTGTTTTTCACACACACGCACAATTGGTTTTGGTGGGTTGAAAGCCAGAGACTAAGAAAAGAGCCCCAGAAAGGATGCCTGTGATAATCAGAATTAACTTCTGATTAGAATTCAGAAAAGAGCCCAATCTAAGGCAAAGCTGACTTGTTAATTTGCCAGAAAAACTATTCATTTCCTGTCCAGGAAGGAAGTAAATCTAGACCTGCAGGTATGTGGGCAAGATGGCCGCACATGACTTGAGAAAGAGGTGAGAAAGAAGGAACTCTTTTCAGACAGGGTCTTTTTTAGGAATAAGAGGAAAGGCCAATCTTTCCCCAGCAAGCTCAAGCTCATTAGCTCTGTGTAGCTAACCTCATATTGATCCCTAAGATTTATTGTGTAATATTTAAGTGGATCCAGTTACAATGTCCTTGCTAACTCTGAAGGACAGAATTTGGCAGAAAAGTGAACACAATCCTCCCCTTTGAGAGGTATAAATATATATCTCCCTAACCCCACTGGAAGAACAATCTTGTAGCAAGTAATATGCTCTATTCAAAGACTTACCATAGTGCTTGGCTAGCAGAGTCACTAATTAAAAGGCATCTTCTCCATGATACAACTTTTGAGCTAGCTGATTTAGACGTAGTAAGCCTTCATTTAATTAGACACGTAGAAAGGAAAATCATGGCCTATATTCATGCCCTCCCTCCCAAATATCTGACAGTGCTAATGAGGTAAGTGGCACAGAGGAGTAATATATAATGTCAACTAAGGAACTGAAATTTATGCATTTTTTCTTAAAACAGAATCATGGGGTTTTTTTTTATACCACTCTTGCTAGCTTGTATTTTGTTTTATTCTGAATTTTGGTTAATTTTACACGATAAAATTCCAGTTTAAGGTGGCCTAAACAAGAAAAGGAATTTATTAAAGTAACTGAAGGGTCTTAGAGGAGTAACATCTTCAGATATGCCTTGACCAGAATGTTGAAACAGGGTCATGTGGACTTTTATTCTCTCAACCTTCTTTCTTTGCTTTCCTTGACATTGATTTCATTCCCATACAGGCTCTCCCCATGAAGTAACAAAACAGCTTACCTTATCACTTAGCAACACCAATAGAAATCAAACCTTTCCTTCCCAGTATTCTAGAAGAACTCTGGGATTGAGTCTCACTGTATCACTGGGGTCATTTGTCCATTTCTGCCTCCAGGGAGGATAAAATATGGTGACTTGTTAGATCAATCACTCCCCTGGAGAGGGGGAACAGGTGGGTAGTGGGTCCCATTCAATTACATGGGCAGAGGGCAAGGTGATTATTGAAAGATGAAATGAGATGCTGGTTCTAGAAAGAAAACTGAAAGCCAAGGGGACAAAACCAAGAGTAGTCAACTCCATACAACAATGTGATGTGAGCAAAAGCATTTGTCCACTGCACCTAACAGACAAACCTATTTTATGTTTCATACTCTTATAGGACAACACCAGCAATCACATTATAGTGGTAATGTGTATTAGAATCTCATAAATCCTAATAATTTATTTTCTCATTTTGTTGATAGATTAATTTTGAATAAGGAAGAAAGCAAGGGAAAATGCAGAGAGAGTAAGTACTATATTTACATCCATATTGACTCTGATGCTGTTATGGTAAACTTGGCTTAAATTTACATCCAGATTTTTTTTAAGTGTCATCTATCATATGTGTGAAAGCAGATATAGGTATGAGAGCTGCTCTAAGACCTCTGAAGAAAGAGCCTTATGGGAGCCCATCTCTACAGGAGGAGAACCTCTAACCCACTGAAAAATGTTCTGGTTGTTTAATTTATGTTGTTTGGGTTTATTTTGGATTTTTTTTCTCAGATATCTAACTGATACTAGCATATAATGTAGGAATTGCCAAGGATATTATTGATATCAACAATATAATTTGCAGAAAGATCCATACTTTATAATGAGGATAGAAATGAATGACTCTCATTGCTTTATACATGCAATTGCCTTTGAGTGCCCCAACATAATTCTATCTTATTTATTATTGTCATAGAAAAAAGGTAGTTGATGCAGGAAATTTTTCCAGCTACTTGTTTAAATAATGTGTTACTTTGACACATTTTTCTAAAGTGCATTATTTTATTTAGGAGCTTAACATACATACCAGGGCCATAGATAAAAATATCAACTTAATTACACAGCCAAGGAAACAGTCAGAAAAACTAAGAGGCAGCCCACGGAATGGGAGAATATATTTGCAAATGACACTACAGATAAAGGACTGGTATCCAAGATCTACAAAGAACTTCTCAAACTCAATACACGAGAAACAAATAAACAAATCAAAAAATGGGCAGAAGATATGAACAGACACTTTTCCAATGAAGACATACAAATGGCTAACAGACACATGAAAAAATGTTCAAAATCATTAGCCATCAAGGAAAGCACATCTATGCTTTCTCTTCCCTCTTGCCCTTTGTAATACTAACCCCCACCCCCAGCAAAAATAACCCAAGAGATTAAACCATCATAGATACGGCTAACAGAAAATATGCACACCAGCCCCACAGAACTTGAAATAACTAGTAATTGGTGACAACAAAATGCTGATATAATGTGAATACCCACCACTAATTAAGGGAGAAGCAAGTAAGGAGAAAAATAGCTCTTCCCTTTTCTTTTTAACCAAAGTTGTCTCTACCTGTTCCTGGTCTGAGAGTCCCCCAATTCCAGCCCAAAACTCCTAACAGACTTCATGCAAATCTGACTTACTTGAATTGCTTAGAAAAGACACCATGCACCAGACAGATCTAAGTAAAAGTGACCTCACGTGATGCTCTATAGCACAACGCTATAAATTATGTTCCCACTTTTAAAAGCGTACCTCCCAAGCTGCGGGCTTCAGAGGGGAGGGGGGTGGGGGAATGGGATAGACTGGTGATGGGTAGTAAGGAGGGCATGTATTGCATGGTGCACTGGGTGTTATACACAACTAATGAATCATCGAGCCTTACATCGGAAACCGGGGATGTACTGTATGGTGACTAACATAATATAATAAAAAATCATTATAAAAAAATATATATATATCAACTTAATTAACATGTCAAAAATTGGCAGTCTCAGGTCTGATAACTTACTGGGGTTTATATGGATCTTTAGCCAATATATTAGATATCTTCAAACGCACGTAGAGTTGAAATTGTGTCTGCTGTGTCCTCCTCCACTGCCAGATGGTCATCTAGCTTCTTCGTGCTATAAGCATATCTTCCTCATTGCAGTTTCTGACCTGTGCTGGAAGGGGTAACAAATAGCTTGTTAGAATTTATCTAAAATAAGAGTACATAGATTCTATGTGATAATTTAAGGACCTCTGCAGTAAGTAAGGTACAACAGTTTCAATGGCAGTGTTAAGATCCATAGGATTCAAAAATGATCTATCACTTTTTCACTTCATGTTTCTTGTGAAATTCAAATTACATAATCTGAAAGTCTTTTGTAAACTATGAAACAATATCTAAAGATCAAATGCTATTGGTATTATTTTTCCATGAACTTGAAGGTTTTACTTGTTGCTGAAAACCATCCAAATTCTTTGGTTTCTTTTTCCTTCAGGTATTTTTCAGAGATAAATCAAAACAAGTAATGCTTTGTCTTATTCAATCATGTTTTTATATGCAGTTTATTTTTCAAAAGTCCAAGTTCTAGTTTGCTTTTGGATTTGTTTTGTAGGATTGAGTTACATATTCTATAAAATTTGGGAGTGTTGGGAATGAATATTTGCTTAGAGGCATTTTAATTAGTGGAATTGTCTGATCTAGGGAATCTACTTCCCATATTGATCTAATAAAGAGCCAAGGAATGAAGTATGGATAGGGAATATAAGAAGTCTGAGAGCAGACCTTTCTTTATTGGGTAGAGATTCAAGGTATGCCTGATTGCCAAGTTTAGCAAATAAAATAAAAGACCAGTTAAATTTGATTTTCATATGAACAATGAATAAATTTGTAGTGTAAGTATTGCCAATGTTATGTCTTGTACTTTATCTGGCAACTCTAGGTAAGACATTACTTTTAAGATTCTTACAAGACTCCTTATCTACTTGAAAGGGACAGTAGGTAGTCTTAACAAAGCTATACCTTCAGGTGATCTTCACCCAAAACTGAGATACTTCTGCCATCTGGAAAAGGATTCTGTGGGTTGACCAGGGTCATCTGGGATGTTCTTTCTCTTTTAGTGTCTTACGTAGGTGCAATTATATGGCTGCTGGGGCTAGAGTGGTCTAAAAACTCAACTGAGCTGGAGACCCAAGAGACCACACTCATATAATTGGCTATTGACGGGGAGCTCAGCTGACACTATTGATTAAAGTCTTTACATATGGCCAATACTCATGGCTTAGGCTGCTCCTGGTATGGTGGCTGTGTTCCTAAAGAACATCCCAAGAATGAGTGTTTCCAGAGTTAAGTCTTTTGGTTTTTGCCTTCAAAGTAGGCAAACTCAGTGATATTGTTGATACCACCAACACTCATGTCTTAGAGATGCTTAATATTGTTATAGCAGATGTCACATGGCTGCTCTCTAGGTACACATTTACTTCAACAACTATGAGTAGAAAGACATAGAGGAGAGGTCAAAGAGTAGCAGGTGAAATGAAGATTGAACAAAGGGGCAGAGGGACAGGTGTGGAGGCAAGTTATAGACATAGCAGTGGTGGCCAGGAGTAGTGGATGAGGTACCAGATGGAGTGGGAGAGCGATGGATTATACTGGATTGATATATGAATTATCTGGGATAATTCTGAGGATAAGGAGAGCTGGTTTAATTAAGAAATAAGTTGACCTCTGAGGAAGAAAAACTGAGAACCTGAAATACAGTTAAAAAAAAAATCTGCCCAAATATTTTCTATACTTTTGGCCCTCTCAGGGACTAAAATATAGTAGGTTTGTAGTTTATCCTTCTTAAAGAAAGTAAAATTTTGATTTTATTTACACTTTTTTCCCATTTCTTTTAAGTCTGTGCCTAGTCACTTTAAAATAAAAGGCTACTTTCACTTAAATGCACTGAAAATGTTAATTTAACCATAGAAACTTGCCTTTAACACAGATCTTGGCTTATATCTTGAATTCTAACATCCACTGCAGTGCTGTTTCCCTTCCATATTTCATGAATGTCCCTAGTATAAGCTGAGAACCCCAAAGGCATTCAGGGGCTTGAGTGAGTCTAATTCCACCCTATCAAAGTTTCTAATCACAAGTTCTTGACATGCTTAAGGAACACTGGGTGTGCAGACAATGTTTGACCGAGGCTCCCTATGATTGTAGGTTAGCCGCAGAGGTTGCTTTTGGTTAAATAAACATTAGGTCCGTTAGAAAGCTACCTTTCCCGACCCTAACATAGCTGCCTGCTGAGCAGAACCGTTGGCAGCTGGAAAAGTAGTAAGAATGTGTTCTGCCTGCTGCTATGAAACGTGAGAGGAGGTCGCTGATAGCTCGACTTGCCCTGAGAGACTGCAGAATAGAAAGGTCAAGCAACTCAGTTATATATTTGGTCTAAAATGCAACTGAGTTGTTTCTGAAAGGCAAGCCCAGAGGGAAACTATAACAAGAGGGAGAAATGAGATCCTATTGTCCAGCCAGTGACTGAAAAATCAGGCTATGATCTTCGGGTCTGTCACTGTATCAAAAAGCAGGAAATTTCACCCACAGCGTTCAGTAACGGGACCTGGAAAGCCATTGAGTAAGGAGGGGAAAGTATCGGGGGTGTCCATTTCATGCTAAATCAGAGTACATATGGCTCTGGAAAGAAGCAAAATAAGACTGGTGGTCATCAGTCAGCAATATACACATCCTGTGGATGTGGCCTGGCCATGAGGAACTAGAAGAAAGTTTCATTTGAAAAATGGGGCTTGGGAATGCAAATGAGTTAAGGAGATAAAAGGGGAATAATCAGTTTGACTCTATGTGGCACAGAGGCTGAGATTAACCTATCCTAACAGCATTTCTAAACAGCCTTGGAGGCAGATAATCATACCTGAATATTTAGTCTTCAGTCTCCTCTAAGAACTAGTCTTGACATTGGAGACCTTAGATAACGTTGGAAATTTACAGTGGATCTTTGCTACATGAGTTGTTGCTCTAACCTTGTCATATCATCCTTGTGGCAGAAGGATAAGGGCGGTTCATTTGTTGATATTTCAAACGTCAGTTACTAGTCCTCCCTCACTTAAAGCAAAACAACTCCTAGAGGTTTACCTAACTCACTTCAGACAGTGTCTTTGCTTAGCTTCCAGGGAAGATCGAAAACTCTTCGTCCCTATGTGTCTGAGGCTGGCTTATCGTAACCAGCCAGATTTGCAGCTCGGTAGCCAAAGCCTGGCATCCTCTCTGCAGTCATTCCCGTAGCAGAAGTGCTACGGAGACTGCTCGGAGGCAGACGGAGGGCTACCCCTTCTTTTCCGTCCCCCAGCTCCACTAAGGTATTCGGATTTCCAAATACCAGACCCCATGAAGCGGCTTTCCAGGTGGGAACTTTACAGAGCAGAGGCAGATTCCTGACACTCCGGAGTCTGAGAGGAAGGAACGGAGCGCACTGCAGCAGAAAGACAGACCACGCTCCCTTTTCAGACAGCTTCCAGCCTTGAGTCCTTGAAACTGCACTGAGCAGCACAGTTACCTATGAACCGAATTTACCCACGGGTAAACACTCAAAACACTGAACCACTGGGACAGCCTGAGCCCCGAATAAAAGCTGGGTCTGGAAGGTCCCACCATGCCGGGTGCGGGATTCAGGGTGTCTAGAGGTTCTTGGGGCAGAGGCAGGGATTGTGTACAAGTGTGGTTCGCACGAGTATTTCAACATCCCAGCAGCTGTGGTAACTGTGTTTGTGTTCACCTGCGTCCTCTCATTCCTGTTCATAGCCTGTGCCTCACCCCAAATGGTCTATTGTAAGACACAGCAGAAAACAAATATGATATGATCTTGATTGTGTACCTTTGCTGTGTTTCTGATGCAATTATGTAGTTAATTGCATTGTCTTAAGTTCTCCTTGTGTGAAATAATTTTCCCCACCTTCAGTCAAGACATGAAAAAACAGTGATTGTGAGAGCTTTCTGAAGGAAAATCTATCATCTAAAAATATCATTACTACTCTCTAGTATTATCTTTGAAAGAGTCTTAAGGAATTTTTATCATGTAACTTTCCTGACACAGTCATTAAAAATGCACATACTAACTTAGCGGGATTCAGATTTGAGAGTTATAACTATTGTCACCCTCCTCTTCATTATTATTTAGAGAATATTCTAAAGGAAAGTTTAGGCTTACTCTTTTTCACTGTCCCTAAGTCAAATATTTTTGGGTGGGTCAAAAATACACTCTTCTTGTGTGTGTGTGTGTGTGTGTGTGTGTATGTGTGTGTGTGTTGCCACAATAAAAAAAATGTGTTAATGATGTTAGCAGTTTAGGGTTAGAGGATATTAGAAATCCAGGGACTTCCAATATAAGGACATAAATATTTATATATATATAGATACCTGTATTTCAACTGAGATGTGACTGTAAACATTAAGACTGTCATATTCAATTGACTAATGGAGAAAAATATATATATACTCTATCCTATTAACACGAATATCTGAAGACACGGTACAGTTTTCACAGCAAGGCCACCTCCTGAGAAGAATAAGATGAGAATAACATTTGCATTAGCACCCAAACCTAAACCATTAGTCGACAAACAAATGAAAAATAAAACATATACTGAAGGAGATAAACCTGTTTCTTTATCTCATCACTTAGTGGCATAAAAAAGGTTTCTGAGGGAAGAGAAGGTTGTGGGAATTGGGTTGTGGGTCGAGGAGGATGATTTATGGAAGTTCTGTTGTGGAGTAAGCTCATCTGCGGTATTTGCCACAAACCCAGTGAGAGTGTCTTCCATCGAGTAGAACGAAAAGCCCTCCTGAATGCTTATAGAGCTTCAAAACAAAGAGCAATCTAGCCGGTAGCTGCTAGATACAAGTCTCCTGAAAGGACAGTATAATTAAAAATATCCGGGGGCTCCTGGGTGGCTCAGTCGTTAAGCGTCTGCCTTCGGCTCAGGGAATGATCTCGGCGTTCTGAGATCGAGCCCCACATCAGGCTCCTCTGCTGGGAGCCTGCTTCTTCCTCTCCCATTCCCCCTGCTTGTGTTCCCTCTCTCGCTGGCTCTCTCTCTCTCTCTCAAAAATAAATAAAATCTTGAAAAAAAAATCTGAAGAGTATTTTGAATACAATGTATCAAGTCATTTCGGGAAGGTAATGGAGCCATTGACAAAGAACGACAGGGATGCTGCAGAAGCAGGTGCTTGGAATCGCATTGCCTGTGTTTCACGTAGAGGCTAAAAGAAAAGCAAGTGAAGGGTAGAAGTCATCTGCCATTGTAATTTTATCATCGTGAGAGCAACCGTGCGGCCACTCTGCTTCCTCATCGCTTACACCTGCGAGGGACGGTGTGGACTCAGAAGCAACATTCTGCCAGTAAGCCCCAAACAAAATTTCTGCCAAAGAGGAAGCAACAGACAGTTTAGTGATGAGCAGGTGAGGTGGGACAGACACAGAAGAAGGAAGCAGGTGTTGAAATGTGTATCGAGAGATGCCCTTTCCATACAGCCCGTCCTCTCCCGGAGCCTGCCTTGTGCCACACGGTAAAGAGCCTCTGGGGTTTTGAGAATCTGAGCTTGAATCAAGATGCTAGATGTCAGTTCTGTTGATATCATGCATTTCCTCCGTGACGTGGATAAATAACGTCTTCCACAGCTCCACTCACCTGTCTGTAAAAGGAAGATTTCCAGTTGAAGTTGTAACCAGGAGAAGCTTAGAGTCTCTTCAGTGAGGAACCGGAACACGAGAAGCAACTGGCACTCTAGCGGCGTTGAGCTTCATTTTCACCCAAGCAAATTCAACAGACACACTTGGGATGTCCTGGAAGCCCAGACACAGATACAACGTAATTCCTTGACCGTCATTCACTTTGTACATCCTGCTTCAGCCCTGGTAAAAAGCAACTTTCAAAAAGCACAATTATAAGCATGTAATTCTCTGTATCAGGTCTATACTATAATAATACACTTTTTTAACACTTACCATGTTTTACCAAGCCCAGTTTTTTTTTTTTAAGATTTTATTTATTTATTTGACAGTGATAGAGACAGCCAGCGAGAGAGGGAACACAAGCAGGGGGAGCGGGAGAGGAAGAAGCAGGCTCGCAGTGGAGGAGCCTGATGTGGGACTCGATCCCAGGACCTCGGGATCACGCCCTGAGCCGAAGAAGGCAGACGCTTAACGACTGAGCCACCCAGGCGCCCCACCAAGCCCAGTTTTAAGTACTCTACACATATTATTCATTCATCTGCCCCATAACCCCCTGGTTAATACTGTTTTTATCCCCTCTTTATATTTAGGCAAATAAGACAGAGTAGATAAATTGCCCTAGAGGTACTGGTTTCCTCTTGCTGTACAACACATCAGCACGAACTCCACAGCTTGAGGTAATACACATTTATTAACTCACAGTTTCTGCCGGTCAAGAGTCCAGGCACGTCTTCTTGTTCCTTGGCTCACAGTCAGCTCGCCAGGCTGCAGTGAAGGTGTCAGCTGGGCACGCTCAACTAATGCGAGACAATTATATCTGCAAAATCTCTTCACCTTTGTCGTATTCTACCAGCGCGAAGTAAGTCACAAGTCCCACTCACACTCAAGGGGAAGGGATCCCACAAAGGTGTGAACAACAGGAGGTGGAAATTATTGGGGGCGTCACCCTAGGGTCTGTCTGCCACACTAGATCAGTGCTTCTCAAACTTGAACGCACATACAAATCATCTGGCAATCTTGTTAAATGCAGATTATAACTCAGGGGGTCTGGGAGGGGGTTGAGAGTCTGTCCTTCCAAGCTCCCAGGTGATGCTGCTGCTACTGGCTGGTCTAGGGACCACGAGGACCCCATAAAGCTGGGGTAGGAAGCAGCAGTTTGAGCTCCTGGACCCCTGCTCTTAACCACTTCACTACACTTGTCAGATCTCCCAGACAGCACTAAGGTTGTTATCAACCACGGGTCTAGTTTTATTTTTGTTCCACATTCATCCTTGGAACCCTAAGCTATTCAATGTGGTTGACATCCCATTGCCTCTTTTTGATTTACAGAACAAAACTTTACAAGGGCAACCTGACCTTCAAGTCAAAGCCTCAGGCACTCTCCAGCTGGCCCAAATGTCCTCCAGCCCCTTCCTCGGAGGGGGCAGGTGGCCTGGTTAAGGGTGACACCCAGGGGAGGGGATTTTGCCTGTTCTCAGGGTTCCATGTTTTGCCTGCTGAGGAGTATTGAACAAATATTACTGTAGATTCTTGACCATCACATCCTCTCTCTAAGAGAAGATTCTTTTTGTTTAATAAATTGGATCTCCAGACATTCTCATCTGACTGAAGTGTCTCATCAAAGAAACCTTTTCCTTTTAAGAAAAAGGAAGGGAAGTACAGGTTTTAAATATTCCTCGCTTTTGAAGAGAATATTTACTTTAAAGAAGACAGGATTTAAAACATCTACTTAACTACAAATAACTCTCCCTGGACTTTGTAGGGGTGGAGTCTTTCTCTTGAAGATGAGTAAAGAAAGCCAGAACGAAACTTTTCTCTTCTACTAATCTCTCCCAGACAGGAAACTGTTATCTACCTTCTTTTTAAAATGCTCCTTAGATCATTACAACTTAAATTTAGCTCGCAGGCACCCTCTCCTTTCTCCCTGTGGGATACAAGTGGTGTTAAATGACTGAAAGATGTTAAACAAGATATCTCCCCACACGGCTTCTTCTGATTCTTTGAGTAAGTGCCAAACTCTACTTACAAAAAAACCCAAAAAAACAAAACTAAGTCTGTCAGAGCGCCTTGAAATTAACGTAACTCAGCCATCCTGCCAGTGTCCTAAAACTTAAAATAGCGAATTACCAATTGTCTACCAGTTAGCTGCAAGGCTTCCAAAGCAAAGCCAGTGCTCCAGGATTGGAGCATGCCTCCAACGCTTACCTTGGCACGGGGAAAATGAAGGCAGAAGGACCAAGATAAATGCTTCCTTGTAAAAGCACACATTGAAAAGCTGAAATCTTACCACAGATGCTGACCACAGTGAGATCATCTCGTCCCACATCTTTTGAGCTGTGCTAATAGCTTTACATTCCAGGCCCCATTTA
Organism: Ursus maritimus; assembly: GCF_017311325.1. Classification (NCBI taxonomy): domain Eukaryota; kingdom Metazoa; phylum Chordata; class Mammalia; order Carnivora; family Ursidae; genus Ursus; species Ursus maritimus. The sequence goes on along the minus strand of NW_024427107.1, from coordinate 50,344,254 downwards.
ATCTTCACAACAAACTTGTCAAATGCATATTTACACTTCCCAACTCAGGCAGAGTAGTTAAGTAACACACCCAAGGTCACACAGCCAGCTGGTGGCTGGACTGAACTTGAACCAAAGTCAGCCTACTAATGCAGACAGAGAAAAAGGAAAGTAAGAGAATACCATGCCTGAAGACTGTAGTGGATTGAATGCTGGCCGCCCACCACTGGGTGATCCACATCCTAATTCCTGGAATGTGTGAATATGACATCATTTTTAAAAGAGTCTTTGCAGATGTAATCATTTGAGGATCTCAAGATCCTCCTGGATTACCTGGGAGGGCCCTAACTAACCCCAACGACAAGTGTCCTTACATAAGAAAAGGGCAGAGGAGAATGTGACAGAGGAGGAAAAGACACAGACACGAAGGAGATGACCGTATAAAGACAGAGGCAGAGACTGGAGTAGCGTTGCCCCAAGCCCAGGAAGCCTGCAGCCTCCAGAAGCTGGAAGCGGCAAGAAAGAACCTCTCCCCGCCAAGTTTGTGGTGATTTGTTACGGCAGCCCTAGCAAAACAGTACAGACTTAGAAAAGGAAACCTTAGGTCAACAAGTTGTGGAGTCCCGTGTGCCTGAACCTCTGTCAGGATTAGCTCCTGAGAGGGCACAGACACCCCTCATTTGTCTCTGAACTCGTGATATCCATGTACAGCTTAATGAATCTTCATTGGACGGAACCACAGAAAGCGCTGGAAGTTTGGCATGTAGATGCAGTAAAGGCTGTAAGCCTGAAACCCTCTGAGAGTGTGCAGGGATGGCGGTGACAAGTCTGGCCCTTGCAAAGGGGCCACACGGCCAGGCAGTCGAGTGTGCCTGCGTGCGTGTGTCCATATGTGCTCGCGTGCGTGCGCACGGCTCCCCCTGCAGGACTGAGGAGGAGAATCGGGAGTCCGGCCATCATCTGGGGGATGTAGCTGCGGCCCTGGGGACATTGAGCTACCAAATGCTGTCAGCCTTGCCGAATCAAAACGTAGTCGTGGAAATGGACACTGGTTCCTATAAAATCTGAAACGGAGAAAACAGAAATAAATTCGAGGCCTCTTACTATCCACTCTTTTGTTGTTTTATTTTTAATTTACTTTTTAAGTAAATTTATTATTAAAGAAACACAAAGGTACCAGTGAAGTCTCCCTCCCCCGTCACCCATCAATTCACTGACCAAATATTTGTTGAGTGCCTACACTGTGCCCTGTTCTCAGTGCTTGGGGTGCATCAGAAATAAAACAGACACATGAAAAAATGTTCAAAATCATTAGCCATCAAGGAAATTCAAATCAAAACCACACTGAGATACCACCTTACGCCAGTTAGAATGGCAAAAATAGACAAGGCAAGAAACAACAATTGTTGGAGAGGATGTGGAGAAAGGGGATCCCTCCTACATTGTTGGTGGGAATGCAAGTTGGTACAGCCACTCTGGAAAACAGTGTGGAGGTCCCTTAAAAAGTTAAAAATTGAGCTACCCTACGATCCAGCCATTGCACTACTGAGTGTTTACCCCAAAGATACAGACGTAGTGAAGAGAAGGGCCGTATGCACCCCAATGTTCATAGCAGCAATGTCCACAATAGCTAAATTGTGGAAGGAGCCGAGATGCCCTGCAACAGATGACTGGATTAAGAAGCTGTGGTCCATATATACAACAGAATATTACTCAGCTATCAGAAAAAACGAGTTCTCAACATTTGCTGCAACATGGACGGCACTGGAGGGGATAATGCTAAGTGAAATAAGTCAAGCAGAGAAAGACAACTATCTTATGATTTCTCTCATCTATGGAACATACGAACTAGGATGATCAGTAGGGGAAGAAAGGGATAAAGAAAGGGGGGGTAATCAGAAGGGGGAATGAAACATGAGAGACTATGGACTATGAGAAATAAACTGAAGGCCTCAGAGGGGAGGGGGGTGGGGGAATGGGATAGACTGGTGATGGGTAGTAAGAAGGGCACGTATTGCATGGTGCACTGGGTGTTATACGCAACTAATGAATCATCGAGCCTTACATCAGAAACCGGGGATGTACTGTATGGTGACTAACATAATATAATAAAAAATCATTAAAAAAAAAAAAGAAAGAAAGAAAGAAAGCAGGCAAACCCGTTGTCTTCATGGCCTTCACATTTGGCTGCACTGAGAAGTCGAGGCACACCGCCTTGAGAAGGCCAGACTTGAGCAAAGACTTGAAGGGATGTCGGCCAAGCAATTACCTTTCTCCTACCACGTTTGTAATTAGAGTTTTCTGGAAGCTTCTAGAGTTTCTTTGTGAATATGGCAGCAAATTTGAACATATACACTTATTTTCTCTTTTTCTGGAAAACAAAAGACAGCATATTCTACTGTATCTTGCTTTTTTTATTTAATATATCTTGGAGATTTTTATCAGATAACTTTCTTGACCAAAAGTTTCCCTGTTTATTTATTTTTGTACAACTGACTAGAACATCCTTATTTGGGTGAATACAATAATGAATTTAATTGTTTCCTTATGATGGACATTTAGGTTGTTTATAATCCTTCACTATTCTGAAAAATGCGATAATGCATAACTTCGTACAAATATCATTTGACTCTCTTGGATAATTTCCCTGAAGAGGAATTTCTGGGTCAAACTATATGAATGAGTGATTTTTAACAAATATTGCCAACCAGCCTCCTGACGTATACCTCCCAACAACGGTGAAGGAGAGCGCTGGTTTCCCACACATGACCAACAAGAGTATGACATAAAATGTTTGTGTTCTGGCCATTGCAATTGGCAGAAAAGTGATAATTCCATGTAATTTTAAATTTTAATTCGTATCTTATGAATAAGGGTGTGTTTAGGAGCCATTTGCATTTCTTTTCTAATTAACTCTTTCTTCATATTTTTGCCCAATTTTCTACTAGGAGGTTGGCCTTTTACTCATTGATTTCTATGTGCTTTTTATATACCAGGGAGATTATTCTGTTTTACGAGTTGCAAATATTTCTTCCTGTATGTTGTCTTTTGACTTCATCTATAGTTGTTTCCCTTTTCTTTGTATTTTTTCCTTGTATAATATTCTAATGTAGTAACATTTATTGGTATTTTTCTTTATAGCCTCTGGATTTTGAGCACTACTTCAAAAGACTATCCTTACCACAAATTTATAAAAGAATGTTCTCATTTTCTTCTAGTATGGTTTCATTTTTTATATTTAATTCTTTGATCTATTTAGAATGCATTCTGGTGCACAGTGTGAAAGATATATCCAACTTTTTCCCCAGATGCCCCCCTACTTTTCCATCACCATCTTTTGAATAGTCTATTTCCCCTTTCCTGATCTAACACCTCTATCATGTATTAATTTCTTACATGTAGTTGGGTTTATTTTCTATCCTGCTCTAGTGGGTTCTGTTTGTCAGTTTCTGTCAATACAATACCATTTAATAATTGAAGTCTCTTTCTCTCTCTTTTTTTTTAGTGTCTCCTGTTTATTCTTTTCTCTTTTTTTAAGATTTATGTATTTTTGAGAGGGAGTCTTAAGCCGACTACTCACCAAGCATGGAGCCCAACATGGGGCTCGATTTCACGACCCTGAGATCACAACCTGAGCTGAAACCAAGAGCCGGACACTCAACTGACTGCAACACCCAGGCACCCCAAATCTTGATTGTTTTATTTTCATATTATCTGTAGAATCAGCTTGTATCCTTCTAAGGAGAGAAAAAAATTAAATTATTGGAATAGAGTTAAAGTTACCATTGAGACAAATTATGTAAAATCCTTCTAAGATTATGTGTGTTTTTTCATATTTTATTTTTTTAAGTTTTATTTAAATTCCAGTTACTTAACATACAGTATAATATTAGTTGAATTACAATATAGTGATTCAACACTTGCTTATATCACCTGTGTTCATCATAGCAAGTGTGCTCCTTAATCCCCATCACCTAATTAACGCATCTCCCTACCCACCTCCCTTCTGGTAACCATCAACTTGTTCTCTATAGTTAACAGTCTGTTTCTTGCCTCTCTCTCTCTCTCTTTTTCCCTTTGTTCATTTGTTTTGTTTCTTAAATTCCTCATTTGAGTGATATCATATGGTATTTGTCTTTCTCTGACTTATTTCGCTTAGCATAATACCCTCTAGCTTCATCCTTGTCCTTGCAAATGGCAAGATTTCAATTCATTTTTTATGGCTGAGTAATATCCCATTGTATCTATATACCACATCTTCTTTATCCATTCATCAGTCCATGGACACTTGGGCTGTTTCTGCAAATGACGTATCCGATTATGGTTTTATCTTTTCTTTATTCAGTTGTATTTTGTGCCTTTCAGGAGTACTTTATGGTATATAGTTTTTGCATATTTATTTATAAGTTTATTCATATATATTTTTATCTTTATTGTTATTATAAATGGCTAATTTCTTTCATTATAAATGATTATAAATGATTTTGTTAAATATATGAATGATGTTCATTTCTGCATACTAATCATCTACCCCACCATCCAGCTGAATTCTTATTCATTTAAAAATACTTTTAGTTGATTGTTTTCCATGTTATACAGTCATAGTTTTTGTAAATAAAAACAGATTTATGTCTTCCACTACCATTTGTCTACCTTTAGCATCTTTTTCAAGACTTTTTTTGTCATTGATCAGTGTCTTTCCGCTTCACCCATAAATTTTTATATCTGTTTGTACTCTCCCTTCTTTTTCATAGAGGTTTCTTTGTCTTTAAATTTATTGCTAAATGTTCACATTTTTCATCTGTTTTGTGACAACTTTTTCTGGTGAATCTTCTTTGTTGATAAGTTCACTGTATTTTTCCACAGTGTGTTTCAGTTAATATTGTGCCTATTTAAAACTCTTTTTACATCAGTGAGTTGAAGTTTTCTGGACTAGGCATTTAAGAAAGCTCCTGTGAGGAGGGAGGAGGGACCAGAGTAGCTTCCCAGCATTCAAATCTCTGTTGCTACCATTGAGATGGACCATTTCCTGCAAATACGGCACATCCGTGCAATTCCCTATGCAACCTTACTACCTCTGCCTCTTTAAAGCTATTGCTTTTCAAAGTTGGAGTTCAGGAGGATTTTTACTGTCATTTCTGACAGCAGATTTTCCCACTCACTATAGCAAACAAGTCATGCAGTTTTTTAAATAGAGGGTAAAGCCCTTCCTTTCAGAAAATGTGTTTTCACAAAATCCTTTTACAACCTACCTTCTAAGTATCCATCTTGATTTCCTCCTGGGTGGGCTCTGACCAATCTCAGCTATTTTAGCGGTCATTTCACATATGTCAGAGTCTGCGGATTATCTGTGTCCTATTTAACTGAAGATAGAGTTTGAGAGGTTTTTTTGTTTTTTGCTTTTACCTGTTGGTTTTAGATGACTACCAGAGAGGGGGGAGCCTGGCATACAAAGCCATGGTCAATAGGCCATCTCAGCAATTTTCTTTTCCTCAAAATAACAGCTCTTCTGAAATTTCTAGCACAAAGTTTCAGGATTGGGAGTAGATTGTATGAAAAATTCATGTCTATGGATGAGTTCTGTATGTATGGTATAATTAGGATTACTTTTTTCCTTCTGGTTTTCCAACTTTCTCTTTCTGTCATGACTTTCTCTCTCTTTCCCTCAACACATAAGCATATTTACACACACATATACACACACACAGAAGGGGATGTATATAAGATTATTAATGCTCTATAGAAAGTTTAAATAAGTGAGAACCAAAACTCTCCCTTGGATTTGGTAAAGAGGAATTCATCTATGATCTTGAGTAAATTGAGTTTGTGGAAAGAAACAAGAATTATGAGTTGAGATATGAGCAAAAGTTCATAGATTAAGGAGCAGAGAACACCTTTTAAGTACACTTTTTTCCTCTTTATTGAAATATAAGTGACATATAACATTGTCTAAGCTTAAGAAGTACAACATATTGGTTTGATATACTTTTTTATTGCAAAATTATTACCACCGTAGAGTTAGCTAACACCTCCATCAGGTCACACAAAGACACTTGGCTATTAAGGAAAGGAAAGTTTTACAGGATCACATAGAAAGTCAGGACTAAGAAACTATATTTAGACTTCCTTAAGAAGCTTGTTTAGAAGGTGGTGTCACAAGATTTTGAAGTCCTGTCCTTCAAGGTGGGGGTGGAATGCAAGGAGTAGGAAAATAATTTGTGTTAGAGCATAGTCATTAACAGCGCTGACTCTTAAGTCAGAGGGCCTGAATTTGATCCTGTTACAACTCTTGTTAGTTCTGTGACTTGGCAGAACTTAATCTCCATGAGCCAAAATGATGCCCTAATCTGTATGAGTCCAGATTTTTCTCCTGAACTCCAATCCCTGCTTTCTGAATCACAGTCTGGATGTCCTGCAGGTATCTCCAATATGACCAAAATTTAATTTAGTATTTGTCCAATCCCCAAGCTTATGCCCCCTATATTTCCATTCTTAGTGAATAAAACCATCTATGTGGAAACCCACATTTACCTAATTATCTTCATTTCTTTCACACCTAACTTCTCACTGCGACCAAATTATATCAATTCTACCTCCTCATTTCACTGAAGCACTTATGCCTTCTTGTCCAGCTTTACTGCTGCCATCTTGGAGTAGGTTTCAATCATCTCTTACCTATACTACTACTCTCCTATGGCCTCTACCCATCTCCCTTGCACTTGGCCTTGAGCCAGAAATCCCCAGCTCAGATTTGTGAATCAGGTTCCCAGGGAAGGGGGAGGTGAGACAGTTGGTGGAAGAGATGTGGGAGCAGTTGCCCATTGGCTGGAATTTGGTCACCATAGTAACCAGATTGGGCAGGTGGGGTAACCTCTCCCCTCTCCCTTCCAGTGGTGGAAACAATCCTGGTCTGCCTAATTTGGAATTAGCAAGACTAACTGAAATTTCTGAGTTAAAAGAGCCTAAATGATGTGGGGAAAAGGCCACAGACCCATTCTCCCACCCTGCCCCCAACACCCTGCTTTTGTGGTAGGGAACTTCCTTTGGATAAAAGAAAAAGGAATTCGTGAGCATCTACTCTTGCTCACACACCATCCTTGAATCTATCCTTCATACCACCAACAAAGTGGATTTGTTAAAAAGTTTAATCATGCCATTCTGCAGGTCAAAACTTTATAATATTAGGATAAAACTTACATTTCTTATCAGGGTTTTAAATTGCCTCCACAATCTGGCCCTGCCTATTTACCTCTCTAGCCTTGAACAACAAAGTTGATGAGAAGTGGCCAAATTCTGGATACTTTTCAAGGTATATCCAAACGGATATACTAGTGGACTGGATGTGGGATATGAAAAAAGAAAAGGAGTCAAAGATTACTTCAGGCTTCTTTCCTTGAGCAACTGGTAGAACAAAGTTAATTTTGAGCGGAAAAGACGAATACTATGAAAAGCTCAAGTTGGAAATACTTATTCAATTTTGTACACATTAGGATTGAGCTAACCATTAGGCAGACATCCAGTAGACATGACTACCAGGTTGCTGAGTAAACATGCCTGGACTACAAGGGATAGGTCAGGCTGGACATAGATGTTTGGGAATTATCATCATAGAGCTGGCATTCAGAACCTTAAGATCCCCAAGGAAGTGAGTATAAATTGAGCAGAGAAGAGGGCCCAGTTTTGTATAGTCTAACTTTAAGAAGCTGGGGAGGAGAGCAAGTACCAGCAAAGGGGATTAAGAGGGAGCAGCCAGTGATATAGGGGGGAAACCTAAAGAGTTTTGTTCCAGGCATCAAGTGAAGAAAACATCTGAAGGAGGAGTGACTATTCTTATGTGTCAAATGTTAAGACAGGACAAGTTTATTTAGAATCAATAATTGATTATTAGATTGTACAATATGGAAGTTATTGATGACACAACAAGGGTAGTTTTAATAAATTGTGAAGGTTAAGACCTGTTTGGATTAGGTTCAAGAGAAAACAGGAGACACAGTTGGAGAAAGGCAATATACACAATTCTTCCAAAGAGTTTTATGGTTAAGGGGAATGGAGGAATGGGGTGGATATGGGGCCAAGAGATTGTACTTTTAAGGTAGAATAAATACCAACGTTGTTCAGATTTAAATAGATATAATAAGTATTTATGTGTTTGTTTTCTGAATTAAGTTAATGTGACTATAGTTTGGTAATGGGTTTTGTGACATTTGTTCTCTGCAATTTTCTTTAGTCTCTGGGAATATATGAAAATTGCTATTGTCTACAATGTAAAAGTTTATACTTCATTATTCATACTGAGGTTTGAAATGTAGTTTATGAATCTAGTTATTTAGAAGATGGCATCATAATCCTCAATAACAGTGTAGATAACAATACAAATAGCTTCCATGTGGTGCTCTTAGTGTACTGGGCCATAGGCTAACTGCCTTATAGACCTCATCTTATATAAACACAGTAACAACACAGGGGAAGTAATCACTGCCATTTTCAGATAAGGAAATTGAGTCTCAGAGAAATTAACTAACTCTGCCAGGGTACAGAGATTCCGAAAGAAGTCTAGTATGCAAAACCAATCTGCTTGAACCCAATACCCGGGCAACTGGTCATTACACTCTTAACACCTACATGTTGAGTCTCTGCTGGACCCACAGCACACTAGAATCTAGAACCATGATTCTCAACCCTGATGGTATGTTAGATGAAGCCAGCGCCAGGACTCCACCCAAGACCTGTCTTTAGATACAGCACTTCACCATCTCTAGTTTTTAAAGCCCCATTGGTGATCCCAATGTGATTTAAGATTCTAATGTGAATCTCAGGATTGTAAACCACTGAGCTCTATATTCCAGATTTCAGGAAGGAGTCTGCACTCAACGGAGCTATCACTGCCAAATAACTGAGACCCCATCTGCCCCTTGTCATGCTGAGGGAAACCTTTTAGACACTGCCTTAAAAGCCTCACTATAAATTACCTTAAAATAAAACACTATAAATAAGCTTTCCCTTGTGGCCTCCAGTACCTACAAATGACCCCACTTGACCCTCCCATCTGAAGACTCACCTCTGCCATGCGTACGGTATTAATCTTATCCTTCATCAAACAGAATTATTTAAGGAGCTTTAATTTCCTAACCCTGTGACTCAACATCAAGGTATGAATAACAATAGCCATGTATCGAGCACTTACACATGCCAGGCATGGTGTTAAGTGCTTCACATGTGTTAACTCATTTAATCCTCACCCTGACCCTATGAGGTAGATGTTCTGATAATATTCATCTTACAGTTGGAGAAACTGAATCATAGAGAAATTAAATAACATAGCCTAGGTCACCCTGCCAACCAGCAGTGCCCAGATTTCCACAGGCTTCTGCTTGGCCACAGAGTCCGTGTTCCTGGTTACTCACTACTCGACATCTCCAGAGGCATGCCCTGGAGCTTCCTCACTTCAAGATGGAAGCTCTTCCTTCTTACTACAAATCCTCCTCTTTTCCCGTTCTTTCCCAGCTAATGTCACTTCCTCACACCCATCATTTAAATAGAAATCTCCAGATCATCCTTGACACCCATTACCCACACAAGTAGTTGGTCCTTCTGTCCTTTTGATGTTCCTCCTCAGTGGCTCTCAAATCTTTCAGATCCTCATTTGATTCTTCCTAAGATTATATTAGTAACCCCTGTAAACAGTCTCCCTACCCTAGTTTTATCTTTTTCAATCCAAACCCCACTTTACTGGTTCTAGATTTGATCATTTGGTAATGCCAATTTGAGATTGCATGGGGCTTAAAATACGTCAGTGATACAATGAGCCCCATATGATAAAACACTGATTCCCCGAGCAAGGTGTTGTTCACAGTGTAGCATCAACTGAATTCTTCAGAGGTCTGTCCTGCTGCTCCCTAGCCCCTTGTCCTTACCCCATAGACACTGCATGTTCTTCTCCAAAATTCATAAACTGGGGCCCACAAACAATGTCATCCAAAGACATGCTATGTCATGTTGGTTCACCCAGTACTACTGTGTGTGAATGTGTGTGTGTGTGTGTGTGTGTGTGTGTGTGTGTATTAACTGTCACCATTTAAAGAATTGGGAGAGTTTTTGCAAAATTCCACATTTCTTACGTCTCTTAAAACATTATTTCACCAGTTGCCCATCGTCCTCACCACCCCATGTTGTACCCCCAACCCAGCTCACCTCACACATTTGAGTGACCTGTATAACCCGCAGGTATTTGAGTTTGTGATCTCCACTCCAGGCTGTTAGAGGGTCTCCAAGTGTACCACATATCTTCATGCCTCTGTAACTTTGTTTCTTTAGAGCAGAGTATCTTTTCTCCATCTACTAAGGTTCTCTTTACCTTTAAAAAACCAAATAAAGGATCAGCATTTTTGTGAGGTCCCTCCAATAAAATCAGTCACTCTTTGCTCAATGATCCCATAAAGCTTTAGTTCTATTTCTAATGTAGCTCTCCCCAAACTATTAAGACTGTTATGTGTGTCTTCTTCTGGCTAGATTGAGAAAACCTTGAAAGTGGGTTCTGTTTTGCTCAGCTTTCTACCCTTTCTCACATTGCCTACCATCATGTTTAGCTCATTATATGCATTTCATGAGCACTGAGTAAATTCAATTGAAGTCAGAAGCTCTTTTTGTTCTTTATTAAAGTCTTTTTATTCCCACTTTGTGAAACTGAACTAGTAAAGGAATTTGTAGTTTATGTAGAAAACATCGATGGAATTATTTTTCAGATGAGCTTTGAGAAAATGTAGGTTTCTGAAGTCTTTTTAGTAGGAGTATCTAGCTGATGATGAGTGTTGGCCCCACTTGACTCCTCAGTGCATTATGCAAAGCAGTCTATAGATACAACCTCCTCCCCTTCCTAGTCCCATATCAATCAAGTAAAAACTAATATTTTTTAAAAAGATTTTATCTATTTATTTGACAGAGAGAGAGAGAGCACAAGCAGGGGGGGTGGCAGGCAGAGGGAGAGGGAGAACAGTCTCCCCACCAAATAAGGAACTTGATGTGGAGTTCCATCCCAGGACCCGGGGATCACGACCTGAGCCAAAGGCAGAAGCTTAACCAACTGAGCCACCCAGGCGCCCCAAAACTAATATTTTTTTCAAAAAACACTTTCACACTATGACAAATTTCTTAGGTGATAATTACTTCATTAATCAGCTCTGCACCTTCACCTATAGTTTCTAATCTCATGTTTTCATAAGAAACTCACATTGTAAACTACTTATTTCACTATATCTTTATCTTTGAGACTCCATTTTCTTTCTTTTTTTTTTTTTTTTTGCACCTTCTATTAAAATAGAAGAATACTGAACTCCTAAGAATCCAGATCTAGATTAAGAAAGAAGATAGAACATTCCTTTTAAAATGTACAGTGTGGAGGGGGGCAGTGCCTGGTGGCTCAGTCAGTTAAGCGTTTGCCTTCAGTTCAGGTCATGATCCCCGGGTCCTGGGATAAGAGCACCCCCCTCCCTTTGCCCCTCCCCCCTCCCGCACGCGCGCGCGTTCTCTCTCTCTCTCTCTCTCTCATGTGTGCTCTCTCTCTCAAACGAATAAAATCTAAAAAAATAAAGTAAAATATTAGTAAAATGTGCAGTAGGAGGTATATAGAGTTTGTTTTAGGGAAGGAACACCCAAAATAGACATGAGGAGGAAAAAATTTTACACTCTTCTGGAGAAGTAGGAATGAAGAACCACAGTTGCCATGGAAGTGAACTCTCAGAAGGAACGAGCAGTTTGTTAGGAGCTGCCTCAGGTTTTTGCCAAGACCATCTGCTGACAGGCCCAAGCCCCAGGCAGTGGACTGCAATGCCTGTTAATATTGAAACACTAATAACATTTTGCTGTCTCCACTTCATTTCCCTCTGTCAGAATTGAATATGGAGCAGGTGTGCACAGGGAAGCAGAAAAATTCCTTGGAGAGTTGTAAATTAGCCTGATCCTGGGCTAAGTTCATGGGCATCTCTAAAGAACCCCCTTCCTTCCCAAGGCATTCCATGTGGGATGAAGGGAATCTAAGAGGATCCAAACAGTCTGCAGTGTATCTACATTCCAAGAAAGTATGCCAGCAATTTCAGGCTCAGATTTAAATCTTTATTTATAATAGTTTGCTTTCCTTGTGATCCAATTTCCTCCTAATCAAGAAGGATTTTGTTTCAGTTAACAGCATCAGATGCTGTTGAACTCTGAGTACACATCTGACAGATTTCTAGATAGAGGATTAAATCATCTCCCAAATTGTTTTAATCTTAGGAGGTAAATGACCTACATGATGAAAAATTGACATCGATATATTTTTTAAAATAAATTTGTTTCATCATCAGAATTAACAGACTTTTATGTTTTTTTTTTTTTTTATGCTCTTAGACGGCAGCTCTCAATATTGATTAGAGGAAAGGATACAGTTCTATAGTCTATAGAACCGCTGTGTGAAAAGAAATTCTGTTTGTCTTATTTTAAGAAATTATTCAGTGCTGAGTCCTGAGCATTTTTATCTGGTTTAGCACACTTCAGATATGGTTCATTTTCTTTCCACATGACCTATCCATCCAGTCCTTTTTTTAAAACTATATTTCAATCTTTGTTCTGAGAATTGAATGAATGGCTTTTTCTGCAGGAAACTAAAGGCCTGTGAAGGAAGGGTTTGTAATTAAAAACAGAAGGGCGGGTGGGGTTGCTTCTGATAGCATTCACTTATTTTGTCTTTAAATGGTCTTTTTTATTTTTTATTTTATTTTTTTATTTTTTTTTAAAGATTTTATTTATTTATTTGACAGAGATAGAGACAGCCAGCGAGAGAGGGAACACGAGCAGGGGGACTGGGAGAGGAAGAAGCAGGCTCATAGTGGAGGAGCCTGCCGTGGGGCTCGATCCCATAACGCCAGGATCACGCCCTGAGCCGAAGGCAGACGCTTAACTGCTGTGCCACCCAGGCACCCCTAAATGGTCTTTTTTAAAAACAGAGTATTTTTTCAAAATACTTGAAAAGATTTATCCTAATACTAATCTGTGAAATTCAACATGTGTGTAGGTCTTAAAGATTTTAAGTTGGACCAAAATTGTGACCATCGTCTTCTCTATCAACATGATCTGTCTATACAACAATTCAAACTTGGGACCGGAAAACCTGGCCCTTGTCTCCCCCTTATCTGGGCCTCAGTTTTCCCATCTGGAAAATAAAGGTTGGATGAAGTGATTCTGAGGTCTGTATTGAATAGAGGTGAAGACAAAAGAAAAAGGGAACTTAGGATCTTTGATAACTAGAATAAAGAGCATGAGTTTTGAATCAGATAGATCTGGGTTTGAATCGCAGGTATTATTAGCTGTAGGAAGTTAGCTTTCATTGCTATAAAATGGGACTTAATTAAGAGCTATATTGAGATTTAAATGAGAACAAGCCTATAATATTCCTAGCACAATTTGTGCCCATATTTTATGCTCCTATAAATGGTAGGACCATATTTTAAGGTCAGGAAGAACATAAGGTTGAGCACATGATCAAATCTAGTAATTTCCACTCTGGCACTTGAGAAGAAAGGGAACGCATATCACTGTCCTTTACCAGCAGAGATGTCCCTCTGCTGTGATGAAACTGGAGACGTCAGGGTTTAAAAAAAGCACACCATCAGGGGAAGGCACCACTTCTTGGCAAGAAATGTTTAACATAGTTTCCACCATCACCAAACTCTTCCCCACCCCACCCCCACACCCTGCTTCTATTTAAATCTCAGGCAGTCCCCGGGTCCAAACTCATTTCAGCCAGTGCCCAGGCTACCAGCAGAGAAGAGAAGGGTGGCATGGCTCCGGAAGAAAAGGAAAGAGAGGAGGGCCCAGCCAAGCGTGCCCTCCGGAAGGTACGCACAGCCACCCTGGTGATCAACTTGGCCCGAGGTTGGCAGCAGTGGGCAAATGAGAACAGCACCAGGCAGGCCCAAGAGCCCGCAGGCTGGCAGCCAGGAGGGACTCAGGATGCACCCCAAGCTCCTAAGCCAGTGATCTACCCCACTCTCCACCAGAAAGCTCAGAGCACCCCAAAGTCTCTGTCCCAGAAGTCAGAGGGACGTGGAGATGAACAAAGCTCAGAGGAAGCCACCGAAGTGTCTCATATCAAAAGGAAAGAGGTGACCAAAACAATTGTCAGCAAAGCTTATGAGAGAGGAGGGGATGTGAGCCACCTGAGCCACCGATACGAGGATGGTGACATGCCTGGAACCGGGCAGCCAGAAAATGACATTGACAGAATCCTCCACAGCCATGGCTCCCCGACGCGGAGGAGAAAATGTGCCAACCTGGTATCTGAGCTGACCAAAGGTTGGAAAGAGATAGAACAGGATGAGCCCAAGTGGAGAAGCGATAGCATTGACACAGAGGACAGCGGCTACGGAGGGGAGACTGAGGAGAGGCCCGAGCAGGATGGAGAGCAGGTGGTCGCCACCAGAATCAAACGCCCCTTGCCTTCCCAGTAAGTGAATGCTCCCCTTCAGCTGCTTATATTGCCTTTGAACCCCAACCAGCCATGGGGACCGAGAGGGCAGGGAAGTGCTCCCGAAGTTAGAATGAGAATCTTAAAAAGCGGGCAGGCGGAGAGGTCCTGTGGGAAAGGCTCGACCCCTGGGCTAAAGGGACAGCACCAAGCTAGGGACCTCTGGGTCCAGGGCCTGTACTCTTCTGTTTCTTCTTTATGTTTTGAACTGAATACTCAAGTTTCAGCCTCAACAAAGACGAAACCACCAGAGAAGGATGTCTGCCTTGGGTAGATTTTAAAAATAAAGTCTAGGATGAGTAGCAAACTGGCTTATTTCTCTGCAGAAAACATGCTTGCTAATAGACTAGGACTGGGCAAACATTTCCCTTGTCTGAATGCAGTCGATAGTATCCTCAGGGGACACATCTACCCACATAGTGTCTGTGGGACACAGGTCTCTATGACCCTGTGAACAGGTGGGAGGCTGCCATCTAACTTCAGGGTAGGCTCTGAAGTTAGACCCAAGTTCAAATTCCAGCTCTGCCCCAACAATAGTTGATAATATTGTACTATACACTTGAAAGTGGCTAAGAGAGTAGATCTTAAATGTTCTCATCTCTCTCTCTCTCTCTCTCACACACACACACACACACACACACACACACACACAAAACTGGTTATTTTTCTAAGCCCGATTCCTCCTTTGTAAAATGATAGCAAGAGTAACCTTTTGGGATAAATTCTGTTGTATTGGGAGAAGAGATTAAGGCTGTCAAGCACTTAGCACAGTACTTGTTCCATTTGCTACATATATAAAAGCCATTATTATTCACATAGATTCTATTATTTGGCAATTTTTCAAACTTTCAGAAAAGGTTTGTTCTGTTGATAAACAAAGACAGAAATGCTATTAAAGCTAGGTCATTAAAATACCACAATCCTAAGACATTTAGATGTCAAATACACATACCTAAACACACACACACACACACACACACACACACGCTGAGTCAACCTGATTCATTTATTCAGACAAAAAAATACATATTTTCTTGTAAGACAGTAACTCCACCTCCACATAACAGAAAGTCAGGATATCTCACTCCACAACATATAATGTCAAAATATGTGAAAAGCCTCTGATATGACGAATGCTTACAAACGGTCTCCCTTTGGAGACATTAGGTGTGTAGATGTGGTTTTAAGCTTTATTAAACAATCAGAAAGTAAAGAACAAAACTGATTACCTAATTTGACAAAAAGCTTTCTTACAGTTTGTGACTTTAAAGGTGTTTTGAAAGAATTAGAACTATGACATCACAGGATTTCAAAGCAAATGAAATGGCGAATCTAGATAATTGTAACGACACTTGCGTATTTAATGCGTTCCGGGAACGGCTAACACGCTCTGTCCCTTTTAACTCTCACGATCCTATGAAGCAGGTATTATTATCCCATTTTAGGGAGGAGAGCACTAAAGCTCAGAAGGGAAGTTCACCCAGCAAGTTAGTGACAAAGCTGAGATGTGCCTGTCTCCTAATGCAATGTTTTAAAACCAGACATGGAGCTATCTTTCATGCAGTACCTGAAGGATGTGTGGAGAGATCTGGATTTTTGCTCAACTTACATTAATACAGAAATTCATAATCAGAAATAATTATCCTACCAGGAACTATGGAACCATAGCCTAATTCGGGCCTTATGGATTTGGGATGTGCATGTATGTGTGTGTGTGTGTGGGTGGGTGGGTGGGTGGGTGCATGCTGCCTGCATGACTGCTTACTAAAAATGGAATAATAGAACCCAACAGAATAAAGATTGAGGATGGCAAATGAAGATCTTCTGTCAGCATGCTTCAGATTGGCTAGAGCTAGGAAGGGGACAACTAGAGACAATCTCCAATGCATATACTGTTCTTGGGCACTTGTCTATGTTTATTCATATGTTTATTCATTTAATCCTCACAATATTCTCATGGGCAGGTATAAGTATTCTCCACATTTGATAGATGGGGGCATAAGACAAAGACATACTAGAAAATTTGGATAAGATTGTACAGCCTATGGCATTTGAACCCAGGCATTCTAGCTCTTGATCCCACTCTCTTCACCACACTCTAAACTGGAAGTGGGGACTCACATACAGGACCCTACTCAGGTTCCTAAAATCAGACATGTACGTGGACACCTTCTCAGTGTGATGGAGAGGTACATAAGCTTTGAATGGGAGACAATTAGGTTTGAATCACAGTTACTTTGGCAAATCCTGTCTCTTTGTCCTCATCTAAAAAAACAGATGTAACCCATAGAGTTATTTTGATATTAATTAATTAATTAGTTGTATGCATTATAATGCAGGAAGCCATTCCTGGTGATCCCAACTGTACAGGACGCTAGGAGATTGGTCCTCAGGGTTGGGGTGGAGGAGTGGGATTAAATCTCTTCCCTTCTTTGGTTCCTTTCTCTCAGTCTTGGAGTACATAGGGTACCAGACTGTCATATGCAGAAACAGCATCGCTTACTGTCAGCAGTAATCCTAGCTGAGCTCAAGAAGCTTCAGCAGAAGCCTGATAGGACTCTCAAGTACTCCTTGAGAAATGAGGGTGACATTCCTGAGTAAGTGAAAGGAGATTTTGCTCATTTATTTTTCATTCTAAGCACCATTCTTTACCCATACCCACCAAAAGGGAGAAAATTATGTATCACAGATGTTTAAGTAGAAAGAAAGAGAGGTTTTTTTGGTGGTTAAGACGTTCCATGGATAACAAAAACAAACAAGTCAGGTTTGGTAAAAAGTAGAGATACTCTTTACTAATAGTTTTGCTAACTGGGTTTTACTATGAAAATGGTTTCGGTTTTATGATTTAAAAATATGGAGTGTTTTGATTGCATGGTTACATGACTTGTTTGGTCCAGCTCCGCTAGACAAAAGAAACTGCATCCCTCTCCCATAGAGTAATGGTGCAATATTAAAGTGCCAATCATCCATTCATCCTCTCCAAGTTATATTCAGCAAAAATAATAATAGTTGAGAAAAAGAATGCCATTTTATAGTTAAGGGAATTGACACACAGAGACATTAAGAAATGTATCCAAGTCATAGAGTTACTAGTGACCAAGTTGGGAAGGCTGAGGACAGAGCTTATGTTCTTAACCACTATGCTAGACTGATTCTCTCAGTAGAGAAAGGGCTCAAGAAAACTAAAACGGAAGTCAAAGTGTCAGCTTAATTAATGGAATCCTAATAAAACCCTAAGTGTAAGGTCTGGGTACAACTATATTGAAGGTCTTTGCTAGAAATAGAGGCCAAAGTACAGCTTTCTGCTATTTGACCCCAATTCCAGAGCATGGACTCTGAGGACAGTTACCAATCTTCAAGAAGAATCACAGGCCTGGCTCTCAAACCTGATTAATAACAGACAGTGTGACCCTGTGAATGGCATGCTTCCATTAATCGAGCTGGCTAGACTTCCTGTGGAGATGAGCAAGGAAACCGATGCACAAGGGGCAGATTCTCCTCAACACTTCCCTGGGAAGTTGGAAAGGGTGGCAGAAATTATTTGCTTTACTGACAGAGAAATGTTCGTGGGCGAAGAGGAGAAATGTTCCCTCTATGGGAGAGTCTATGGGGTGGGGCCATGAAAGCAGGTCTCTGCGTTCTTCACGCAGATCCAAGCCTTAGAGCAGACAAGCTCACCTCCGGCCCCGTGACTTTCTGAAGCATCATTTGGTGGTGCAGGTGAAGGCCACCTGCCAGAGTGTTTCCAGTGCCAGTGAACTTGGTTAAGTTTGAAATATACATTTCAGAATTTTTATTTCCTGTGGGGTTTATTCATACTTAATAATTTACCCACATAATTATTACTCCAAAATGATACAACTATGATACAGTTGGTTCCTGTGTTCTCATTAGATTGCTGAAAAGCCCATTCACATGAGAAAGCAATACTCAAACTGATGCCATTTTTAAAGCTAACAGATAACTAAATTTCAGAATTTCAGTGAATGCATGTACACTTTCCAGTTAGAATGCTTATAATGTCTAGTAGAATTAGTTACTTTGCATGTAATTGGACAGGGGAAATATTTGTTGATGACTATAAGAAAATTTGTTTACTAATAACGAAGACACTAAGAAGGCAAGTTTAGATGAAATATTGCTATCTTAAAGTATGGTGTGATGTCAGTCTTTGAATATTGCTTTGCTTTCTACAAATTTATACTAGATTGTCTTTCTAATGCTCAATCTGAACTATTATTCACATTTTTACTTGAAGATTAAAAAAACAGGATAAACTGGTATATTGTTTCTTATGTTCATTGACCAAGAAGATATTCAAGGTATAAGATTTTCTAATTCTGATTTAAACATGAACTTTCAGGCTTTTTAGAAATTGGAAATACAAAGACAATACAGAGTATTTATAAGATAGAGACGATTAAATACTAATTAAGGTAGTTCCTCCTGCTACTTCATTTTTCATAACCAATGTTCTAATTCTTGCTTATTAGATCAATTCCTTTGCTTTCCTTCTCTCCTATTATTGGGAATTACAACTTGACAATATAACAAATGGACATTAAGATTTAGGAGGAGCTTTTTTAGAAGATAAATGCTTCACTTCCTCAGAGATTTACCAACTCACCAACCTCAACCCTATCCCTAATGACATAGAGTTTCAAAATTCAGGGATTCCAAGTTTCTAATGCAAATTAGAGGGAAAAAAAATCCTACATCAAGTAATCAGAGACCCATATAACACACAGTTTAAACAAGTTGCCTTAGGAGGCAAATTCGAATATTTTCCTTTTTTTTTTTTTTTTTTTTTGCTTCCTTTAAATCGTAAAATCAATATGATACCAACAGGAAAGATAATTTTTTAAAAAATGAAAAAAATCAACTGCCATCTGGATCCTAACAATTATCTCCAATTATGCACATGCCACTGATTTCTTCCTCTTGATGTGGGCGCATTTTATATAGTTAGAATTTTACCATATACTCAAATTTGTATTACTCTGATTATTTTCATCAATGCCTTTTAATGTGTATTTATTTTTTTATTATTGAATATTCAATAAGTACCTAAAACAGTGTCTGACACACAGTAGGTGTCGTAAATACTTTAATGAAAAGATGGAAAGTATGCCAAAGTTGCCAGAAGCTCCTTAAAGGGAAGATGTACAGTAGCTCCCCCTCGTCTGTGGGGCATATGTTCTAAGACCACCAGTGAATGCTTGAAACTGCAGAAATTACCAAACTCTCTATCTACTATGTCTTTTCCTATACATATACATCTACGAAAAAGCTTAATTTATAAATTAGGTAGAGTAAGAAATTAATCACAATAATAATAGAACAATTATAACACTGTACTATAATAAAAGTTATATGAGTATAGTCTCTCTTTCAAAATATCTTATTGTTCTATACTCTTCCTATGATGGTGTGAGATGATAAAATGCCTATGTGATGAGGGGCGCCTGCGTGGCTCAGTCAGATAAGTGTCTGACTCCTGATTTCTACTTGGGTCATGACCTCAGGGTTGGGAGATCAAGCCCCGTGTCAGATTCCATACTAGGCATGGAGCCTGCTTAGGATTCTCTCTCTCCCTCTTCCTCTGCACTTCTCCGCTAGTGTGCTCTCTCTCTCTTAAAAGAAAGAAAAAGGAAAAGGAAAAGGGAAAGAAAAAGAAAAAGAAAAAGAAAAAAATGTGTCCATGATGAGATAAAGTGAGGTGAATGATGTAGGCACCGTGATGTAGCTTTGGGCTACTATTGACCTGATGACTCATGAGAAGGGGGATCATTGGCTTCCAGACTGTGGTTGCCTGTGGGTAATTGAGACCGCGAATAAGGGGGACTCCTGTATTACATTTTATAATATAAGACAGAACTGCAGTCAGTATTTGGGAGACGCAAGTATGAGTTAACACATTATGCCATTCTTTTCATTTTCTTCTGAGATATTTCAAGTCTCTTCTTTAGCAGGTTGTCCCTGCCTCAAATCAGGTATGAGCTTTGAGTTACGCTGGGATGGCCTTGAGCTCGTTATTCAAGGGGACGCCTGTCATGTATTGCCATGGGTTCTAAGGGGGAGAAGATGTTTGCTGTCATCTGAGAATGAGAGCAAGCAGCCCCTACTCTGGGAAGCTGAACAGGGACAGTCGATGGAGAGGCAGGTGATGGTGAGGACCAGCAGGGCTGAGAAAAATCCATTCCATTTCAGTGTGGTATAATTCCTAGCACGTTTCCCTATGTATGTGACTTTTAAAAATTGCAATAACTGCGTATACAGTTTTTAATGTGCTTTTTCCCAATTAACTTTGTCATATATTTTTTGTCCACGTGGCTACAAAGAATAGCAGTGTTATACGTATCAGCGTACCCTTAGTTTGAGCTCTGTCATAGTAATGAAACTGAACGTTATCAAACATAGTTTGAACACATAAAACATGGGAATTAGAGAAAGTTTGCCATCTAGTGGCTGTTTTTCCTCTTTTGAAAATGCTAATACAAGTATACGTGTCTCCCTGTCCATGTCTGTGAGATTCCTGTGTTTGGATAACCAGAGTTCAGGAAGTGAGATTGGATAGTAAGGAAGACCCATATCTGGCCTGTAACTGGGTTTTGAATAGAGAATTGCGAGAGTTTGGAAAGGGAGGGCTACTTGGCTAAGGCATACTGCTTACGTCAGCAACTTCAGTGAGGCTTTGCATCTCCAATCCCAGTGCCTCCAGATATGAGGCCACTTGGTGTTGGGGAGAAGGAAGGGTGGGTCGCTTGTGAGGATGAGAAATACAAATTTCTGACTTTCAGATAGTCCAAGAGTTCATGTTTTACTCATGAAGGCAAAGGGACCCAGGAAAAGAATCTAGGAAACTGGAGATATAGAATAGACAAAGAAATCTTTTAAAAATAAATTTTACCCATTTTAAAATTAGGACTGTACCTTCATGACATCACTGGTCTATACTTTCAAAGCTGTTGGGGTTTTTCTTAAAAGAAGAAAATGCATTGCAAATTGCAAGGACACACACATACATCTGAAACACAACTCCTCTACTTATTGGACACTGTATCTGCATGAGTGACAGCCATCACTGCACAGTGGGAAGAGTATTGACTTTAGCCTCAGACAGTTGGTGTTTGAATACTACCTTTGCCATGGGTTTAGGGCCGTATGTCACAGTAGTTACACACAGGCCTGGTTCAAATCCCAGCACTATCACTTAACAGGTTTGTGACTTGAAGCAAGTTACTTACCACCCTGACCTCACCTTCCTCATCTGGGAAGACAGAATAGTACCTATCTTATAGATTGGTTATAGGAATATTAATAAAAAGTATTTAGAAGAATGCCAGCACAAAGTATCCAATAAATGTTACTATTGCTAGCAACTGTCTTCTATCTACACAACTTGATATTCCAAAATTTGTGGCACATCATTGATACTAGTATAAATATGCTCTCATCAAAAATTTATATATGAACATATATACATAAGTGAATAATACAATGTATATATGTTAGTATAAGCCTTATTTTTGGGAAATAACTGGTTTCTGAAGTACTATACAAAGTGGTTTCCCTTAATACATTTATGTGATTCCAATTCTAAAATGTCATCAACCTGCAACTTTAAGACATACATATTCACATTATATTTGTGTAAAGAAGATTTTTTTCTTGAAATAGAGTTTAATATTTTTTTATGGTGTACCAAAATGAGAACAATGGTAGTTGTCAAATATTCTCAACTAAAAATAAGGAAAAATGATGTAACTGTTACAATTTTTCTTCTTTCATTTCTAATTTATTATACTGTGATTATATTTTGTTTATAATGAAAAAAAATTAGACTTACGTTAAGATGCCTACGTGCAGGAAGTACAAAGAGAAAGCAACACTTGGATGTTAGGAAAAGGAATATCAGTATCTCAATTCTTCACCCTCTCTCCCTTTTAGGGCAAATAGATTCACAGAGAAACTCAGCTGCAAGGCCCAACGGAAATACAGCCAAGTGGACAACCTGAAAGGGAGATGGCAACAATGGGCTGATGAACACATCCAATCCCAGAAGCTCAATCCTTTCAGTGAAGAATTCGATTATCAGCTGGCCATGTCCAACCGCCTACACAAAGGAGATGAAGGTTATGGCCGTCCCAAGGAGGGAACCAAAACAGCAGAAAGGGCCAAGCGGGCTGAGGAGCACATCTACAGAGAGATCATGGACATGTGCTTCATCATCCGCACCATGGCCTGCCGCAGACGAGACGGCAAGATCCAGGTTACTTTTGGAGATCTCTTTGACAGATATGTTCGTATTTCAGATAAAGTAGTGGGCATTCTCATGCGTGCCAGGAAGCATGGGCTGGTTGACTTCGAAGGAGAGATGTTATGGCAAGGCCGAGATGACCATGTTGTGATTACTCTACTCCAGTGAACCTTCAACAACGAAAGCCAGACTTGACCCACTCTTGTCTTAAAGCCAAATGCTAATGTAGTAAACATTAAAATGCAAACTGCTCTGTAATAAGTTAGTAAATATTAAACAATTTTTACATAAATGACTTTCTGGCACTCTATTTCTGAGGAAGTTTGGAGATTTTGAGGAAGCACACACAGTATCAGAAGGCACATAGATACAATAATAGCATAAATATTTGAAATTCTACTTACCCATTAGACAAAAATATTTGGCTATTAATTGCAGAAATTATTATAGATCTTTAAATTAACAATTACTACATCTAAGAAAAATGCTAATTTTAGGTAAACATTAGCAGAACATATTAAGATGTATCATTTTAGGGGAAAGAATTCTGTAAAGTTTAGCAAAACTAAAAATTTTCTAAGAAGTTTGACTACATATGATTTCTATCAAAGTATCACTTACAAAATAAAACATAAGTAAAAAGTATCCAAATGAGATGTTGAAATTGATGAAATTTCTCTGTGAGCTTGGTATTTAAAAGATTTCCAATAGGAGTTAATTGTCCTTTTTGTATGATTTGCAAAACCACATAAAAACAAACATCGCTGGTGTTCTTAAAGCTAAAGGAGAAGGCGGTATGTTTACCTTCACTGTGAAAGTAAAGCACAGATGAGAGATTCAGAATTACCTGTCTTTGTAGGACTTCTTGGAGAAGCTTACTTTTTCTCAAAACCTTAATGAGTCACACTGCTTACATTTATGTCAATATACAATGAAGTAGGAATACAGAAAATTCTACAATGAAGTGGAATACTCAGTGTAGAAGAATCTGATAGAATCATTGGTAAATTAGAAACAGATTCGAGCCATTTTAATTTTCCTGATGCTCTAACAAATTTTATGAAATATCTGAAAGTCATAAAATGGCAGTATTAGTTTTGCCAAAGTGAAAAAAGCTGTTTAATATGATGACAGAGAAGTTTAGTGGGCATTAATCTGTTACTTTTTTTTTCTCAGATTTAATGTGTCTTATAAAATTCTTAAAACAAGCTGAATAAGATGTGAGGTTACAATTCTTACAAAGTTATAGTACTTTCTTGTTAAATACAGAAATTAATGTCAAATTATAATACCTCAAGATAATAGACACTCATAATTGTTAGATGTTAGGTTTAATATAAAGTATGGATTAAACTACTATAGGAATTATCTTTGTTTTCATGTATGATTCTCTTTCAAACTGAAAGTTTCTATATCTTCTTAAAGAAGAATGTACATTTTTGTTTCCATAGATTTGTTAAATTACAAATGACAATATTGTTAAATAGAATTTCATATAAGATGTACACTTCTATCACAGTGAAACCTATGTCAACATTTAAAGTCATGCACAAGAATAAAAGATATTTTCTATAATTTCTGTTGTTTATATATTACTATTTTCATGTTATATTCCACAATACCACTTCCTTGTGTTTGAAATACAACAAAATTATAAAGTGCAAATTGGCTTACTTCTAGTATTGGAATATTTAGACCAAGGTTTCAAAAGAATTTCCTCATATTCAACTCTGAACAATAACCGTTTATGCAGCCACTGATACAGATAGTCCAGACTTCAATTTGTTGGAATTTGAGGATGGAGTTAGAAAGTCTTCTCAGAGAGCCTACATTAACACTCCTCTGAATAAGGTATGGCTGTGAAGTCAGAAACCTAGTGTCCTTAGAGGAAAATGCCTGCTATGTGACAGAATTCTATCCTAAAAACTCCATAAGAAAATCTATAGGTGAAAAACAGAGCTTTTAGACAAAAAAAGGATAAGTAGAACTCAGGTGGCAAAAGTCCTCATAGATATTTTTTTAGTTGTCAAAATAATGTATGAAAATTACACGTGAAATAAATATACACCATCAATAGCATTTTACCAATGGTAATTTTAAATCCCCAATAATAAGCAGTATAAAACTGGTTTCCAAATCTTCAGAATTTTCCTTTTCCAAATTTTCAATAAGAAGTTTAAAGTTTTGGGCACTTGAAATGTACTTTTAAAAAACCCCTTCTGTCTGGACCACCACATGTTTGCTGCCTTTCAACTTTTTTAACTTGAAGTTTTAGGACTTCCTGATTCCCAAGTTCACCTTCTTACCATTCTGCCCACCGACTCCCAACAAGCAGGAAGTTCTGTGTTCGAGTTTTCGCTTCCCACACAAAGTGGGGCTGCACCTATATTCTCCGTTTGCCTTCCGCTTTGAACTTCCCAAACTCAAATTCCTTCTTATCTTAATAGTACCAACAGGTATATTGGGTGCTGATTCTCACATGATGTGGGGATAATTCTGTGTAAGCCAAAATTTTGAGTCAATGGGAACTCATGCTCAGGGAAGTACTGCAATACTTTAAGTCACTCTGTTCAGTGATAAGAAGCGCAGAAAACCATCTGGCCCATGCTCCCTTAGGATTCCTAGAATGTTCCTTTTCATCCCCAGGACCTATAACATTTCTTAGTACACAGTAAGGACACAGTTAATGTCTGTTCAATTATTTAGTTTATAAATGTGCTGTATGATCTAATCTCTCAGGCTGAAGGTTTTCAGAGAACTATGGTGCACTGACCATCATCCCAACAAGGGTTATCTGATGACATTTTGTGCCCAGATTTTGAGGGCATGTTGGTATCTAACAAAATTACATTGCATTTATTTTTGACCAAGAAATTCCACTCCTAAAATTTCCCTTGAAGATAAAACTTAAACAATATGAAAACACATACGCATAATGCGTTGTGCATTATTTTAAATTGTAAAATACTGGAAAAACCTAATACATATGGGAACATGGCTGAATAAAGTATGGTACATCCACATAATGGATGCAGCTCTAAAAAAACATGAAAATCTTGAGCTGGACTTATTTTTAGTGTGTATACATATGCATGCACACATATACACACACTGGATTATATATGCGCATGTGTATGTGTGTATATATATGTGTGTGTGTGTATATATATGTGTGTACACATATATACAATAGAGAATAACCAGAAATAATGACATTGACTTCCTGTAGGGAGGGGGGGAAATGGGTTGAAAGAGACAGAATTCTGTAGAGTTTGACTTTGGAACCCTTTAAATCCTTACATATACAAATAGTAAAACTAAATAAATGAAGACAGAAAAAAATAAAATTGAATATAAACAAAAGTAATAAACCAAATTCTATTTCAAATTATTAACCACAGAGGATAAAAAATGTATATAACTCTTGAATATAATATTTTGATTAAATATCTTCAGCGTAAAGACAAAAAATTGCAAAGGAATATTCTACTTTTGTTGTGAGAGCATGGGTGTAGCAATTCTGAAACTTTAATGTGCATATTGTCAGATTAAGCAAATGAGTAATATACTGATATCCTCACTATGGGAGAAGAGAAATACAAACATGGCGTGAGGGAAGACAAGGAAGAAGTCCATAATGTTAGATTGCAATTAGAGGTATTAGCGTGCATTCATGATGTGTGAATTTACTTCCTATCTCTGTCTCCTGAAAGGCCCTAGAAGCGATGCCACCCCCATAGCAACAAGCACATCTAACATTCAGATTTCTGGGTGCCTTGGTGGCTCAGTCAGTTAAGCATCTGAATTAGACTCAGTATAATAGGTGAGTGGATGGGTGTGTGTGGGGGGGGTAAGATAGTGGGGAGAGGAGAAAGCAAATAGTTTTGTAAATATTTTAATACTTACCTCTTGGTAAACAAATACACACATTACTGTTGGGTATATACAAAGGAATTAAATTGCTGGTCAAAGGCTCAGCTTTAGTAGATACTGCCAAGAAAATTTTCCAAAGTTGTTCCACTTCACATTTCCTTTTAAGATAGCCTTTATTGGCTATTCTAATATTCATAGGAATTGCCCAATTCTTGTCTTTATTGAACTTCTTGGATTTGTACCCAATTATCTATTGTGTGCTTGAGACCTTCTTTGGATCTGTGTATTATACAAACCTTCCACTCTCTTACTTGCCTTTTCACTTTTAATGTCTTGATGAAAAGTTCTTAAAATTTTAATGTAGTAGAATTCATCATTTCTTTCCCTTATGAGTGCTTTTGCGTCCCATTTAACAAATGTACGCATATTCTAAGGTCATGAAGATATTCTATATTTTTAAAACTGATAGCTTTTCCTTTTTACCTTTTCCATTTAGATCTACAATCTACTTTTTTCATGCGGTGTGAGATGGATCAAGATTATTTGTTCATTACACATATCCAATTAATCCAGCACCATTTATTGAAAAGACCATCTTCTCCATTGAGCAAGTGTCATCTTTTCAAAAAAAATTAATTTTCTGGACTCTTTTCTTTCCTCTGTAAATCCTTTGACCAATATCACATTATCATACTTACTCAGCTTTTTAATCATAATATATGGCGTTCAAGACCAAAGCCTCATTCTTCAGTGTTGTTTGGCTATTCTTTGTCTTGAAATTCCCACAGAAATTATAGAATCAGCTTAATTTCCAAAAATAAACCTGGCTGAGATTTTCACTGCCAATAAAGATTGATTTGGAGAACTGACATCTTTCAATATTGTCTTCCAATTATGAATATGGTCTATCCTTATTGAGGTCTTTTTTGCTATATATCCAGAATTTTCAATGGTATTATAAATGGCAATATTCTAAGCTTTCTAATTGTTGGTTGTAGTTAAAAAGTGAAAAGTTTTTATATCGAACTTGTATTTAGTGACCTTGCTTAATCAACTAATTAATTCAAATAGTTTCATCTTTTTGGAATTTTGCATGTCCACAATCATGTCATATACAAATTTCACTTGTTGAAACTTCCAGACCAATGTTGAATAGAAGTGATGATAGCAGTTATCATTGTCAGGTTTCCTATTTCTGGGAGGAAACTTTCAATAAATTACTGTTAAAGATAATGCCTCCTGTACATTTTTCAAGAATAATTTTTCTTTTATCATTAATGATTAAGGAAGAGCCCTTCTTTCCTAGTTTGCTGAGTTTTTATCGTAGACTGGCAGTGAAATTAACCAAAAGCTTCTTTTGCTTCTATGGAGATGATCACGAAACTTTTTTTTTCTATAAATGTGGTAGATGGTATGTTTTAAAATGTTAACTACTCTTGCTTTCCTGGAATAAACTTAATTTGATTATATTATTCTTTTACATATGGCTGATTTGATTTGTGACTATTTTAAGTAAGATTTTATATCTATGTTCATAGAAGACTGTTTTAGAACTTTATTTTCTTGTAAGGATTGTAAAGTTTTCGTATCAAGGTCATGCAGGCCTCAAAAGGTAGTATCGGAAGTTCTCTCTTAATACCCTGGGAAAATTTACCTAATTAAGACTGACTTTTTTCCTTAAATACTTAAAAGAATTACCCTGTGGAACCATGTGGGCCTGGTTTTTTTTGTGGACTATTTTTTTTCATCAACAAATTCAAATTCTGCAATATAAAAATTGTATTTCTTCTTGGGTCAGGTTTAGCAAATTCTGTTTTCCAAAATGTTTTTTCCATTTTACTTATATTGTCAAGTTGATTTATGTAAAGTTGCTCACAATACGCTGTCTCTTTTAAAGTCTAGAGGCTCTGTAGTAATGTCTCCTTTCACATTAACAATGGTACTTTTTCTTCACCTTCCTAGAGGTCACAGTTTAATTATTCGCAGATTTTGTCTTGTATCCTTGTTTAAATTTTATTGACTTCTGCTTCTATCTTCATTTTGTCCTGCCTTTTGTTTTCATTAGATTTAATTTGTTGTTGATCTAGTTTCTTTCTTTCTTTCTTTTTTTTTTTTTTTAAAGATTTTATTTATTTGACAGAGAGAGAGGGAACACAAGCAAGGGGAGTGGAAGAGGAAGAACCAGGCTTCCCACTGTGCAGGGAGCCCGATGCTGGGCTGATCCCAGGACCCTGGGATCATGACCTGAGCCAAAGGCAGACGATTAAGCCACGCAGGCGCCCTTGTTGTTCTAGTTTCTAAATGTAAGCTTAAGAGTCTTTTCTTCTGCCTATCACTTAATATTATTATATCCCCAAAATTTATCTCAAGAATTATCTTTTCACTAGTCTATAATCTCCAAGGGCATTTCATTCATAGGTTATGGCTTCAACATCTACCTGTATGTTGTTGATTTTAAAATCTTTTTAACAGAATGAAAAATTAACACCCCTCCCCATCAGCTAATTTCTCTTAACCAACCTAATTTCCCTATCTGCTGCTTCTCTTTTTTGTACATCATATCAATGGATAATTTATCCAGTTGTTAAGTAAAACACCTAAACACTATATCCTTACTGCTTTCTGACAAGTAATAATGAAATTGTGTTAACAACTAACTCCTAAATCTCTCTCAAATTCATGCTTCCCCCCTTCCCCCATGCCTTCCTCTTGATCAACATTGCTACAATTCTTATTCAGGCCTCATCATTTTTTCTCTGGACTGTATAAAGTCTTGTTTATTTGTCTCCTGGTCTCTAGTTTTTTTTTTCTCTATCTAATTTTCAGAGATCTTTCTAAAGTGTAAACTTCATCGTGTCATTCCTCCGCTCAAATTTTCTTAATTGCTCCTGTAAGATAAAAAAAAAATCTAAATTTCTTGGCATTGCATATAATGAAAATCTCTATGTCATCAGTGCTATGCACTCGCCATCAAAAAAGAAAACATAATCTAAAAATATCAAACGATTTGCACTTCTTCACAGGTCAAGTGCCCTCTCACTTCCTCATTTTTTTTTAATGATTTTTTATTATGTTAGTCACCATACAGTACATCACCAGTTTCCAATGTAAAGCTCGATGATTCATTAGTTGCGTATAACACCCAGTGCACCATGCAATACATGCCCTCCTTACTACCCATCACCAGTCTATCCCATTCCCCCACCCCCCTCCCCTCTGAGGCCCTCAGTTTGTTTCTCATAGTCCATAGTCTCTCATGTTTCATTCCCCCTTCTGATTACCCCCCCTTTCTTTATCCCTTTCTTCCCCTAACGATCATCCTAGTTCTTATGTTCCATAGATGAGAGAAATCATATGATAATTGTCTTTCTCTGCTTGACTTATTTCACTTAGCATTATCTCCTCCAGTGCCGTCCATGTTGCAGCAAATGTTGAGAATGCGTTCTTTCTGATACCTGAGTAATATTCCATTGTATATATGGACCACAACTTCTTAATCCAGTCATCTGTTGAAGGGCATCTCGGCTCCTTCCACGATTTAGCTATTGTGGACACTGCTGCTATGAACATTGGGGTGCATATGGCCCTTCTCTTTTCTACATCTGTATCTTCGGGGTAAACACCCAGTAGTGCAATGGCTGGATCATAGGGTAGCTCAATTTTTAACTTTTTAAGGGACCTCCACACTGTTTTCCAGAGTGGCTGTACCAACTTGCATTCCCACCAACAATGTAGGAGGGATCCCCTTTCTCCACATCCTCTCCAACAATTGTTGTTTCTTGCCTTGTCAATTTTTTGCCATTCTAACTGGCGTAAGGTGGTATCTCAGTGTGGTTTTGATTTGAATTTCCTTGATGGCTAATGATTTTGAACATTTTTTCATGTGTCTGTTAGCCATTTGTATGTCCTCATTGGAAAAGTGTCTGTTCATATCTTCTGCCCATTTTTTGATTTGTTTATTTGTTTCTTGTGTATTGAGTTTGAGAAGTTCTTTGTAGATCTTGGATACCAGACCTTTATCTGTAGTGTCATTTGCAAATATATTCTCCCATTTCGTGGACTGCCTCTTAGTTTTTTTGACTGTTTCCTTGGCTGTGCAGAAGCTTTTTATCTTGATGAAGTCCCACAAGTTCATTTTATCTTTTGTTTCTCTTGCCTTTGGGGATGTGTCATGAAAAAGGTTGCTTTGGCCGATGTCGTAGAGGTTGCTGCCTATGTTCTCCTCTAGAATTTTGATGGATTCCTGTCTCACATCGAGGTCTTTCATCCATTTGGAGTTTATTTTTGTGTATGGTGTGAGATAGTGGTCAAGTTTCATTCTTTTGCATGTAGCTGTCCAATTTTCCCAGCACCATTTATTGAAGAGACTGTCTTTTTCCCACCGGATGTTTTTTCCTGCTTTATCAAATATTAGTTGCCCAAAGAGCCGAGGGTCCATTTCTGGGCTCTCTATTCTGTTCCATTGGTCTATGTGTCTGTTTTTGTGCCAGTACCATGCTGTCTTTGTGATCACAGCTTTGTAGTACAGCTCGAAATCCGGCATTGTGATGCCCCCAGCTTTGTTTTTCCTTTTCAACAGTTCCTTGGAGATTCGGGGTCTTTTCTGGTTCCATACAAATTTAAGGACTATTTGTTCCAGTTCTTTGAAAAATGTCCTCGGTATTTTGATCGGGATAGCATTGAAAGTGTAGATTGCTCTGGGTAGCATGGACATTTTAACTATGTTAATTCTTCCAATCCATGAGCATGGAATATCTTTCCATCTTTTTATGTCTTCCTCAATGTCTTTCAAGAGTGATTTATAGTTTCTAGAATATAGGTCCTTTACGTCTCTGGTTAAGTTAATTCCAAGGTAACGTATGGTTTTTGGTGCTATTGTAAATGGGATGGATTCCCTAATTTCTCTTTCTTCAGTCTCATTGTTCGTGTATAGAAATGCAACTGATTTCTGAGCATTGATTTTGTATCCCGCCACATTACTGAATTGCTCTATAACTTCTAATAGTTTGGGAGTGGCTTCTTTTGGGTTTTCCATATAGAGTATCATGTCATCTGCAAAGAGAGACATTTTGACTTCTTCTTTGCCAATTTGGATACTTTTGATCCCTTTTTGTCGTCTGATTGCTGTTGCAAGGACTTCTAGTACTATGTTGAATAATAGTGGCAAGAGTGGGCATCCTTGTCGTGTTCCTGATCTTAAGGGAAAGGCTTCCAGCTTTTCCCCATTGAGAATGATATTTGCTGTAGGCTTTTCATAGATGGCTTTTATGAGATTGAGAAATGTACCTTCTATTCCTACACTCTGAAGGGTTTTAATCAGGAAAGGATGCTGTATTTTGTCAAATGCTTTTTTCTGCATCAATTGAGAGGATCATATGGTTCCTGAGTCTTTTCTTGTTGATATGATGTATCACGCTGATCGATTTGTGAATGTTGGACCACACTTGCATCCCAGGTATGAATCCTACTTGGTCATGGTGGATAATCCTTTTAATGTACTGTTGGATTCTATTAGCAAGGATCTTGTTGAGGATTTTGGCGTCCATGTTCATTAGGGAAATCGGTCTGTAATTCTCCTTTTTGATGGGTCTTTGCCTGGTTTGGGGATCAAGGTAATATTGGCCTCATAGAATGAGTTTGGTAGCTTTCCTTCTGTTTCTATTTTTTGAAATAGCTTTAGGAGAATAGGTATTATTTCTTCTTTGAATGTTTGGTAGAATTCCCCAGGAAAACCATCCGGGCCTGGAGTTTTATTATTTGGAAGGTTGTTTATCACTGACTCAATCTCTTCATAATTAATTGGCCTGTTTAATAAATCAATTTCTTCCTGTTTCAGTCTTGGTAGTTTATAGGTTTCCAGGAAGGCCTCCATCTCTTCCAGATTGCTTAGTTTTTTGGCATATAGCTGTTGATAAAGGTTTCTAATAATCCTTCCAATTTCATTGGTGTTGGTCGTGACCTCTCCTTTTTCATTCATAATTTTAATAATTTGGGTTCTTTCTCTTTTCTCTTGGATAAGTCTTGCCAGTGGTCTGTCAATTTTATTTATTCTCTCAAAGAACCAGCTTCTAGTCCTGTTGATTTGCTCTACTGTTCTTCTGGTTTCTAATTCATTGATTTCTGCTTTCATCTTGGTCAACTGCTTCCTTCGGAGTGGATTAGGCCTGTCCCTCTGTTGCTGCTCCAGCTTCTTGAGGTGAGAATATAAAAACTGCATTTTAGATTTTTCTATTCTTTTGAGTGTGGCTTGGATGGCTATGTATTTCCCCCTTAGGACTGCCTTTGCAGTATCCCATAGGTTTTGGACCATTGTGTTTTCATTCTTGTTGGTCTCCATAAATTGTTTAAATTGATTTCTGATTTCCTGGTTTGTTGAGTCATTCCTGAGCAGGATGGTTCTTAGTCTTCAAATGTTTGAGTTTCTTCCAAATTTTTCCTTGTGGTTGAGTTCCAATTTCAGAGCGTTTTGGTCTAATATGTAGGGGATAATTTCAATCTTTTGGTATAGGTTGAGACCTGTTTTGTGTCCCAGAACATGGTCTATTCTTGAGAATGTTCCATGGGCATTAGAATAGAATGAGTATTCTTTGGTTCTGGGGTGTAGTGTTCTATATATTCTATGAGGTCCAACTCGTCGAGTATGGCATTCAAAGCCTTTGATTCGTTGCTTAGTTTTTGCCAGGGTGTTCTATTTCTGATAGTGGAGTGTTGAGGTCCCCTACTATTAATGTATTTTTATCTATAGGTCTCTTTATTCTGGTTAAGAGTTGGCTTGTGTATCTTGCTGCTCCCCTGTTGGGGGCATATATAATTGTCATATCCACTTGTTGAATACTTCCTTTAAGAATAATATAGTGCCCTTCTGCGTCTCTAACTATAGTCTCTAGTTTAAAATCCAACCTATCTGATATGAGAATTGCTACCCCAGCTTTCTTTTGAGGTCCATTTGCATGAAAGATGGTACTCCATCCCCTTACTCTCAGTCTGAATGCATCTTTGGGTTTGAAATGAGTCTCTTGTAGACAGCAAATGGATGGGTCATATCTTTTTATCCAATCTGCAACCCTGTGGCGCTTTATGGGAGCGTTTAAACCATTTACATTGACACTAAAAACTGAGAGATAGAGTTTTAATGATGCCATGTTGCCAGTAAAGTCTTTGTTTGTATCGGTTGTGACTTTCTGTTCTCTATCACTCTTGGGGCCTTTTTACCCTTATAGAACCGCCCCTTAATATCTCCTGTAGGGCTGAAAGCCGTGGTTACGGTGGTTAATGACTGGCAATTCTGGAAGGTCTTTATTTACCTCCATCAATTCTGAATGACAGCCTTGCTGGATAAGGATCCTTGGCTTTTTGTCTTTTCTCTGAAAGAGCTTTAAAAACGTCCCCCAGCCCTTTCTCTCATTCCAGGTCTGTGTAGACAGGTCTGGCTGTAATTCTGATGCCTTTGCTGGCAATGCGTGAAAATGTCTTTTGCCCTGGCCACTTTCGATACTGTATCCATGGATCAATCTTCTGGAGTACTATGGCGTGACGTGGCGTAGGTTTGTCATGGTTGAGCTTGGGAGGGTCCTCTCTGCCTCTTGGACATGAATGTTTGTTTCCCTTGCTAGATTAGGGAAGTTTTCAGCTACAATTTGTTTCAAATATCTCTTCTAGACCTCCTGTTTTCTCCACCCCCTCAGGGATGCCAATGATTCTGACTTGCATTGGATTGTTTCATTGAGTCAATCTCCTGTAACCTACATTCGTAGGCGTGGATTTTTTTTAAGACAAAGCTTCTATTTTTCGTTTTTTTCCTCTATTAACCCATCCTCCAATTCATTAATATTGCTGTTCCTCTGCTTCAGTGACCTGGCCCATTAGAGCCTCTAGTTTTGCCTGCATTTGGCTCATAGAATTTTTAATTTCATGAATTCGCTCTCATTTTCTGTCATAGGGATTCTATATGCTCAGTAACCTTTTTAAAGTTAGTCGCTTTTCAATTCTACTCATCATTTTGACCATCGTTAGTCTGAATTCCATTTCTGATAATTTGGTTACATCATCGTATTTCTGTGGCAGGCCACAGACTCACTATCTTTTTTCTCTTTGCTTGGGGGTGCTTCTCCTTCTTGTCATTCTGATGAGGAGAGGTTGCGGGGTTATCCAAGAATTTAAATTATTGACTGGGTCAGAGCCGTGCCCCTTGTTTTTATAGGATCTTGGGGGTGTAGGCTTCTTCTTTAAATATTTTATTTATTTATTTATGTGGCAGAGGCAACCAGCGAGAGAGAGACACAAGCAGGAGAGTGGGAGAGGAAGAAGCAGGCTCCCAGCAGAGGAGCCCGATGGGGACTCCTTTCCAGAACACCAGGATCACGCTCGCTTGGAGACAGGCGCTCAATGACTGCACCACCCGGGCGCCCCGGGTTGTGGAAGCTTCTTGATTTTTTCAGCCTGCCTTCTGTGTTCTGGGGAAGTCTACCCGCCGCGAGATACTCAGGCAACCGTTTGGGTAGTCTCCATGTCCCCTGCGTGGGGGGATGGGGATGGGCACGCTGTGAGCCGGTATTTCCATGCTTTTATTCTCTGGCGGCTTTCCCTGGCAGTTTGCTGTGCCTCTTCTGAGAGTCAGAGCAGCAGCGGCCAAATCTCAGCCTCTGTCACAGAACAGAGGGATTGCGGCCCGTTCTCCACTGATGTTCTGGCCACTTTACTTTTGGTGCTGCTCAACCCTGCAGCGTCCCGGGATGTGTGCCCTACACCTGGCGTCCCAGCCCTCACTTCCAGGACCGGCGCGTCTCTGTCCTTTGTGTTTCTAACGCCGCCAGCCGCCCCCGCGCGCTCCCGGAGCTCCCGGTCTCAGTTTGGATCCAGTGAGCACACTGGGATTCCGGTGTTCCGCTTGACGCCTGGTGGCGCGTGCTCCCGGCTCACGGTCTCAGTCTGCTCTCTCGCGGGTGCCTTCATGAGTCCGCCCGCTCCCCCGTGCATGTGGCTGCCGCTTCACGGCGCCCGAACTCGGCGGCTCCCTTCCCCTTCCGTTTATCTTCCGATATCTGTGTGCGGTTTCACGGCTCCCCGCTTTGTACCTCAATACTCAGCACTGGAGATGTTCATTTGTAAAGATCCAGATGTATCTTCCTGCGTCTCAGGCTGATTCCGTGGTTGCTTAGGCTGGTCTTCACTTCCTCATTTTTTAAACTATGATGTTCTTTCTACTTGAATGCATCCTTCCATCATTACTATTACCACCACCACTACCACCCAAAACTACTAGAAGTATCTTTTACACATAAACCATAGTAGTAGGCTTAACCAAAAACTTCTTAGATATGAAAAGTAACTTGGTTAGTCAATAAATTCAAACTCAAATTTGTATTTAAGTATTTAATTTTATTTGGTATACACCACTATGACCTTATTGTAATTGAAATCCAATACAGGATTTTTTTTTAATTATTAGTCAACTCCACAAAGACAATAATACTGCTGTGGAAGACCAAAGGGGGAAAAATGATATATTTATTTACAATTCTCTATATTGTAAATGTTTAATCTATATACTGTTACTAACTTATGAGAGCTTTACATAGACAAGGAAATGATGCCCACATTTCTACTCATATTCAGCAATAGCATATTAAATAGATCAGATTTTGTTTTCCATTAGCATTATGCTTTCTTTAGATAATTATCTAAACTTTCAAAAGATCTAAATATATTCAAGTCCTATACAACTAAAACTACTAAAGCCAACATATTTGGCTTATAATTTCCTTTTTTAGAATAATTTAAAGTGCTATAAGCAACCTGGCAATCAACACTTTCTATAAGAACAAAACTACCTTTAAACATTAATTTACAAGATAATATACAATGTTTATCTGGAATAGCTGAAATTTCAGCACAAGGTCACTGTCTCATGTATAACAGCAGGATTCTTTTTTTCTTTTTGCATAACATGAAGCTTTGAGATCAACTGATGAATGACCGCCACAATGGCATATTATTGGTTTCCTACAAAAGAGGATAAGAACTACTAGTATATTCTATCTTGTCTTTTTTTTTTTTTTTGAGGTCACTTGACAGTAAGTATGCATATTCAACAAGTCTACGGAGTTACAATATTGTCTACTATAATCATTGCCCTTTTATAACAGCAAATGCTAATGGTAGTAACATATACCACTCAAAAAAAACACACTTTTTTTTTTTTCCTTTTGAACAGGAACCTATATTTTGGGAGTTGGTGTGCAACAAGGCTAAAACAACAGAACTATAAAACAGTATATCTGACACAATATGTTGAAGAAATATGCATCTGTTTCATAGTTTTTGTACTTATGATAATGCCCTGCTAAGCTACAAATACGTAAATAGTATATTTTCTTGCTTGATATATTAAGTCCAGTAGAATCATCAAGTTCTCATTCTCCTTTGTATTTTATAACTTTATCAGATAATCCAACCATGAAAGCATATGCCCAAACCTGCAGATCATGTGCACTGTGGACTATCACAACCAGAATTCTCTTCAAATTTCATTTTCATTAAAATGAAATTGAGAATACCTGCAAAATTAATAAAGAGAATGCTGTAGTGTGAATTAAAATTAGAACTCAGTGGTTTATGAAATTTATGCAATATTTTGGCATGTTTTTTCCTTCACAAGAATGACTAAGTTGAGCTTGTTTAAAAGTCACCTGTGCCAACCTCCAGATACCTCACAACATTATCTAGTCTTCATTCCCTCAATGCCCCAATTAGACTGCTCTAGTAAAACAATCAATAGAGTTTTAAAAATAATAAACCAAAAGAGGTCAAAAAAAAGAGCACCATCCTATTAGGAGACTCAGATAACATGGACTGTAGATGAGGTGGTCAGTATGATTTTAATGCTGCCAAAATTCTGACAAAACCCAAGCTGTTATACTGCATGGACCCACACCATGGTCTAAACCTAAAAAACCCTGGGACAGAAACATGATTTTAAAAATAAATTCCAAAATTATAGCTGTAAAAAATGGTGATACGATTAATTTTAAAGCACAAGTGACATGTTACATTGTATTGCTTCTTGAACTTTCCAAACAATGCTTGTCCATGTCAGGTTTGGGCCATTGTCCTGCTAAGACAGAGAGCATTACATTTATTCAAAAGCCCAGATTTCAATGTCTTGAATAAAGAAATCTTCCTTCTTAGAAAGTGTATGATTCCCAAATGTTTTACAAGAATGGCTTCTTCCATGGTAGAGATCTCCATCAAGCCAAAGGGCAAATTCTCCCCTGCAATATATAAAAGAAAAGTTTTAACAATAATCTCTTAATACTTATGCTCTAAGTTGTAAGATAAGTATTGCAGAGGTTGTAAAATAATAATTTAAATGAGACATTTCAATATTCAAAACTCTAAATTAATCATTAATTTTTTTCAAACCCTTTCCTACTCCTTTCCACACTGGTACAAGGCAATTTTGTTTTGTTCACATCCCATTATAAAATCACTTATTACACAGATTAAGTAACAAAATGAATCCTCTAAAATTAACTTCACATAGAATTCTTTTGAGACAGATGCCGCTTTGTTATTCTTTGCCTGGTATTATGGGTTTCTCTTTGCTAAATGGTTAATATATCTGACATGAGTTAAATATTTAATATATTTAACATGAAAACTCCCTCTCATCTAACATTAACATGTGTGGTTAATGTAAAGGGTTCAATCTCCAATTCACAACTGAGGAAACTCTAGACTTCAGTTTGTTCAAGGTCCCATATGTAACATGTGTTGAAACCAGAATCTAAATCAGGTCTAACTCCAAAGCCTATATTTAGTCCATCACATCATGATTTAGGTTTTGGGGCTCCTGTTTGGAATTCTGGAATATTAAGTCCATGTACCTGTAGGTTTCTGAGCCTGTACTCTCCTTCTCCAAAGACTGTAAACTTGTCTTAATTTGTTATCAAATGACCCAATGTTTAGTTTAGCTTGCTGCAGTCCTGTGGTATAATCAAAATCAAGTTCCAGCAGACATCTAACGACATTACGTATGTTATTTTCAAAGATTCAAGGCACCCTTAACAGTTTGAAATTCTCAGCCGTTTGCTTGTGAGGCCTTCCTGGAGAGCTAACTGAATCACATGTAAAACTACCATGTGGGGTAGGGCTGACTGCCTGCCTGCACCCCACCAATAAAAAAAAGGTACAACTGGAACATGTAAACATATGCGGATTCCAACAACTAAAAATAACATGGCTTTTAGTTATCTGGTTATGTCCTTCAGAGAAGACTATAATAACCATGGTAATTTTTTAATAACTGAAATCATGTCTTCCAAACACCTATCTATACAGAAGTTGTAACAGAATTTGTTAGAATCACTCAGGATGATGAATATCCTTGCAGGCTAACAAGATTCTGCAGCCTGAATAAATTATTATATAGCCTCAGCTGTGGGAAACAAATAATACTTTTATAAGTTTGGGAATTATTTAGCATACTTTATGTCTGATCCTGGAGGACAGACAGAAATACCAAAAGAAGGAGTCAACCTTTGTTAATAAGCACTATTTGAAAAGTCTAGGCTAGGAGGAAGTAGAGCAAACTACTTCCAAACACTGTAAAGACTGAATGAAGTTGGGATACCAGAATAAATTAACGAAAGTTCTCATAGTGCTTGCTATGCAAAAGAACCAAATCAAATTAATGACTGACACATACCACTAAAAATAAAGCAAATAAGAAAACAAATTCTGAAAATCTGGGGGGACGGGGTGTCACAAATTCTTTGTAGGAAAACAAATTTCTATTATTCTCTGACATATCAATCCAAATAGTCTCCAGGGTAGAATAAAAACAAAACAACTGGATCTTTTTTATACATTGGGAGAAACAACATACCATTAAGTTTTTTATTTTATTTTATTTTTTTATTTTTTTATTTTTTTTAAGATTTTATTTATTTATTTGACAGAGATAGAGACAGCCAGCGAGAGAGGGAACACAAGCAGGGGGAGCGGGAGAGGAAGAAGCAGGCTCATAGCTGAAGAGCCTGATGTGGGGCTCGATCCCAGAACGCCGGGATCACGCCCTGAGCCGAAGGCAGGCGCTTAACCGCTGCGCCACCCAGGCGCCCCTACCATTAAGTTTTTTAAAAAATTTGAGAAGGTCTAAGGTATTAGTGTATTTCATTTTCAAATACCAAGGAGTCGCTCTACTCTAAAAGATGGATTATAAATAAATTAATTAATTAATAAAAGATGGGTTTTAATCAAAAGGGAATCAACAGCATTTTAAAATGAATAAACCAATATCTTATCAACAGTTTCACATACTACACATAAGCACCTTCTTGTGCTTATATATTTTCTTAGTCATACAAATTAAGATTCTAATGTCAAAACTTTATTATTTATTTATTACATATTTATTAAATTTTATTACATATTACAAATATTACATTTGTGATAACTGATTTTATAAATAACACAGATAGTTTCTTTAAAAATCTCACAGTAAAATGTTCAAGAGACTTACCCTCCACCACCAAAAGCTAGTGAATCCATGTCTCCTTTGATAAAAAACATATTATCTCCTGTCCACTTAAAGACCTACATAAATAAAAAGAAAGCTTTAAATATGTAGATGAAAATGGTCACTATACAGAGTTAGTTCTCCTAAACCCCAAGTACTTAACAAAGCCTAGAATGACAGTAAGAGGAATAATAACAGTAAGAACAAAAGACTGGGCAGAAGGGTCTAGCGCTTTGGGCTTCAGTATTTGTATGACTAAGTTGAAAACCACACAACTTTCATTTCCAATTACTCAAATCTTATTATCTCTTTACACATACTTCTCTTTTCTATGTATCTATCAAGAATTGGATGGTTACTGAAGTTGAAGAAAGCAGAAAGATCAGTTAAAAAAGTTGACATAGATGCCATTAACTTTTATTTTAACATAACATAAATGTACACTAATTTGATAATACTTTGATACAAGGCCAAGGTCTTTTCTTTGGATACAGATTTGCCTATCATCATTCTTATATAAGCCCACTACATGTTTATGATTTCCAGTTTCAATTTTTGTTAAAGAGCAGTGAGAACATAAAAACACTTAAGAAGTCCAAGAGCAAAATTTCTAGATGTTCACAGTCTTAAATATTTTTTACTAACCTTCCATGGGAGTTTTACCTAAACCTAATACTATAGCAATTTCTAGCACTACACCTCACCTTTATCAACTTTTTCCTAAGTGTTCATTATAGTTTTCAATAAAATAAACTTTAACACTCACTTTTTCATAGTTACAGAACTTCTAATTAATTACATTATCTGGTAGAAATGGCATAAAAAGATTTAACTATAAGCACAACTGATGCTTAAAAAATCTGTAACAGGGGCACCTAGGTGGTTGAATCGGTTAAGCCCCGACTCCTGGTTTCGGCTGAGGTCATGATCTCACGGGTGGTGCGATCCAGCCCCACATCAGGCTCCAGGCTCAGTGTGGAGTCTGCTGCTCTGCCTCTCTCTCCCTCTGCCGCCATCCCTGCCCTGCTCACACTTTGTCTCTAAAATGAATAAATAAATCTTTAAAAAAGTCTGTGACAATTATAAACTTCCACTTAGCTGTAGGCATTGGTTATGCTTTATGAGGGAATGGAAAGCACTGGTTAATCTGGTGAGCCTAGTTAAGCACAAGTTTGTTAAGAAATTGAGCGTGTTATCAAACCCTTCCTATTCTGCTCATTATAGAAACTGTTTCTAAAGACTACTTTTTTAACCAACTGTGTTGATTCCTTTTTTCAAGATTATAATTTCATCTCAGGAAAGGTTTCACACACTGAACTTTAACGTACCTAAGATGCTGCGATGGCAGGCAATGCAATGTTTTAAACAGTCAACATATTGACTAAGATTCATGTACACCTTTACATTTTAGATCTTACTGGCACTGGAATGTTGTCAATTTAAGTGAACCAAGCCATAATAAAGAAAAAGAAAGTCAGGTAATTAATTGATTTAAACCCAAATGATTTATTTTTTAAGTTTTCAATACTTACATCATGCAACTTAGTCACTGGAAGTTTCTAAGAATTTCACATTGGCAATTCAGAACAGTAATAACGATATATACTCCTTACTGAGACCATGATGTATGTCTGGCACTATGCCAAGTGTTGTATATATAATTCTCATTTAATTTTAAACAATCCTGTTACATTTTATGGATCCCATTCTATCCACAGGAAAGTTGAACCTCAAAATGTTCAAAAAGTGCTAAGTTACAGTTAGTAAAATGTTCAAAGACTAAGTTGAAAGAGATGTTAGTAAAAGAGATGAGAGTCAAACACAAATGTATATGACTCCAAGGTGCATATTCTTTTCATTATGCCATCTCTTTATAAACTTAATATGGGAATAATTGTCCTTACCTCAAACTCTGGACAGAATGTAAAAACAAAGGTCTCTCCAGTACCATAAAAGCCATCACTCACTTTAAATGGCTCAGATGCTAATGCACCAAAAACCTAAGGATTAAAAAAAGGCATGTTCAATGACATGACTATTAATTTGCTTCATTAAGCATTACCTCATTATTTAGGTTTAAGTAAGATGCAAAAAAACTCAGAAATGTAATATAATTTTATCTACTTCTACTTAAAAAGGGAAACATGATCAGCTGTTACAAAATTTTCATTATTGTTTAGTCCAAAGCATATCAGTTTCTCAATGGGAAATTTTTCCTAGGTTTGAAATCTAAAAGGATGCTTATTATAACAAACAATCTTAAATTATTATAACAATTAACAATTTTCAGAAGAATGTATACACACAATGCAAGTACAAAAAGGGTAACACATTACAGTGGGATTACAGGATTTAGAAAAGCAAAAACCCTTCTGCATAGATAAACATTCTACTACTAAAAAGCTATATGCTCTTTTTGTCTTCGTTAGACGATAAATTCCATGAGGGAAGGCCTCTGGTCTGAATTGCTTGGACCTGTAACGCTACGCTCTTATACAGAACAAGATACACAACATAAATAACCTAAAAAAAGAATGAGTGAATAAGGAACTGGGACAAGTTATTTCAATGCTCTGTGTCTAAGTTTCCACATCATAAAATGGGAATGTAGAGAGTTTTATAGATGATTTCTATAGTCACTTTTACAGTCTTAATTTTTAAAATAGACCTTCTTATTGAAAGGTGTATGTTATATATCTATGTTTTATATAAATATAAAATTTGTGTGAAATTTTCACAAAGCAAAGTCCCATTTAACCTTCATTTAGACCAAGAAACAGAACATAATCAGCACTTCGGAAGCTGATGCCTTGTGCCTCCTCTGCATCACGACCCCCACTTGCCTGAGGGAAGCTAAATAGCCTGAACACCATAGATCTGTCTTGCCCCTTTATGAACTTTCCTTAAATGCAATAAGATAGTTACTCCTTAGTGTCTGATTTTCAGCTCAGTATTACGTCTGTGACGTGCATCTATGCTGTGGCATGTAGCAGGTGGTTCCTCATTTTCATGCTGCAATTACCTTTCACTGGGTGTATAACTTTGGGGAAGTTGATGAAATTCTTTTAGTCATAGTTAACTCTTCTTTAGAACAGTGATGATAACAGTATCAATCTCATAGGGCTTTGATGACTAAATAAGATAATGCGTATCAATGATTAGCCAAATGTGTGGGAAAAGCACAATAAAGGTGTCAGTAGTAGTAGTGTTTTGTTTTGTAAATTAATATTGCTATTTCATCCTCTCATTACTCTCCCATCCAAACTAATTGGCCTGAACTTGATGTTTCAGGAACAAACCAATATTTCTCTTGCTTACCTATGGTTTTGTTCTTCGTATCATCCTCACACAATTATCTTTAACTTTCAAAACTTTACCTCGGCTTCAAGACTGTCCTTTCACCCTGTCCATGAACTTCATTCTTATCTTGCCCAAACAGATATGAACACCACTTTTGCTTTCCTAAGTTCTCACTACATCTGATATATTTTACTTGTTCCAGGTGATACAGGTATACTTAAATGTTCTTTTTTACCAGACTACAATTCCTTTAATGCTTCATGTTCATATCTATCCTCTGTAGCACTCAAAAATAACTTGTATATTAGAAGTACTCAATAAAATTATCAATTAAACTTAATAAAAATGTAATGAAAATAATTTTTATCAAAAAATGTACTAAATGTTACTT
Organism: Ursus maritimus; assembly: GCF_017311325.1. Lineage (NCBI taxonomy): Eukaryota > Metazoa > Chordata > Mammalia > Carnivora > Ursidae > Ursus > Ursus maritimus. The sequence goes on along the minus strand of NW_024427107.1, from coordinate 50,300,435 downwards.
TTACTGTAATCTCTTAAAGGGTAAGGTATCTATGTAGTTATTTTTCATACCTGCCCATCACTGTCTTTAATCACCATCAGCACTGGGGTGTCTAAACCTGTCATTGTCCGATAAAGGGTCTTCAGGCTTGTGCCATGCTTCCCGGTGCCATAAACAAGGGTCCATGGATAGCCAATCGTTCTTGGTGGAAGATGTTTGGTAAGCTTTGAAAAATAAAATGTTAACCTTTTACTTGATAGCTTATTGTCAATGTGCAAGCTAGCAATGTCAGCTGAAATGTAACGGTACTTCATAAAATGTAGGCTACAAAAATAACAGGAGAAATTGTTCTCAAAGATACAGAGATGCTTGAAGAATAACTGTACATTTCTCAGCATGAAATAGTAATTGTCCACCAGGAACATGCCAAACAAGACATGGATTAGAAGAGAGACAAGAAATAGGGATTACTTACTGTTTTTACCCTCTGTATTGAATTAACAAAAATACCTGACTGGACTGTTAGCTTATTATCAACAACCTCTCAAATAATGGGCCCTAGAAATTAAGCTTCAGCATTTTATAGCTGTGTAACTTTGAGCAAGATACTAAACTTCTCTATGCCCCAATGTTTTCACTCATAAAATACGCATAATAATATCCAAGTCTTAAAGGTGCTGTGAAAACTACATGAGATAATTACATAAAGCAAGTAACCAGTACACAGTAAGAAATTAAAATTTTGGCTATTACAATGTCTCATCGAAATACTTATTATTTTAATGTCTGCTCCTAATATCTTCTATTACACTAGTTGCTATATTTTGTTTACTTTTATTCACAGGAAAAGAAGACTAATAGCAGTAACCCTGTTTCTTTAGTTTTGAAAACAACTGAAAAGAGGCTCTTTTACTCTTCCAGGCACACACTCAGAAATGCACATATGTGGGTATGTCATACCTTTTCAATTTGATCTGGCAATAAGAGTTCACTGGGATCACTTAGGTTTGGTCGAAAAGATTCAGACTCCAGGTCTGCTTTCAATGGAGCAATCTGCTTTGAATTTAGGTCTTCCCTTGTAGTAATCTAAAGAAGTAAACAGCAGCAGCATGTTAACATAAAATTGCAACATGCATTAAACAATTTCTGCCTTTTGAGAGAAATAAAACTTTGTACCTTAAAAAAGTGGGCTAACACTTTAATTTAGGATTTTAGAAGGCCATCAAAAGATGCTCCATCTAATAACAAGAGTATATCCAATGTAGAAAAAGAGTTTTTAACTATAAGCAGACACTTTTCTCAACCACTAATGATAGAAAGGTAACGATTAACACCCATATTTCTGTGTGAAAGGGAAAGTCACATGCAAACTTTAATTTTCCTGTTGAAGGGCAAAAGTGAGCCAGGTAGCTAGCTACCTTGCTATTTATCTGTGCTACTTAAAATATGTGGGATTTTTTTTCATGGTAAACATAAAATTTGCCAAAAATAATTAAGAAAACTTTCTGGGTGCCAAAATTTTAATTTAAAGAATGATCCAATAAAAAGTATAACTTTTCATCAGTATGTGTGCATATACAGATTTATTTGCTTCACTGAAAAATTACCATTACTTAGAAAACGCCTTCCTTATTTTTACTTTCGAAACACTTTTTTAAATAGAGCTGGACCACACAATAAATTTAATTTTTTCATAACTTTATCTTAAAAATTAGATATTTGTGATGCATTAAAAAAGAATATATGCTTTTGCATGATGGAAATCACCTCTCTGATATTCTTAAAGTGATAAGAAGGTCAATTAACTAAAAAACTTGGATACAATCTATTCTGTTGATACTTTTTCATATTTTATTATTAATTAATAATTTTATAAAATAGCACCATTATTTTTAATATATAAAATGCAGTAACATTAGGAAATAAAAGATATAAAACATAACTATTATTGATGAAACTTTGAAGTTGGAAAACAGAACTCTATTTGGAGCAGATAACTAAAATGCAGCAATGCACAACGACCGATTCCATTAAGAATGAAATCTTGCTAAATTATTTTGTTCCTTTAACAGATTTCTTACCAAACCTAAACAGAATATATTTTCAACCAATACATGTTCTAGAACTGTATTGCTTTTTGATGAGAAGTTAAACTATATTAATTCTTTCACATCATCATCATGTTTTACCCTTATTCTGATGATGTGAAAGGTTAAAAAAAAAAAAAAAATCCAAGGCAGCATGAGAAGCATTAAAAGAAAAGAAAAAGTTCAGTAGTTCTAGCACAGCCATGACAGCGTATCTTATTAAGAAGAGGAAAACACACAATACACAAAACTGAAAAATGAGTTCAATTGTATCACTTTGTTTCTAAAAAAAAAAAAAAAAATCACAAAGATTATTTCACGGAATTTTAAATAGTTTATCTAATTCTGATGTCTAGGGTATACTATTCCAAAGTATCTCTAATACCAACCAGGAATATCTCAAAAACAAAAGCAATTTATCTCATTAAAATATTTGATGTGGGGTTGATACAACTGAAACAACCTTAAAGAAGAGAAAATATTTAAGTCTTGCTATTCATTAAAAGGTTTCCAATTGTCTGATAGTACTTCATCTTTCAGATCCTATTTAGTAAAGATTCAATCTCAAACCCAAAACATTCTTCCAATTTTAAAACTAAATGAACACTCCTCATTGACCTAAGAAACACACAGTACTGAGAACAGTTCTACAGTGACAGAAAATTCCTCTGAATATTTTTAAAATGAAAAGATGACAGAAAAAATAATCCCAGAACTCTTCAAGGCAAAACTGTACTCTTGTAATACAAAAAAGGAATTTTCTGATGGGTTTATTTTAGTGCTGCAGTCAAAACAAATCCTTTAAAAATGAGATTTGCCCTGACGAAAGACACTAAAAACAGGGAGTATTCAATCTCCGGAGGGGTTTAAACTACTGAATGGGGCACCTGGAGACGTCTGCAGAGTGTGCGTAGTTCTTCAGTATTTAGAGCATCGATCCTGCGGTGATACTCAGCCACTGATACTACCTGAATATGGAGACAGGAAGACAATAATTCCACTGACAGTTGAGAAAAAGAGCCAAAACAAAACAAAACAAAAAAATGGAGAAATTTAAATGGAGAAAGAGAACTGTAATCAGGGTTTCTTTCCCCACTCCATGCTGAAAATCCAGGAGATACTGATATCAAGCTACAGTGAAATACACATGAATGAATTTAAAACCACTACATCCAACTGGCTCACAATATAAGGTTTATGAAGTGCTTCATACAGCCAGAATTTGACTGAATAAACAGAATTATAGTTGCTTATAAAGGAGACACTACAGAAAACAACATGCTTTGCTAACATCAAAGATAACATCGAAGATAACATCTAAAATCATAATGATGGGTATTTTACAAAGAAAAGATAGTTTTGACTCTCCCCTCCAAATCAGTTTAGCTCAAACATTCTATCCTAACGGCAATGCTGGAAGAATTTCTTGTAGGCAAAGGTGAGAAACATACCCACGCCATATGATCTGTATCAGAAAAAAAGGGAGGGAGCAAGAATAAGAAATGAAGTACATTAAAAAACCTAAGACAGTAAGAACAATAAGCTCTAGAAAGTAAAAATTAGATTTTCAAAAGTGTTATCTAATCAACAGGACCTTCTTAGGCAAGTCTACTTCAGTCTTTCTACAGGACTCTTTCCAGTTTTTGTCTTTGTAGTATTTCTTTACGGTTGGTACTGCAACAGTTATTTGTGACTAAAACTTAATGACTTTCCTACATTCCGAATTCCTAAGAAAAATTCTTTACCTTCTTTAATTGCCTAGACCAGTCTCTTACATAATGCAGCTGAAAGCCATATATGAAGAGGAAAATTATTATAAAAAGTCCACAAAAACAGACAAGTTTCCTCAGGTTGATACAACAGCTACAGCTTTCTCAGATCATGACCTAATTCCTAAAACAGAAACCATAATATAGTGAACTCTGGTTGTGCCATAAATATGTGCTGACTCTCCTGAGCTACGACAGATTGCTCTTGTGATCCACGCAGCTGAACAACTGGCTCGGAAAGAGCTGACTTCTAAGCTAGGTTTTAAAAGGCATCAGGGTAACTCTGACGAGTTATAGAAACCTGTTGAAAGCTAGGAAAGACATGAGAATAGTGAAAAGGACAGATTTCTGTTTTGTCATAATATTGACTTTTTACAAATCAACAATGCATGCAATGAGACAGCTGACCCTACTTACGAAGAAACCTAAAATGGTTATGATCTCTAGAGTTCTAGAGGAACAGATGGATCTGAGTTTGGGCCCTTCTTTATGTATTTCTCTATAAAACAATGGAAATAGTAAGACCACATACAAAACACATTTTTTTACGAAATAAAATGCACATATAAAGGATTGAGTAGAGTGTCCAGCACATAGTAAATGACAGCTACTATTACTAACATTACTTTTGCTTATCATTTTTCACCAATTACCCTAAAGACTAAAGGGTAATGTCTGAAGAGCTTCCTTATTTATTTAATTTATGGATATTAAAATATTTCAGTTTTGAGAGGTCAACTATCTTGTATACTATGACTCCTCTGAAATTAAATTTCAGGATTAAAATATTAAAGGCCTTTCAATTAAGAACAAAAAAAATTTCAATAAAGATGAAAAAGAAATTAGATCCTAAAAATTAAAAAATCACAGCCTTGTTTTTCTATGACCAACAAAAGAAATCTCCACAAAATATTAAATGGCCGGCTAGGTCTTTGTTTTTCCCAGGGTATTCTATCTGATCAAGTCTCCTAGCCAAGAGTTTTCAAATTATATGACTTGTCTACTCCTCTGCATTCCTTCTATCCTTCTAATTAACACTAATTTTATACTTATTTCTATTTAAGCTCCTTCTTTTACCATGTTAAACATTTCTTTGCTGGAAGTAAAATTAAATTATGCTCACAAAAGGAATCACTTACAAGCTAACCATATCAATATCACTGAGTAGAAGTTATCACTGAGGGAACCATGAACTGCCATCCTAAGTATAAGCTTATGACATTTGGTAAAGTCACAGTTTCTTTTTAATGTCATAAATCTACCTTTTCTCATTCATGCTTTTTTTGTAAAAAACTGTATTTTGGGACTTACAAACTCATCACTTCCTCAATCCTGATATTTACTCAGGCTGTGATGAATAAAGATACAAAAAACTGTCAAAAGAGTCTGTGAATTAATAAAGAAAAAGGGTGTGAAATCAAATGAGTACAGAAACATACGTCATCTCAAAATAAATGAATAAAGAGATACAGATTCCTAGTATATATGATGTAAATGAATTAGTCTTAAATTAATTTTTATCCCTTTGGTAAATCATACTCCATGTACAGAATTTATTTACCCCAAAGATTAAATCTAAGTAGAAAATGGACACATCTCTACAAAATGTCCTACACCATACTCCCAGAGTGCAGAGCTGAAGAAACTAAGACCTCAATTAAAAATATATTCACTGTCTTGCTAGAGTCATTTCTTGAGGAATAAAGTGGTTTGCATACATTGCCAAACCCCTCCTGTAGGAAGTACTATGACCTACTCTCTACAGAATTAAGTGCTACTCTCCAGCCTTTTCAGTCTTGACAAAGGACTCTCACACAGAGAAAGTGTTTTCCTAAGCATTTATTTTCACAGAATACAAATGCAGGGGTAGGATAAATACATCCATCTCTATTACAAAGGGACTAACATCAACAACCAGTACAGAACAAAAGCTAAAGCTAGAGAAAATGTACAGTTTCTGTCAGTCCCATGAGTAAGAACATGTTCTTCTGCTAGACATAAAGACCAATACTACGGTCTAATAGTCCTCCTTCCAGGATGTTGGGTATTTCCCCAAGATTACCCCAAAAACAAAATAAAACTTCCCCCAACTTCCTGGCAAACTAACAAAAGTCTGATAGATAGCTGTGAATGTGCCATTTTTATCCCTTACTTATTTAGTAAAGGGAAATGGAGTAGAAAGACAAATATTACCTAATCAATGCCGTTTATACCTACTTTGGTACCCAAAAATATGTTTACCAAGGAGGAAATCAAAGTTGTTGTAGCTAACAAAAAGGCATACAACAGCATCCTTGAAATCACATAACCTTCTATACATACACAACAATGTCTTTATTACAAAATAAGACCTGGATTATGTTAAAACTTTGCTCCTTTTTGCCCTAAATTACTGCTTTCAAAAATAACACTTCATGGGACTGTAATAAATAAGGTATAAAGGAAGCAAATAGAGAATCATAAATTAGCCAAAAAACAGAATAGAGGGAAAAAAAGATGCAATCCACAGTGAACTGAAAGTAGAACATATTATCAAAATTTTGATTTCAATAAATTTATATTTACAATTACTTCCTCTTATGTATATTTGCGGGTGACTTAGATGTTCATGAGAAGGCAGATATATTCACTGTTCTTTTCGTCAAAAAGAAACCTGTTAACCACTCAAAACCATTCAATTATACTATGTGTATGCTGCTTTAGCTTTTTGGAACAATAAATATAAGAAGTCAATCTCAAAAGGGGAATAATCTTATTTTCTCCATAGTATATCAGGGGAAAAGAATACTTATTACATAATCTTGAAATATATAAATCCACTATTACAGCTGGAGACTTCAAAGCTCCTCTATCAGTAATTTATAAATCCAGCAGGCAGAAAAGCAGTAAGAACATAGTTGAATGGAAAAAACACCTCAATTAACTGGATCTAATTGAAATGTACAGACTACTCATCCAACAACAATAGAATACACATTCTTCTCAAACTTACATGGAACATTCAATAAGATAGACCACATTCTAGTTCAAAAAACATACCTTAACAAATAGGTATCATAAAAAGTATGCTCTCAGACCACAGTAGAATTAACTACAAACTGTAACAGAGAAATAGTGGGAAATCCCCAAATACTTTTCAGCAACACATTTCTAATTAATACACAGTGAAAAAAAAAGTCCTGGGAGAAATTTTTAAATGTTTTGAACTAGATTAAAAAAAATTCCAAAGTACTGAAATTTGGGCATACAGCAAAGACAGGAATTAGAGGAAAATTTATAGCATGGAATGCATATGTAAGAAAAGGAAAGATCTAAAATCAATAACCTAAGCTTTCATCTTAGGAAACTAGAAAAAGAACAAAGTAAATCTGAAGTAGAAGAAAACAAATAATAAAAAAAATTAGAGCAGAAATCAATGAGATTGAAAACAAAATCAATAGAGAAAAATCAATGAAACAAAAAGCCAGTTCTTTGAAAAGGTCAATAAATTGATAAACCCCTAGCCAAGCTAACTAAAAGAATTATGTCAGAAATGAAGAGGGGCGCCTGGGTGGCACAGCGGTTAAGCGTCTGCCTTCGGCTCAGGGCGTGATCCTGGCATTATGGGATCGAGCCCCACATCAGGCTCTTCTGCTGTGAGCCTGCTTCTTCCTCTCCCACTCCCCCTGCTTGTGTCCCCTCTCTCACTGGCTGTCTCTATCTCTGTCGAATAAATAAATAAAATCTTTAAAAAAAAAAAAAAAAAAGAAAAGAAATGAAGAGGGGCCATCACTGTTGATCCCATGGACATTAAAAGAACAAAGGAATTTTATAAATGACCCAATATCCACAACTTTGATAACCTAGATGAAATTGACCAACTCCTTGAAAGAGACAAACCACCAAAACTTACACACACAAAAAAATAGATCAACTGAGTAGGCCTATATCGATTAAAGAAATTTAATTAATAATTATTAATCTTCCAAAACAGAAAGTATGAGGCCCAGTTCTATAGAACTAAAATGAATTAGTTACCAGAAAACATCAAAATACTCTATAAAAAGCTATGAAAACTTGTTGGATGCTATGAAAGACATAAGAATAAAAATATGGATAAACTGGACAGATTTCCATTTGTGCCATTATTACATTGACTTTTGCAAAGCAACAATGCATATACTATAGTAGCTGACTCTGTACTCTGTACTTACAAAGAAAGTTATGACCTCTAGCTCTGGGGCATCTGGAGTGAATCCAGATGGATTCACTGATAAATTCTACCAAACATTTAAGGAAGAAATCATGCTAATTCTCTATAGTTTCTTCCAGAAAATAGAGGCAGATGAAATATTTCCCAACTCGTGAACTAAACATTTAAACAGACATCTCACCAAAGAAGATATACAGATGGCAACGAAGAATATGAAAAGATGTTCCATATCATAAGTCATCAGGGAAATACAAATTAAAATAATGGGATACCATTACATACCTATTTAGAATGTCTAAAATGGAAAGCACTGACAACATCAATGCTGGTGAGTATGCGCAGCAACAGGAATTCTCATTTACTATTGGTACAGTGCAAAATCGTACTGCTGCTTTGGAAAAGTCTGGTAGATTGTTACAAAACTAAACATACTCATATAATCGAGCAATCATGCTCCTTGGTATTTACCCAAATGATTTGAAAACATGTTCACACAAAATCTGCATGTAAAACAGCTTTTTATTATAAGTGTCAAAATTTGGAAGTCACTAAGATGTTTTTCAATAGGTGAAAGGATACATCCAGACAATAGAATATTAAGTCAGCACTAAAAATAAATGAGCAATCAAGCCATTAAAAGACGGTGAAGAACTTCACATGTATCTTACTAAGTGAAAGAAGCCATTCTGAAAAGTCTACATATTGTGTGATGGCCACTATATGATACTCTGGAAAAGGCAAAACCACAGAAACAAGATAAAGATCAGTGGTTACTAGGTATTCAGGTAAAGAGGGATAAAAAGAGGCAGTACAGAGAACTTAAAGGGTAGTGAAACGATCCTGTATCATCCTATAATGGTATATGTCATTCCATAAAATGTACAACAGAAAGAATAGAACTTAAGGTAAACTATGGACTTTGGGTAATAATAATGTATAATATTAGTTCATAAATTGTAACAAGTATACCATACCAATACAAGATGGGAATAACAGGAGTACTGTGTGTATGTTGGCGGGGGGAGGGGTATATGGGAGCTCTGTACTTTCCATTCAATTTTTCTGTAAACCTAAAATTGCTCCAAAAATAAAATCTATTAATTAGAAAAAAGCAGGGGAAGGATAAACACAAAATTTGGGGAGGTGGTTACCAATTTGGGGAAAACATGAAATAACACAGAGAGAGAAAGAACATATAGGCTGATAAATTGCTTTGGTAATGCTCTAGTTCTTAAGTTGGGTAGTGGGATCATAGATACTCATTTTGTTATTATGCCTCCTAACTTGCATATGCAATAAACATGCTTTTCAACTACTAAGTCAAATGAATAAAGAAAAAATATTCTACACTGAATATATATGCATACATCTTTTCAGTTAGGTTGTTGACTAGAAAGCAGATGTTTCACATACAATAAGATGTATATAAATACTAGTCAATAAATTTCCTGTGAATAGGTACTATAGGTAGGCAACACAGTATAGCAGAAAGAATACTGGGTCTGGGTACAGACCTCTGCCTTAATTTTAATTCTACTTTTTACTAGTTTTGTGAACTTGAGCAACTGCATTTAATCACTCCATTTCTATATCTTTCAAACAGAAATAATATTTTAAGCACTTTATGAGAAATAAATGATAATACATTTAAGACATATATCAAAATAAACACTGACACATTAAATATATAAAATAAATGTTAATTCTCTTCCCCTGATTATGCTGTCAAGATTTTGAGAGAGTGTAAAGAATTTAAGGGCATAGGCTAAAGCCAGAATGCCTGGATTCAAACCATAGCTCTGACCCTTATGGGCTGTAGTATACTGCCTTTGTTTCTTAAAATGGAGATGAAAGTAGCAATTTTCACAATGAGGATTAAATGATGTTAAATGTTTAGAATAATATAGTGTTATTAGTATACAGCATTAGAAGTAATTATTTTTCTCATTAACATGATTATTATCTTGAGCCAAAATCACTGGAAGATTTTTACATTTAAAGTAGCTCTTCTTATGGTCTTATTCTTGCGGAGATGTAAATAATTTATCATGGGATTTTTTTCTCCTGTTTTCATACATGAAAGCCTAAGTACAAAAAAAAAATCTGTCTTGTCACATATGAGGGCCTAATATAAAAAAAATTGACTAAATTAATGAAATATTGACAGAGATAAAACAATGCTGCTATATGTAATGATTTGTGACTTAAATCTGAATAAGCCTAAATTCTTATTATAAAATAGGCTTATAACGCTCAAGCAAATTACAATTTATTGACAGACATTAAAAAGCCAGGATACAGCATACAGTTACAATAAATATACAAATAGCTTCAAATAAATAGTTAGAAATTAAAGTTTAGGTTGTTTGTCAGAATAAACTCTAAACTGGACTTAAAAAAATAAAGATGGGAAAGTTAAGCATGCTTCATCAATACGGTTCTCACTGAAGCTAAATGGCAAAGGTTTAACTTCATTCCATATATTTTGGAGCATATTTTACGTATTAGTTATTAGTTAATATCTCTGAGCCTTAAATTAACTCATTTGTAAAATGAAAATAGTGAACATCTGGTTAACACACGGTTACTATAAGGTGAATTATGATACTATATCCCTGAGCATTTAGAAAACTGTCCTGGTTTACAGAAATAAATAGCCATATTAACAGTAGCTATAAGAGAGTTTATCAATGAGGTTTATAGATACCAGTCTACTAATCAGTTGAGTAACGGATATGATGAATTGTGAAAAGCTACAAGATATTTGTTATTCTATAAGAATCATTTTCTATTTTTGGTTTTAAAGCACAAGAAACCCTTTTCAGGCAAAGTCTTATTAGGGAATCTCAATCTACAAAAAAAAGAATTGCTATCCTTTTAAACCTTATTTTCTTAAGCTTTTCTCCTGCCTTACAGCTACTAGGGTATCCACTCTAAAGCAAGAAAAACAACTAGAAAATCAGATCCTGAACTTGCCTACACGTCAAAACACATCACACTGTATTGTCTGATTTTTAAAACCTCTGAAATACATCCTGGTGAGGTAAGGAATGTGACAGTCAAGCTGTCTCTGTGCTCCATGACACCTTAGTTCAGTAACCACTTCATACCTGTTTCCTCATCTTTAAAATGGGGAGTAAAGCTGATTCGGCAAGGTTACTACTGTGAAGGTTAAATGAAATAATATATAAACTGTATGTACGGGCAAAGCCGAAGACCAGTGAGGAGCATGCACTCCTGTCTGACAAAACCACGTAAGAGCTTCCTATGAGGGTAAAAACAGGAAGCGCTGAGTGTGGTAAGTTTGTGATGCACATTATGATGACCCATAAAATTCTAAACAGGCACAATTGGGTTTGCCTGTTTTTTAGAAGATTAAACTGTATTAAAGTCTTAGTAAACTAATTATAAACACTTATTTGAACTGCAAATAAAAAAATACACGAATGCTCCACTGTTCTTAGTTGAAAAAAAAAAAAAAAAGCTGTGTTAACTGGCTATTCTGATAAATCTGGTCAAAATGTTAACAAATTAAATCAGATGCCCACATCCCTCTGTGATGATGTGTCACATGAACAAAAATTTGAAATTATTCAACTTAAACATAAAAAGACATAACAACGTACTCTCAAGCCCAATAAAAACACCAGTTGAAACAATTCTGGTATTTTTACATGCTTAACATTCATGGGTGGCAAGCTGCTTTGGGGGCATCTTCCAAAGTCACTCTTGGTTCTAAGTATGTATCTAGCTTTATTTGGATAACCCACAATTACAGTGAAAATAAAATTAATATTCATAAGGCAAGTTATAATCCTGAATTACAACAGAAAGAACAATTGGCAATACATTTTTTAACAAATAATGCACACATATTTTTACTGAAAAATAAAAGGATTCTCAAAATAATAAGGTTGAGATTTTTCTTGACTAGAGAGAGTATCTTTTAAAGTTTTGTATTAAGTAGCACTGATGGAAATTTAGGATAACTTAAAAAAGCCTTTTCAAGATTACCAAAATAACTGTCTTAATACACAATATTATAAATGTATCTAGTTTGGGATTCAGTCAATAAAAATTAAAGCTAATTCACTCTGATTGTTCTACTCAACTTATTTTTAAGAAAAAAATTCTGAATATTTTCCTAAAACAGCTTAAATTAAAAATTAAGGCAGCAATAAAGATTTGATAATTTCCTGTTGATATAAAATAGGAAAGCCAAAATACTTTTACAAAACAAAATTACAGTCTCTTATTCATTTCTTTTTGAGGATATTTAGGGTTAGCAGAAAAAAACTTAAAGGTACTTTTCTGTAATCATACAACTTTGTATTCTATAAATATTGCCTCTGCTTAAACTTTCAGAAATTGTATAATTTTGCATCATGTCACCATAAAAAGACTAGTAAACAGAGAAATTGAAATCATTGACTAAAATTTACCAGAGTGTATTTATGATTAATTGGTTGATGTCTTCTCCCTTTTTTCCCATACCAGAGACGAGACATTTCCTTTCCAGAGCAAATTAAGTTATAACAAATCTCATAAGGACTGTTTTAAAAAGCATTCTTCCTCTGTTAAAGATAAATTTTCAGCACAAGAGCCCTACTACAGTGACAAAACAGTTTGCTAGAGACAAAGATTTGATTGACAAGACAGAGAGCTAATCACTAAGTAGTATCCATTGCAAAGATAGTTCTGAGTGGAGACTGTAAAGCCAGGGAGGGAAAAGGAGGTTTCCCATGTTGAAGTTTGGTTGCACTGTACCCAAATGTGCAAAAAAAAAAAAAAAAAAAAAGGCTCAAAAGTTTAAAGACACAGAGCATGTATTTGCAAACACCAGTACACTAAGAAATACACTAAAAATATCTGTCATAAAAAAGTACTAAGTGCAGTTTCCAGAGTCCCTCCTAATGTACACAAATGATTTCAACTAATATTTTGTTGTTTTGCTCATGCAGTCATACATCTACCCTTTATTTAAATCTAAAATTCCAATAAAATGTCATCTGTGAGCAATTTTTAAGCAATGAGACATCCTTTGAGGACCCTCCAACCCTCAAATTTTATAGAATGCCTATGTAAAAGTGAAGCCAATCCACTAAAAAGAAATCCTATACAAATATTCAAGTGACCTGAAAATTCACCTGTTTATATATAGTCCATTTTTATTTTTATTTATTTTTTAAAGATTTTATTTACTTATTTGACAGAGATACAGACAATCAGCGAGAGAGGGAACACAAGCATGGGGAGTGGGAGAGGAAGAAGCAGGCTCATAGAGGAGGAGCCTGATGCGGGGCTCGATCCCATAACGCCGGGATCACGCCCTGAGCCGAAGGCAGACGCTTAACCGCTGTGCCACCCAGGCGCCCCTATATATAGTCCATTTTTAAACTGCATTTTCTAATACCTAATTTCTTGAAAAGGTACTTATAATTACTGTACCTACATAGACTTCACTAATCAGTAGTATGCTGAATATAACCAAAGAAGTGAACTTTGAAGATTAAATATTATGGCTGTAAATTAAAACTCCCTAGAACTCAATTTTAAGTAGAATATCAATGCATAATAGTACGCCTGAATATTTCTTCCATTTTAAACCAGCTCCTCCCCAGACACCTTGCTGTGTGTTCACACAAAGCTGTACACACACTGAACCACACCCACAGCTCTACATCTTCTCCCACATTCCATGATGTACATGCACAGAACACAGCACACTCCATACTAAATATCCTCCCTCCCACTCACACCAGCTACTCCCCCATCTCCCCAACCAGCCCCACCACACTTACCCTCAGATCTCTCTCCCACAGTCCCTCATATGTACATTCTATCCCCACACGCATCTTACCACACATTACACATAGAGTGTATTGTGGTCACTACCTCCCCCTGTCATGGCACACCCCAACAACATTACATAATTTGGTTGTGGTGGGCTGCCGTTTTGGAAACCTATTATTACTTCCAGCCAGATTTTCTAAAATAAAAAATATTATATATGTACCCAAATGTGGCTGAAATACATACATACATACCCCAAGCACAGGGCAGCTTATTTTGCTGGTTATCCTGTCAACACCCATCTCTGCACCTTCTTCCTAATACAGCTTTGATTTTGCTCAAGTATCTTTTCAGCCATGTTTCTGAGAAGTCTTGCTCTCTATCTGGACAGGATGGGTCCTTATAGATCTAAACCAGTGGCTCTCAAATTTTAGCTTGCATCACAATCACCTGGAACATTTGTTAAAATACAGAATGCTGGGCTCCAAAACCAGTTTCTGATGAAGGAGACTGGAATGGGGTCTGAAAATATGCATTTTTAATAATGCTGCTGCTGCTTATGGTCTGGGGATCATACTTTGAAAAACAACTAAACCACAATGAGATGTCACCTTACACATGTTAGAAAGGCTATTATTAAGAAGATAAGAACAAATGCTGGTGAGGATGTAGGGAACCCCTATGTACTATTGTTAGAAATGTAAACTTATGCAACCATTATGAAAAAATGTATGGAAGTTCCTCAAAAAAATTAAAAATAGAAATATCATATGATTCAGAAATACTACCCCTGGGTATTTATACAAAGAAAAGAAAAACACAAATTCAAAAATACATATGCATCTCTGTGTTCACTACAGCAGTATTAACGATAGCCAAGATATGGAACCAACCTAAGTGTCCATTAATGGATGAATGGATAAAGAAGATGTCACACACACACACACACACACACACACACACACACACACACACACTGGAATACTATTCAGCTGTATACAAGAATGAAATCTTGCCATTTGCAACAATATGGTTGGACCCTGAGAGCATTATGCTAAATGATAGAGAGAAAGATACTTTACGATCTCACTTACATGTGGAATTTAAAACAACAATAATAAAACCCAAGGTCACAGATAAATAGACTGGTGGCTGCCAGAGGCAAGGAATTGGAGGTAGGCAAAATGGGTGGGTGGGTGGGGGTGTGTGTCAAAAGCTACAAGCTTTTAATTCTAAAATAAATATGTCCCTTGGATGTAACATACAGGGTGACTATAGTTAATTCTGTATTGCATATTTGAAAGTTGGTAAGAAACTGTATCTTGAAGTCCTCATCACAAGAAAAAGAATTACAATATAAGGTGACAAATGCTAACTTTAGACCTACTGTGGTGATTGTTTGGAAATATACACAAATATCAAATCATTATGTTGTATACCTGAGACTGATATGCTATGTATCAATTACACCTCAATTAAAAAACAACTGATACAAGCCTGATACAATTTGAGCGTGGTTTTCTTTTTTTTTTTTTAATATTTTATTTATTTATTCGACAGAGATAGAGACAGCCAGCGAGAGAGGGAACATAAGCAGGGGGAGTGGGAGAGGAAGAAGCAGGCTCATAGCGGAGGAGCCTGATGTGGGGCTCGATCCCATAACGCCGGGATCACGCCCTGAGCTGAAGGCAGACGCTTAACCGCTGTGCCACCCAGGCGCCCCGAGCATGGTTTTGTTTCTTGAAGCTAAATACTTTCTAATTAATAAACACAATATTTAGCAGACATAAAAAAATGAGCTCAGTAAATCTCCTTCTTGCCCTTTTTTTTCATAGTGTTAAGAAAACATAATTAGGTCATTTAAATATTTCTAGATATCCCAGAGCTTGAAAGAGATCTCAGTTTACCATTAGTGTAAAATGACAGACTATAAAATGAAGCACTTTTTTTAAAAATATTGTATTTATTTATTCAACAGAGATAGAGACAGCCAGCGAGAGAGGGAACACAAGCAGGGGGAGTGGGAGAGGAAGAAGCAAGCTCATTGCGGAGGAGCCTGATGTGGGGCTCGATCCCACAACGCTGGGATCACGCCCTGAGCCGAAGGCAGATGCTTAACCGCTGTGCCACCCAGGCGCCCCTAAAATGAAGCACTTTTAAAAACATAACCAGTTTAAAGGGTGAACATAATTTATAATTCAACTTGTTCTCATGATTCAGATACTCAATAATCTCTTTTCCTCTACTTTCTTTATTGGTGCTGAAATTATATCTGATTTCCTCTGAGTTGGGAGTGGTTTACCAGGGGCAATTATACAAAATCCACCTTATTCAATATTTAAGGTAATATTTTAGAATTTTAATATTTAAAATCATTAATTAGTTGTTCATTGCTGGTATACAGAAATACAATTAACTTCTGCGTGTTAAAAAAATTAGTCTGTCATTCATCCATTCTGTCTCTTCTCACAATCCATATTAAATAACATTTTGTATTTTTAATGGAAATTTGGTACCTATAACTTTTGGCTAGTTACTAAGGGAGAATGTCAACAAATCAAAACATTAGTTCAAAATTTTCCTGAGGTAGATAACATCCTAAGCTAACATTTTTATTAGTCAAAACAGACCATGTTAGGCGTTACTGAGTGCCAAATGATAATGTAAGAAAATTTATGAACAGTCTCGAACTGGAGATCTACTCTGCAACCCAGTGCCTATAATAATACTGTACTGTATACTTGAGAATTTGCTAAGAGGGTAGATTTTATGTTGTGTTCTTATCATAAAATAATAATAACAATTATAAAGCGGGTAGGAAAAAACTCTTAGAGATGATGGATGTATTTATGAGTGTGGTGATGGTTTCATGGATGTATACTTGTCTTCAAACTTATCAAGCTGTATATATAAATATGCACAGATTTTTGTATGTCAATCCTACCTCAATAAAGTGATTTAAATAATACTTAATATAGAAATATTATTTAGGACAATTTGTATTAACTCATATACTCTAATTGTTTTGTTTAATTTGGAAAATACTTCTTTAAGAACTTAAGAAATCTGTGTCTGCAACAGATATATTGACAGTCCCCCAAATTCTAATTGTTTTTAATGCTTTTGATTTCTATCCTTTTGTCAGATTTATTGAATTACTTTTGGAGTTATGGTTTGTAGTACTATGTGATATGATCAACTTTAAAAAGTATATTTTTCTTTAATTGTCTTTATCTAAGATAGATGACCTCTCACTCAATTTAGTGACTTAGACATAACGAGTACTTTCATTTTGAACAAAATCAATTCTGAATGGATTTTACTGGCTAGGCTGAGAAGTGATAAGGAATTTTGCCTCAATTTCAATGTTAGCATTACTTTTGCCTTAATTAAAAAAAATCCTTCTGTTTAATAAAACGAATATCAGAATATCTGACAGCTTAAGAAATGATAATCACCAAATAACTGAAGTCATCTCAAAAACCAAAAATCAAATGAAATATATTTTTATTAATACTTTGGCAAGTATTTGGCAAATGAGAAATGAGGACTAAACCCGCATGATATACTTCTAATTATAATCATTACTTTTAAGAATAAGAAATACTATTATGCCATATAATCTACTGGCACATAATACCAGTAAACTCATATTTTAAAATTTAATCAACAAGTATAAAACCGGGAGGTAAACTTCAAAATAAATCGATGAAAGCTAATTTAATAAAGTCAATTTCTGAATTGGTTTTATCATCCTAGGGGCACTGGATGTCTTAATTAGTAGGTTTGGAATTTGAAAGACACTGAATTGTAAGTGGTATAAAATTAACTTTTTTGCCACTTCTTATCTGAAAAGGAGTGAAAGTCAACTCAAAGGAAGTGGGATAACAAGCAACGGTAGCTTTAAAAGCTCCATTTTTGAGATTTCAAGCAGCAAGACTGGCATGCCCAACACCTATGACACTTTGAAACCCAAAAAAAACTTTCACAGGATTCTAACAGAGTCTCTAAGACTATTAGTGACTATTAGACTGATAGACTATTAGAGTCTATTAGAGACTCTCAAGTTGGTATTTGGGGTCGAGGGTGAGAGCCTGGGGGGGTGCAGTCACTGAGCCCTGTGGTACCTGGTGACAGGCTAAAACGGACTTATATATTCCTGTAGCACCACTTCTACTACATGATAAGAAATTTAAAAAATTCTTTTTATGTTACATCAGATAAATTAAAAAGATGAATGCAAAATTCACATGAATCTTAAGGATAAAATAGGCTTCAAAGATATTTTAAGCTTATTATAATATGTGGCTGCTGTGTTAGACTATACTCCTAGACTCTTGGGTACTTGTCAAGTACATCAAACTTTAAAGGGTATTTGATGGACAAGTTCAAGAGGTACAGATCAATGACTTACAGAGTGATATGTTTCTTGGTTTCCCTCTCCTTGTAGTGCCTCTGAGTATGCAATGTGATAAAATCCTCTGGTGTGTAAGGTAGCTATGCCTGAAGTAATTCAGCCTGGCTGTTATTGATAAGAAAAAAAAAAACAAACAAAAAACCATGCTTTTAAAAATCAAGGCATAAAATGATTAAAGAAACCTTTCTCCACAGTGAATAACTTTATGTTTTTGGTGTGCAGATGCAACACACAAAGTATGAGGAATATTTTGAAAAATATTTTTATACAACTTGCATGACAGGGCCTTGAAAATTAAACTACAGTATGATCAATATAGTTTGAAAGAGTCTTCCACAGTCTCAGCATGGCATATATGTAACACAACACCGAGGGTAGCACAGTGGGTTTTCCACCTCTACTGTACAACGTCACCCCCGAGGAGCTTTACAGAACACTGATTTTCATTTGGTCTGAGGTGACCCTGCAGCAATAAGTTTTTTGAAAGCTCCCCCAAATGATTCAAAGGTTCTGCCAAGTACTTGGCATGGTGAAAAGGACAACTGGCTCTGAATTACAGATTAACAATTATGATTTGTTACTATGAGGATTTTGGCCAAATAAGAAATAAGCTTAGAGAAATTATCAATAAAATAAAGATGACAGTCTATGATTAAATGGGTTGCTCCAGACCTAAGGCAGAAGAACATGTTAATAACACTGTGGGGATGTTATCAGCAAAATCCAGACTGTACAACATTCTAGAAAAAAAATTAATTTCTCAAAAATGAAAATTACAAGGAAAAATAGCAAAGCACAGCAAAGAAATAGACAGAAAACCTACATTTATAGACTTAAAGAGACATTTTAACTAACCGAAACATTTGGAGCTTAGTTGGATCCTGATTCAATAAATTGTAAAAAATTTTTTCATATTACATGTATTTTAAACATATTTATAACACTCAAAGAAATGTGAACTGGGGTAAAGGAAGGATTACAGATGGAATAAGCTGATAAAGCTGAGTGATGGTATATGCAAATTAATAATACTATTTATCTCTATTTTTGTAAGTTTATCAAATCATAGCACTATCATGAGGAAACAGTGTCAACAGGCATCTTTCCGCACCCTTACCTCAAGACCTTCCTACACTTCGTTGAAATGCCATTAGAATATCTCCCTTGTCAGTGAAAATCTTTAAAAACAATCCCCATCCATGAGAGACTATGGACTCTGAGAAACAAACTGAGGGCTTCAGAGGGGAGGGGGTGGGGGAATGGGATAGGCTGGCGATGGGTAGTAAGGAGGGCACATATTGCATGGTGCACTGGGTGTTATACGCAACTGATGAATCATCGAACTTTACATCAGAAACCAGGGATGTACTGTATGGTGACTAACATAATATAATAAAAAAAATTATTATAATAAAAACAACGACGACGACAACAAAAAACAATCCCCATCAAAAATCAAAAAGTAACATTTTTCACAAAACTGCAAAGCCTCACGTAAAACATTATCGTCACTATACAAGCTCTACTTCTTGTCACTGGTGACACTGGCAGAAACTAGAGGGGAAGAATCTACAATAAACAGTTTCTTTCTGGTTGCAACATAAGGTTATTATGTTATTAGCAGAAGGATTCATAGTTAAGGAACTCCAGTTACTATGGCTGGAAAAAGCAAACGAGGTAAGCCGATGTTTTTGTGCTATTTTATATTGACTAAACTATAACAATAAAGAATATATGGTAAAGAATCTCTTACACACCTTGAGTTATATGCATAGTATTTTCAGATTCTTTCTCCCAATAATCAGGAATCTTAGAATAGAGGCTCTTACTTCTGACCGCCTTAAAATTTGGCTAACTTGCTCTTAGTGAATGCAGGTTTCTGCTGCTCTCACCTTTCTCTGGAATTCACTATACAAATCTCTAATACTGTACTTCTTTCTTCCTTCCTTAGCTCATTATTTCTAATTCTTAAATTCCAGTATTTTCTAATTATCTTCAATAGGACTTTCAATTTGCATGTTTTACTTTTTTATTTTTTAATTTTTTAGATTTATTTATTTATTTGACAGAGAGAGAGAGAGAGCCAGCGAGAGAGGGAACACAAGCAGGGGGAGAGGGAGAGGAAGAAGCAGGCTCCTAGTGGAGGAGCCTAATGTGGGGCTCGAGCCCAGAACACTGGGATCACGCCCTGAGCCGAAGGCAGATGCCTAACGACTGTGCCACCCAGGCGCCCCTCAATTTGCATGTTTTAGAACTGAAATTGTTTTAAATGTTATAGAATTTTTCTTGCTATTCTAAGTGCACATTTTAGTAATTTGGGGTGCCACAGTTTCAATTAAGTTTTAACACATTTAAGAGTAATAATGAAGATAGTGTTGAATCTACAAAGAGTTAATAAATAGTGGAAGTACCAGATAAAATAATCCTGGAGGAAGATTAAAAAGGAATAAATATTTTCAGACTATCATAATATATAGAAAATTTTTGCTGTTGATGTACATCAGGAGGTAGAACAAAGACAAACGGACTAAACTTACAAACGTTTATTTTTTTATTTTTATTATTATTATTTTTAAAGATTTTATTTATTTATTTGACAGAGAGAGAGACAGCCAGAGAGAGAGGGAACACAAGCAGGGGGAGTGGGAGAGGAAGAAACAGGCTTCCAGCGGAGGAGCCTGATGTGGGGCTCGAACCCAGAACGCCGGGATCACGCCCTGAGCCGAAGGCAGACGCTTAACGACTGAGCCACTCAGGCGCCCCAAACGTTTATTTTTTTAAACTCACTGTAAGAAAGAACTTCCTAACAGAGTTGTCCTAAAATGAAAAGTACTGCTCTTTGAGGTAATAAACTATCACTGAATTATGTTAAAGCTGAACCAAGAATAGTGTAAAATGTAAAATGAGATAGGCTGAACTTCCAGTTAATTCCAACTTCGAGAGTCTATAAATTTATGACAAAATATTTACTACAACTGACATAAAAACTTATTTTAGGATGCAGACCATCTTGGAAGATGAGTAAAAGTTTTATATCCCATTCTAATCTTTGCCCAAATTTCTTCATTAATTGAGTAAATAACAGTAAGATAATATCTATTGACAATGAATTACATGCTTGCATTGTTCTTAGCTCTGAACATATAGTCGCGTATGAAACCGACAAGACCCTGCCCTCTGGTGCTTACATTGGGAGAGGGACAGGAGGGACATAGAAGAGAAAGTGAAGCAGAGTAAATTAATCATATGCAAAAGTTTTCACAATGTATAAATTTCTGGTTAGCAATATATTTCTGCCTAAATAGCAGTTAGGAATACTGATCTCCTAAGTACCACTAGCTGCTCTACTCAAACAGACTGAGGTCCAAGTTGGCAGCCATAATAAATTCATCCTACATTCTCTAGTCACCTATTCTCCACCCTGACACAGAAGAAGGCTCCCAAACAGCAAGCACTTCACATTTTGAAGTACTTTTATTTTACATTAAGTGCTCTAAAAAAATTCCATTTTTAAAACATTAACATTTAAAATACTTTTTATATCATTAAACATTTGTTCACCAAGAGTGAACCCTAATGTAAACAATGGACTTTGGATGAAAAAATATGCTTTTTATTTAGGCACTTAGTAACCATCAGGCACTAGACCAGCATGGTACAAGAGAAACGCAATGCAAGACATGTGTAATTATAAATTTTCTAGTAACTACATTTAAAAAAAAGTTAATTTTGATTTTTATTTAACTCAATATATCTAAAATAGTCACTGAAAATTAATATTTTATACTTTTTTCTTTTAATTCTAAATCTTTAAAATCCAGTGTATATTTTGTATTTATAAAACATTTGAATTCAGACTAACCACATTTCAAAAGTGCTAAATAGCTACATGTGGGTAGTAGCTATTGTATTTATAGGAATTAGTAGATTTTACATTAGCACCTCTCAATTCATATATTAAATTTTCACCGGAAATACCTGATGCTGTTTAGATTTAGGTTTATTAAGATTTCATAAAACTTATAGTTGAAAAAGTAAATTCATATATCCTAGTTGTTCCAAATGTATAAAAAACTTATCCAACAATTGAATCAAGTATCCATTTTAAAATTTAACTGAAAGTAAGTAAAATTAAAAGTTCATTTCCTTAGTTGCATTAGCCACATTTCAAGTACTCAAAAGCCACATAATAAAGATGTGGCTACCGTCTTAGATAGTACAGCAGTGTTCCTAGACAATGCAGCAAAAAGTTTCTAAAATTAATTTTTTTCTCTACCATTTCCTTTTTATTTGAATTAATTCTGGTTGAAAACAGGTGAGAAGACGTTTATTTTTTCTCCAGAAATTATAACCTGCAGAATCTGCCACAAGAACTGAGGCAGTTCCTTTGAATCTTTAAAAAAGTCAATAAATCAATCAATAGTGATAGTCTATTATTTCCAAGGTTAAGCGCTCCAACCCCAAAGGAGAAAAGTCCCTTATTTGATTGAAATTATTGCAACCCTCCTCGTCGCCCAAGTTAGAAACTCCACTGTTACCTAGTTGTCATTAAATCCTCTCTTAATAGCTAGGTTATACCTGTTTAAGAAATTTAATTTCATCACCTTCCACTCTACCTTCAACTGTTGCTACCCTGGTACAAGACCCATCTTTGATCATCTGAGCTATTTTAAAAGCCTCCTAAAGCTAATTTTAAATACACAGGGATTTTACATATGTAAACATCCATGCAACTAACCATCACCGAGGAAAAATACAGAGTATCTTCCAGTACTCTATAAAGTTCCCTCTTGCCCCCAGCAACTCCCTCAACCCCTAGAAACAGGTAGTCTGATGGACTTTTGATGAGTTTTACCCTGTTGAACTTCATGTAAATGCAATTACACAGTATATACTCTTTTACGCACGGCTTGGTTTAATTAAACACATGATCTATGAGATCCATCCACGTTGTTGCCTGTGCAAGTAGATCTTTTTTATTGCTAAGTTAAGTGGAATTTTATGAATATTCCCAAATTTATATATCCATTCTTCTGCTGACAGACATTCAAACTGTTTCCAGTTTGGGGCCTATTGTGAATAAAGCTGGTATGAAGATTGATAACGTTGGTTTAAGTATTAAAAGAACCCAAAATCAATGCTCAGTATAGGCTACCACTTTCCCTTCATTGTATCGGAGCTACAGTGGAAACTGATGCTGTATATACTACACAGAATGAACTTAGACAATTCACAGTCAGGTGGAAAGACATGCCATGTACACCTTCAATCATTATACATGAAGTACATGCACAATAAATTCATATCACATCAACAACCACAAACATGAACACCAAATGACTGACAAAATTTAATCCTGTTTAATATCACATTTTAGCATCTGCTCTATATTTTCTAATGGATCAAGAAGACATTTATCCAGGCAACCAGAACAGAAAAACCAGATTTTGTCACCTTATCATTTTGATAAGACAATGCATGTAAAAATATGATATGCAATATTAAAAGATGTATCTTTAAGAGGTTACAGAAAGTTAATTAGTGTTATTCTGGCCATTTAAACAAGCTCAGTAAATCTGAGCATATGAAATTTTTACACTGTAAAATTGGTATCAGCTTCCCCAGCATTATTGTAAATTCATTTCAAAATAATGATGGGGTAAGGACTTAGAAAGGAATGCTAACTGGCATGAATGTGTTAAATGACTGGTGCACTTTTTCTATGCAGGAGGTAATATTAAAATGAATCTGATAAGAAATAAATGTTTTATAAAATTAGTAAAACAGCAATTAATATTTTAAAATGCACTCAATAAAAGTCATTTTATTGCCAATCAGTTGCCTCTCTAATATTACAAGGCAAAAGGAAAATGATAAACAGAAAAAAAAAAACCAAACCAAGGTTACTAATCAGATTCGTTCAATAAACACATGGACAGTAAACCTTTAAAAATTACTCTTTTGTACAAAGATGACTTGTACTCTGCCTGTACTACCTATAAATTCACACAAAGTAAAAAGATCAATGAATTCTTCACATTTTTCTCCTTACCTCCCATTCTCTGGCTGCTGCTTCATTAGTAGAATCCTCATTTGTTTCAGATTCTTCAATCTTTTTCACTACTATAAATCCAGGTTCTCTGGTATATTCACCAGTATCTTCTGCATATATTTCTGGACTCCACTGAATGAAGAAGGCATACAAGTGGTCCGTCCTGTTAGAACATGTGACTGTTAATAAAAGACCTACTATTCTGTGCTCCTGGTTATAATTACAAAATGATATTTGTTAAATAACTTCACAAAACTTGAGGATTTAAAATACAACATATACTATGCTTTAAATATTTAAAAAAGATAACGAAGCCCAATGGCAAGACGACATTAACTTAACTTAAAAAAATTTACTCTGCTGTGTTCTGTCAAGTTGTTCTGAGAAAAGCTAAGATTTCTTCGGCATGCTTTTGAGTAAGCTCAGATGTTATCCATGGTATTTTTTTTTTTTTTATCTTTAAAGAAACTAGTGATGGGAAAGGAAACTGAACCAGCAATTGTGACCTCATTCTCACAATGACCTGATTATGTAAAATATGATTAAACAATTTACTAACTGCATATTATAAAACCTGGACATTATACAGAATTTTCCCAAGTTAATAGAAATTTAATGTGTTTAACTTTTAAGTGATACCAGGAATACACAATGTATTATTGGTTCAGGGATAGATGATCTAATCTTTTAAGTCTCTCGCTCCCATTTTCAATTTTGTTTACTATAGCAAAACGTGTTACAAAAGATAATTAAATCCCTGATAAACTTATTTGAGGATCAAACACACATTTCAAATACCTACGTTTTCTTGGCTGTTAATTAGCATAGATAATTGAATTTTAAAAAGGGATTATATATCATTACCTGCCCTGAGGTAGTGGCCATACTGTTAAATATTTTCAGGAACTTCTTGCTCTAAGACATTTTTTTTAAAGTTTTTATTTAAATTCTAGTTAGTTAACATATTGTGCAATATTGGTTTCAGGTGTAGAATTCAGTGATTCATCACTTATATACAGCACCCTGTGCTCATCACAACAAGTGCCCTCCTTAATACGCATCACCCATTTAGCCCATCCCCTGCCCACCTCCTTTCCAGCAACCCTCAGTTTGGTCTCTGTAGTTAAGAGTCTCTTATGGTTTGCCTCCCTAAGACATTTTAACTAGGTTTCTTTACCACTAAAACTAGGTACACATTTACTTTTTTTTTTTGTATTAAATAAAAAAGGAATAAAATTTTAAGTGGTGTAAATTAAAAAGTACAAAATAGGAGCTAAATAATTTTAAGGAGTGCCTAATGGCTCGGTCAGTTAAGCATCTCTGACTACTGGTTTAGGCTGAGGTCATGATCTCATGGGTCTTGAGATCCAGCCCTGGAGTTGTCCTCTACACTCAGAAGAGAGTCTCCTTGAAAATTCTCTCCCTCTGCCCCTCCCCCAACTCCTGCACTTGTGTGCGTCCCTGGGGCATGTGCTCTTTTCCTTTCAAATAAATAAATCTTTAAAAAAATAATTTAAAAAAGATTTAATGTCAGGTTTTAATCATAAACTGTTTTTTAAAAGTGCTTTTCCACTGGTGTTATATAAGATCATTTTAATTCAAGGAATCTCAATAATGTTTTTGAATTTTTGTTTTTTTACCTTTCTTGTGGCACAGCAAACCAATATTCATGTTTCTTATCTCTTTGTGCATACTGTTGCATTGTTGCACTTGCTTGAGATACAAATGTTTTCCTCATTGGTTTTCCAACTCTGAGACATAAGAACTTATGTAATCGATGCCTTCTCTTTTCTTTTAAAAGTGCAGAACCTAGAAATGAGATGCAAACAGAGCTTATTCAATTCACCTACACCATGCTTAAATAATTTGGATGAAGTGATGTTTACCTCCAAATTTCTGATAATACAGAATAAAATTTAATTTACTGACAGTCACTTAGATGAATTCTTTTAAATAACTTTTATTTTCTTCCAACAAGATTCGTGAACTAGCACCCAAGTTATGAACTGAAATTATGTATATCAGGAAAAAAGGGGAAAGTTTTAGGAATTCTTGCGTTAAATTTTTGCTTGGAACAACTATATTAAAGTAATTACATGCACGTATATAATTTCTGCATATACTCTATCAGCCTTCTACAATAACATCTAAACACATTTGTAGAATCTTTAAAGGTTTACTTTAATATAGTTATTACAGACAAAAATTTAATAAAAAAATGTTTTTGAAGCTTTTCCCTATATATGAGGTACGATGGAACAATCAACAATAACCTGGCTCTGTCTGGACAGTTTATTATGAATTACCTCTAATTCTTCCAAGCAGAGATGCTGACATATGGTATACTGAGGGTCTGACACTATGACTGAATTCAGGATTCTGGACATTATTACCTTATGAAGGTGGCATACTGTGGAAAAAGCACTTATTTATAATCAAGAGAACTGGGTCCTAGTCATGGCCTTCTTCTGTACAGTACTGTGCAAGGTGCATAAATCTATTCGAGCCTCAATATTTACATCTGATTAAAAGAGTGAACTTTTACCATTTTCCCCATAATTATCTTCCACAGTTGTATATTTACTAAACCATGTTGTTATATTATAAAGTCACTAAAGATCAGAAATGTGGAATACTTCCCTACTATGGAACCTCAAGTTACTTAGAATTAGTTACTTAAATTTTCATTCCCTCTCCCCTCAAAAAGAACTCAAATGATAATACAGGTACATCTATATCTAAACTTATCAATTTTTCTCCTTTAGTATTTTGTCATAATAGGTGCTCCCTCCTCATCTAATCCCATACCCCAACAAACCCACTAAAATGAAAGCATTCTACCACATTAGGTTAAACAGAACCCCTCACTTTATTTTTTTCAAAGATTTCAAAATATAAGGCAACCATCAGACACAAAGATAGCAAACAAAGACATTCACACTAGCATTCTTTATAATACCCAAGATAGGAAATACTTAACAATATGAATTGTTAATAACAACTGAATGTCTTAACAGTATAGAAATGGTTAAAATACAGGGCCATTAATAGCCATATTTTCAAAAAACTAGAATGACATGGAAAATTATTCATGACATAAAATGTTAAGTGAAAAAAAGATACAACAGTATAATCTTAATTTTATATAAAAAATACATATGGATACAAATACCAAAACTGTATACATCTGTATTTAAATGTGTATGTATATACACATACACACCAAAAATCAAAGATAAATATACCAAATGTTAATACTGATTATTTCATTGATGAATTTCAGGTAATTTTTATAAATTATCTAAAAATCTCCTATATTTGTCAAATGTTCTTTAATAAAGTCATTAGTTCTGAATAAAGAAAAAGGTATTAAAAAAGAATTATTCAATCTTTTATAGAACTTTCTTTGAGTAAATTAATTAACATCTACGGAATATCATCAGGATATCTAAAAAAGATGGTGTAAAGAAAATTCAGTACAGGTATTTTAAAAACTGAACCAAAATTCTGTGTATTGTTGGTGGGAATATAAAATAAGCAGCCACTGTAGAAAACAGATTGGGGGTTCCTCAAAATTAAATTAAACACAGAATTAGCACAGGAACTAGGAAATACACTTTTGGGTATATATCCAAAAAAACTGAAATGAGAGATTCGAACAGATATTTGTACTCCAATGTTCATAGCAGGATTATTCACAATAGCCGAAAGGTAGAAACATCCAAATGTACATTAACAAATGAATACATAAAGAAAATGTGGTATGTAAAGTTGACCACTGAATGATGCAGGGGATAGGGACACGGACCCCCCCCCCAGTCAAAAATCTGAGTACAACTTTTGACTCCCCAAAAACTTAACTACTAATAGCCTATTGTTGACTGGAAGCTTTACCAATAACATCAACAGCTGATTCACACGTTTTTGTATGCTAAGTGTATTATATACCGTATTCTCATAATACAGTAAGCTAGAGAAAAGAAAACGTTAAGAAAATCATAAGGAAGAAAAAATACATTTACAGTACTGTACTGTATTAAAAAAAATTGAGCATAAGTAGACCTGCACAGTTCAAACCCACGTTGTTCACGGGTCAACTGTATACTGGAATATTGTGCAGCTTTTAAAAGGAAGGAAATTCTGAAACATGCTACAACATAGATGAACTTAAAGGCATTCTCCTAAGGGAAATAAGCCACACACAAAAGAACTAACACTGTATGATTCCACTTATATGAGGTGCCTTGTATAGAGACAAAAGTTCAGAGAGACAAAGAGTAGAATGATGGAAGCCAGGAGCAAAGGGGAGGAAAGATGGAGGAGTTACTATTTAATGGGTATAGTTTCTGTTTGGAAAGATGAAAAAGTTCTGGAAATGGACAGTGGTGATGGTTGCACAACAATGTGAAGGTACTTAACGCCACTAAATTTTACACTTAAAAATGGTTACTATGGTCAATTTTATATATATTTTAGCAATACATTACTTTTGAGTTTAAGAAGTTCATATGCAAATTGGATTTATTTGGAATCAGTATTTTAATAGAATATAAGAAATGTTAGCTTAGATACCTGAACTATACCCCATTTAATCCATTATGTATTAAGGGCAAGTTACTGTATATTAGAAATAAAACATAGTCTATTACTATAATTTTCATAAGTAAATAGTACTACAAACTAAAACTGAACGAGAAATGGTTTTTTAATTTATCCTTGGTGTTTTTTAAAGGAAAACATTTAATCAACGATGAACTTCTGGATACTTGGAATAATTTAAGAAATAAATTTTTATGTTTAATTGCACTTTCTTAAAAAAGGTAGAATTACAAACTTTGGCAATTAAAAACTGCAATTATAATATTTTATGTGCAGTGAAAAAAATTTAATGGGGTAACACACCAAGAATTAAGAGAAAATGGAGAAATCAAAGGTTTTTATAGAGCTTGTGTGCATTTTCAAGAAATTGTTTAAAGACAGAACACAGTGAATCAGGAGTATCTGAACACAGTGGAAAAGACTCTCTTTGTGTGTACAATCCACCACGGGAGAAGAAAAGACCCTAGATTAGAAACTAGAGACCATAAACTTATCCCCAGAGAAACATCAGTCACGGGCCACTAGATCACCCTTCAGAGTGGCGTAAGATACAGCAGCTTTTTAGTCTGTGGGGAACGAGGAGACAATATGCAGTAAGATGAATTAACTTTATATATTCCTTAACACTCACCTTCTATGTCAGCAGTTGCTATTTTATGCTTAATTTCTTTTTGTGACACCTGTTGAATATTTTCCCTTTGCTGTTTAGTCTGTTGCATAGTATGGGTTTTCCAGAGTTTCCGTAGCTCTTCCACCTCTGTCTCTGAGTCCTGATTTTGCTCCTTTCCTTGTTTTCCTTTGTTGACAGTTTGCTTTTGTTTAAAATCTGCTGCTTCCCCACAAGGCATACTTTCTTTTTCACCCTCTTCCTGATGTAGTGAATTCTCATTAAGAAGAAGATCCCGGTCTGTCTTACCTTTTATACTTGCGCTTTGTTCGTTAGGGGCTGATATTTCCTGAAAATTATCTGTCGCCTGATCTTCCTTAGTGGCCTTTTCAAGATTATTTAAATCTGTTTTAAGAGAAGTAGTCCCAACTTCATTTGTAGAATGTCCGGAATCAGATTTTAAGTGACCAGGCATACTAGCAGACTCTGATGTGGCTGTTAAACGTCCTACGCCACTCTGATTGACAGCTTGCACAGATTCTGAGGACGCACCAGATGATTTATCTCGTCGAAGTTCATCTGAAGAGACAAGCTCCTCCCGGATGGGAGAGAGTTCTGATTCTGTGAACACGTCCTCCGAAAGAGACTCCTCGGTGCTCCTCGGAGCTGTGCTGGCACTATCGTTACCTGCGTCGCGGGTTCTGGAGTCTATTTCATCAGTATGACTTCTCGTCATTTTCTTTAAATGGCAGAAGTCCCTTCCTGATACCTGATCTATCTCTCTGTCAGTAAACAAAATTAAAAGTCGTTACTTTTTAAATTGCATTTTATTTCCCACAAATGTAACACTGAATTGGTTATCACCAAAAAGGTTTCTAGGAAAGGGCACAGTATATATCTCAATAGCATATAACTCTTATATAACTCTTATATAACTCAATAGCATGTAACTCTTCTGTTTTATTCTTTGTAGCATTTTTCAAATTTTATATAACGAGTATGGATAACATTATATAACTAAAATAGGTAAAATTTATTTTTTAAAAAGATATCAGTTGAATTCCAATTCGTGTCTGTCTTGTCTCCCTTGCATCTGATTCTCCATAAGAAACACAAACATCTAATTTGTGCTATTAAAAATGTAATAGTGTCATCTACTGGTGATCCACTCAAATTGCAGAGAAAGGGTCTTGGAACTTAGCAAAAGGCAAAAGTTTTGAGAAACTGTATGTGTACATTTAAGAAGACCATTAGGTAAGAGATAAACTTAACAAATATAAGAAGACACATGTTTGAATAAGGGCTGTAAAACCTTCAGAGTTAATATGCTGAAACTAGATATTTATGCCAAAGATATTGCTACTGCTTAATACAGCTCTCGAACAATGCCTCTGAAATCAACTATCCAAGTAGAAGACAGAAGAAAATCAATCAAATCTTATGCCTCAGTATTGTTACACATGACATTACTCTGCAAAACTACTTGCTTTATTTATCTAATTCGCTGCCAAATCGTGTTTTTAATTAATTCACAAGGCAGGACTGAAAGATACTTCTTTTTGGAGCAATTTTCTTTAATGTCTGGATCAAATACATGGTCTTTCCAGGGACATTCTAAATAATATAACAGTGATTTTCAAGAAGAGGAGCCCTACAGCATCTTAGTGGAATACTTACAGATCCTTCAGCATAAGAGAATCCCAAAGTATCATAATTAAAATAGAAAAGCAGGGCAAAAGAAAGTGAATTTCACAGTGTCTGACAATATGCGTGTGTGTGTGTGTGTATAATCTTATTTCTTTTTTAATCTAATCCTTTAATCCTTCACCTTTGTCTCATCCTTCCACCCACCCCAATAATACTTATTTCCTGAAAGTGACTTTAGATGATGATCTATAAAAATAACGAAAGTAGAGGATATTCTAGTAATTACCTGCACCTCTACAGATGAGTTTACCAAGCCAAAATAATATCTATTGGGTGGAAGGTATAATGGAGACTTTTTGAATAAGGGATTTTATTCTACCACAGGTATCCTAACAACTCATGTACTCTGCCTCAGAAACAAAAATAATATGCTCTTCTCCTACAGAAGCAGTTCTGTACCATAAGGGTTAATTTTCAAACAATGATCCACATCCCTGTGGGCTAATTAAGGGATACATATCTCAGTAGCCGTTACAGAGAAACCAGTTTTTAAACTGTTGACAAATTATGTGTGGAGGAATGGGGAGTATTCTGTTCTCATTTCTTTCTTTGAGTACTACTTTCTTCTCCTTTTTTTTTTTTTTTAAAGATTTTATTTATTTGACAGACAGAGAGACAGCCAGCGAGAGAGGGAACACAGCAGGGGAGTGGGAGAGGAAGCAGCAGACTCCCAGCGGAGGAGCCCGATGTGGGACTCGATCCCGGAACACCGGGATCACGCCGTGAGCCAAAGGCAGACGCTTAACGACTACGCCACCCAGGCGCCCCTCCTTTTCTTTCTTATTCCTCCCTTTTCTTTCTGGTCATTCCTTTGGCCAAGCACATTACTTTCAAAGGCTGTGCTGAGCTGCAGTCTCACAACTATGTTATTTGAATCACATGAATCCCTTGACCAGGATATTCCAAGCGTAACTCTTTCAAGGTTAACTGAGGGAGAAGGATGCTCGTGGGCTCTCCCTCAAATCCCACACCAGACTTTTCAGGCTCTTCTAAGAAAAATTTGAAAGCTACCCTAGTCTACTTATATTACCTTAATCACAGAAATAATTTAGAAGTCTGAATGCTGTGTTTGAATAAAAAGGGCTGGTAAACACTAAATTAAATAAGGTTTATAGGTTACTTTTAAATATCCAGTTCCCTGACCAAATATACAAATATAAATCTAAAACAATTCCTAATTATTCAAGGGTGTGTTAAAGATAATCTTTTCAATACTACATTTTTTCATTGTTGATAAAATGAAAAGCAGTTTTAATAAAACTAATAAAAAATACTTAAAAGAAAATACTTAAGAGTATTAAACCACAGTCAACTAGATGTAATAAAATTCCAAAGGAGTATAAATATCAATCTTACATGGGTAAGGATTCCTTTATTTTGCTATCCAAAATTTCTTTGTACATTGCAGCTGACATCACCTCCTCCATTGGACACATGATGCCATATTCCTCACAGCCATTCTCTTGAACCAAAGGGTCAGTTTTGTGTGGATCAAACATTATATTATTTGGTGTAACTAGCAGCACACCACTGACTGTGCCCTAAGATGAAAAAAGAAAATGACATTTAATGCTCAAATTTTAAATTTTCAAAAAGTACTCTAGCTGTTTTTACTAATTTTCTTCTGATGCTAGGCCATCTGTTACATATAAAAGTAGTATATCCAAGCACTAGGGCATTCTCAGGAAAATATTTTTTCATTATGTTTTACATTAATTTGCATTCTGCTTCCTGTGTTGTTCCCTCACTACAGGTAACAAAGTTTCATATACACAAACAGGTTTAATAAATAATGTGTTGATAATTCAATCCACTATAAAAGAAAAAGAGCATAAGTTTTTAAAAATGTCTTTAAAAAAAAAAATCTCTGTTTCAACTGACTCTGTTACTACCTAGCTATTTGACTT
This sequence comes from Ursus maritimus, assembly GCF_017311325.1. Taxonomy (NCBI): domain Eukaryota; kingdom Metazoa; phylum Chordata; class Mammalia; order Carnivora; family Ursidae; genus Ursus; species Ursus maritimus. The sequence continues at coordinate 50,267,326 of NW_024427107.1, read as the reverse complement.
TGGGCATGCAAAGCTTCTGGGCCTCACTGTCTTCATCTGTACGAGTAGGTAGATTAGATGACTTCTAGGGTACACAGTAATCATCTTAATTTAATCATGAAAAGTTATGAAATTTTAAATACATTTATATAAACAGCAATATAAATATGAAGAGTCCAACGTCTTGCTTTAGAAACGAGGAAACTGAAGTCCATAGGAAGCCAATCCCACTAATTATTAGTTAATACTTACTGAAAGCTTTGTATGTATCACACTTTACATACATTATTGTTATTTGATCTTCACAAGCAAGCTATGAGATGATTACACAAATAGGAAAATTAAGGTTGTGAGAGGCTAGGCAACTTATCCTAAGTAATAAATAACATAGCTAATATAAGTGGTAGAACCAAGATTCAAAATTCAGGCAGTCTATACCTCTTACTAAAATCCCTCCACATTTGAGTCTAAACTACAGTCACTCCAACTCAGGCGCTAAATATTCCTTAATCCAATTTTTAACTCCTATTCTACTATATTCTGTAAGTGTAAAAATGAAGAGCCCGACAGAATTCTAAAAATAAACTAAGTAGTTACTTCAAAGCTGTCCTGTCTTTTCTCTGAAGCTATTAAGGAAAAGAAAAACTTAAATCCTGCTTGATTTGGTGTAACATCCTCCTTCAAAATCCAGATTCAGCTCTGTAAATTTACCTGGCTTAACTTTAAGAATATAAAAGTTAAGTTATGAAAGATACTACTGTTAAAAACAATCAAGTAAAACAGTAAAAATAGAAAACTCTACTTAAAATGGTCACCCGTCTGGGAGAAAGTTACTGCATATGTTCAAGATAATAAAACATGCTTATCATTTGTAGTAACTGCATGCAATGCTGGACAGAAGGATATGCATGTGTGTATGCATTTCAGTGGGAAAAAGGGAATCGATCTGAAACTCTAAACAGCATTTTTTTTTTTAGTTCAGACCAGGGACTACCTAAATAAGGAGAAACTCTGTATAAACCATGACCTGATCATATTTTGATGGATATTCTAAATAGATCCATATAATCTATGAATTGGCATTCCTGGATCACATGCCAACACAAGTCAAAGAGAGATGGTGAGGTATGCTGTAGGGACATTTACACCGCCAAGGAAAATCCAAGAAACAGACAATCAAGAGTAGAGTATATACAATGTAAAAAAATCTTAAAGGTTTCTGATTCTCTATCTTCCCTTACTCTTTCTCACCTTCTATAATCTTAAGTTATTTGAGAAATAAAACCAAGTAATCAGTAAGAATTAAGGAAAGCAAACACCAGGTCTCTGAAAGACCTCACTTCATTCTTGATTTCATAAATTTCATTTAAGCATTAGTTTTAAATAATAGTATATTATTTTTTTAATTTTTTATAATAATTTTTTATTGTTATGTTAGTCACCATACAGTACATTCCAAGTTTTTTATGTAAAGTTCCATGATTCATTACTTGTGTATAACACCCAGCGCACCACACAATACGTGCCCTCCTTACTACCCATCACCGGCCTATCCCAATCCCCCACCCCTATCCCCTCTAAAGCCCTCAGTTTGTTTCCCAGAGTCCATAGTCTCTCATGGTTCATTCCCCTCTGTTTACCCCCCCCTTCCTTCTTCCCTTTCTTCTCCTACTGATCTTCCTACTTCTTATGTTCCATAAATAAGTTGAAACCATATGATAATAGTATATTATTAGATTTACTGGTATAACATTATATATTATCTTTCACTTCAGAATATCTTTGCAAAGACGAAGACTACCAGGTATATAGAATAGAAAAGGCCCAGTATTAATGATAATGCATTAATTCACTAAACCTGTTAATACTATAATATTATTGCTTTTGGTAGTGTAACTATAGAAATCATTTGAAATGCCTCTCAGAATTGTGCTTCTATTTCTTGGACTAGAAGGGGTTTAAAGCCCTACCTCCTAACACTACACTGACCCGTCTGGTAATGTTACTTTGCAGGAATTCACCCATATTTACTGCTATTGCAGATGTGCTAATGTATTCTTCAAGTTTCTTTCCTGACTCTAGGCAGGACTAAGGTATTTTGTCAGATGTATTCTCTCTAAATCAAGAGTTGGCCATGAGAAACACTACTTCAACATTAAAATCACAAAAATCTTTTAACAAAGTCACTGCTCAAATTCATCGAATCGAGACCAAGTTTCAAATCATAAACTCAAACTATAGCATTCCTCTTTCATTCTTTTTTAATGCTGTTTCATAAATCTGAACATATTATCAGGAGCAAGAACATATTATAGTAAGCGGTTTCCAATTAAAATATCTTCTTAATCGATATGGCCTTCAGAAAATTTAAACGCAGATTTCTCTTTAGTATTAGTAACTGCCAATTCCTTATATGCGATTACCTGACTAATCTTCCATGGAGAAATTATTTCTATTAGAAAATAAAGTCTGTCTGTAAAAGTTACTACTTACACTACAATATTTCTGTAAATACTAGAAGATAAAAAACTACGACTTGGGAATCCACCCCAGCAGAGAGAATAGCTTTTACTGATCTTTTTTTTTTCAGTCTTAAGTCCACTGTAATCCATTATAATTTTGTTGATAAATTTCCACAATTTTTACATAAATAACCTTTTTTTTTAGTGAATTTATAGGAAGAGCCAGCCTCCAGCAAATGTTTACCTTCCAAGAACACCAGGCTATAAGCTGTTCCTAACCCTGCCAATGACTTTACCTTTGCTCTGATACTTAAATAAAAATTTTATTCAAATAGTTACAACTGAAATTCTGCTTCTAGCCAAGAATTAATTGTGTCTAAAACTACTAAAACCACACACAAACACACACAATACATGAAATGACTGTTTTCAGCTATTGGAATGCTGGACAATGATACCTGAATAAGGGAAAACAAAGAAGATGAACTCTATAAATGCCTCAGCATACTGACTGCAGAGTTTCCAGGCCAGAGGCAGAGAAAGGAGAGATGAGCACTCCCAACTGAGAATGCTTTGGGGATCTGCAGAAGGCCTTCTTTCAAGTTTCCAGCTGAGCACTGAATGCTGCCTATACGTATGGCAACTATCCCAGGACAAGAAAAGCAGCAGCACTCAAAAGAAGCAGAGGAAACAATTCATAGAGTCAACAGAGAAAGGATTTGTTTGTAGTCTTACCAACCACAGCAAAAAAAATCTTATAATTTACAGGGCTCCAGAAAACTCAGAAGGGCATTGTCTCAGTAAAGAGAAATACTAGCTATAGTTGCTTTGGTCTTGCCTGACAAAGCTTAAGCTATGTTATGATCAAACTGCTTCCAAAAAACAACTGTGTCATAGAAAATACTACAAGTATATGTAGAGAAATATAAAAATATCCAGTACCCAAGACAATAACATTTATATCTGATATCGAAGTAAAGATTACTAGGCATGTAAAGAAAAATTAAAAAGTGACTTATCACAATGAGAAAAGTCAATTAACAGGAACAAACCCAGAAGTGAGAGAGAAAAATTAGTAGAAAGACATTAAAACAATTATTATAACTATATTCCATATAATCAAGAATACAGAAGATAGATTGTGCATGGTAGTTATGGGCAAGAAAGATATGAGAGCCAGTTTGAACTTACAGAGATGAAAAATATGTTCAATAGAATTAACAGCAAATTAGACATGGCAGAAAAACATTAAATGAACTTAAAGGTATAGCAACTGAAAATGTCCAAAATAGAAAGAAAGAAAAAAAAGAACAGAGTATCAATGAGCTATGAGGCACAACATCAAGCAGCCTAATATATGCATAATTGGAGTTCCCAAAGAAGAGGAGAAGATGAAGAAAAAAAATTTGAAGAAATATGACCCCAAATTTTCCAAATCTGATGAAAACTATAAATGAACAGATTCAAGAAGTTGAGTGAATCCTAAGCAAAACAGAAAAATACACCAAGGCACATCATAATCCAATGGTTCAAAATCAATGATAATGAGACGTTCTTAAAGATCTGTACTCTGAAAACTACAGAACACTTATCAAAAAAATTGAAGAGGACACAAAGAAATGGAAAAACATGCCATGCTCATGGATTGGAAGAACAAACGTTGTTAAAATGTCTATTCTACCCAAAACCATCTACACATTTAATGCAATCCCTATCAAAATACCACCAGCATTCTTTTACAGAACTAGAACAAACGATCCTATATTTTGTATGGAATCACAAAAGACCCTGAATAGTCAATGTAATCCTGAAAAAGAAAAGCAAAGGTGGAGGCATCACAATTCTGGACTTCAAGCGATAGTCATCACTACATGACCACCAAGTCATAGTCATCAAGATAATATGGTACTGGCACAAAAACAGACACATAGATCAATGGAACAGAACAGAAAACCCAGAAATGGACCTACAGTTCTACGATCAACTAATCTTTAACAAAGCAGGAAAGAATACCCAATAGAAAAAAGACAATCTCTTCAACACTGGTGTTCAGAAAACTGGAAAACAACATGCCGAAGAATGAAACTGGACCACTTTTTTACACCATACACAAAAATAAATTAGAAATAGATGAAAGACCCAAATGTGAGACAGGAAACCATCAAAATCCTAGAAGAGAACAAGCGCAGCAAACTCTTTGACCTTGTCTTTAGCAACTTCTTACTAGACATTTTGCTGGAGACAAGGGAAACAAAAGCAAAAATGAACTATTTCTTGACTTCATCAAGATAAAAAGCTGCACAGCAAAGGAAACAATCAACAAAACTAAAAGGCAACCTACATGGCAGAAAACATGGAGAAAGAGTGGGAGAAGAATGGGAGAAGATATTTGCAAATGACGTATCTGATGATAAAGGGTTAGTATCCAAAATCTATAAAGAACTTGTCAAACTCGACACCCAAAGAATGAATAATCCAATCAAGAAACGGGCAGAAGACATGAATAGACATTTCTCCAAAGAAGACATACAAATGGCCAAAAGACAAATGAAAACATGCTCAACATCATTCATCATCAGGGAAATACAAATCAAAACTGCAATGAGATATTACCTCACACCTGTCAGAATGGCTAAAATTAACAACACAAGAAACAACAGATGTTGGGAAGGATGCACAGAAAGGGGAACCCTTTGGGACTGTTGGTGGGAATGCAAGCTGAGGCAGCCATTCTGGAAAACAGTATGGAAGTTCCTCAAAAAGTTAAAAATAGAACTATCCTACGATCCAGCAACTGCAATGCTACTTACCCAAAGGATACAAAAACACAGACTCAAAGGAATACACGCACCCCAATGTTTACAGCAGCATTATCTATAATAGCCAAACTATGGAAAGAGCCCAAATGTCCATCAACTGAAGAATGGATAAAGAAGATGTGGTATAAACAATGGAATATCACTCAGCCATCAAAAAGAATGGAATCTTACCATTTACAATGATGTGGCTGGAGCTAGAGTATGTTGTGCTAAGCAAAATAAGTCAGTCAGAGGTCAAGTACCATATGATTGCACTCATGTGGAATTTAAGAAACAAAATAGATGAACATACGGGAGGGAAGCTAAAAAAAGGGGGGGGAAGGGAAACAAACCATAAGAGACTTCTAAGGATAGAGAACAAACTGAAGGTTGATGAAGGGAGGTCGTTGGGGTAGGGGGAGGGCTAGATGGATGACGGCTATTTGAGGAGGGCACTTGTCATGTTGAGCACTGGGTATGTAAGCGATGAATCACTGAATTCTACTCCTGAAACCAATATTGCACTATGTGTTGACTAGAATTTAAATAAAAATTTGAAGGAAGAAAAAAGAGAAGACTATCTTAAATGCAACCAAAGAAAAACACAAATGTACAAAACAGCAAATATAAAAATTGTAGAAGACTTTAGAAATAGTGCAAGTCAGAAAACATTGTAGTTCTGAAAGAAACATCTTCAAAGTTCTGAGAAAAAAAAGAAAACCATGTGTGACTTAAGTTGGTAACATACTATAGTTACTTTCTAAACAATATCTGGAGTTGATTCTCCAATTCTGTATTACTTTACTATACTCTCTCTGTACAACAAGTTCTTTGTTTAGAAGCAAAGTGTGATAGATGAAACATGCATTCACACTGGGTGTGAATTCTTGCCATGACAGAGAAATCTTGGACTTATTAACCTTTTCAGTGGTTTTTTTTTTTTTTTTTTTTCTTGTGAAGAAGGAATAGAACTGCCGACTTCATAGGATTATTTGAGTTGATGAAATACTTAAAACACCTCATATAGTTTCTGGCATATAGTAGTTATCATCCTTTTGTGTGTTATACCAAGTTTGAAAGTTATCACTTAAAATAGTGCCCAGCTGTGGTCATTTTATAACAGCTTTTTGAAATATTCTACCAACAGCAAATCAGCTCTACTTTATCACAGTAAATTTATATCCCATTGCCTTTAACAACTGCAAAAGACCACCAGATTCTAAATTAGTTAGAAGCAAAGTCCATACTAACCTAAACTAGTATTTCCACCAATATCTTCTTAAAATATTCAAGCAGTTGCTGAAGTTGATAACTTAAAATGCAAATGCCAAACTGTCACATTTCAGTCATAAATAAAGCATGATTAATTTTTTTTCTAAAGTATTATTCATTACCTTGCCACTGGTAATATATTTGCAATTAATTTTAAGAAATTTCTCAGTAAATGCTTCTTCTTCCTCAGAAGTTGAAGATACAACTCGTGCAGGTCGAATACCAGTAAAAGTAGATAAGGGAGTTGCTTCTTTCGGAGGGACTACATCAGGATTCTTTAAAAAAAAAAAAAAAAAAAAAAAGAATAATAAAGGCACTTCAGAGAACTAAATAAAAATTAAATTAGCACATTATTAAAGCCAAATGAAAAGCTTTCCCCAATTCCCATCACATTCTTGGAGGTCAGCTCAAAAAAAATTTTTTTAAGATTTTTATTTATTTGAGAGAGAGAGAGATAGTGAGCAAGCATGAAGGGGGGGAGGGGAGAGGCAGAGGAAAAAGGAGAAGCAGACTCCCCACTGAGCAGGGGGCCTGACATGGGGCTGGATCCCAGGATCACAACCTGAGCCAAAGGCAGATGGTTACCTGACTGAGCCACCCAGGCGCCCCTCAAAATATTCTTACGTTAAAAAGAAAGAGGAAAGAATGGCACTGTGTTCACATTCAATAAAGATCTCTAATAGAGCTTAAACCTATATTTTCAATGATTAATGGGATATATATTTATGAATCATCTGGAAAATGTTGAAAACTACATCTCTTGTACCTGTACACCAAACACACACACACACACACACACACACACACACACACACACACACACACTCAGTTGCTTCTGAAAAGACCATTTAATATATCCCTCAGGTGTTGGGAGCAGAGAAAAGATGGAATGCTTGTCTGTGATACTTAGGAATTCAGCCAAACCCATTCACTGGAAGAGCCATTTAAAATATTAAGCTACAAAGAGTTTATCAAAACCACTGTGCAAAGTATTAATTGGTTAGATCACAGATTCTTGACTTTTTTTAATGCCATGGACCATTCTATTAGTGAAGCCTAAGGACCTCCTTCTCAGATTGTTTTTTGAATACTTAAAATATAGGATTACAAAGAAAAACAATTATAATGAAACACAACTATCAAAACATTTAAGAACTAGTTATTTTAATTCATATTCACAATAGTTATATATATAGTTGATACATATATTCTTCCTTATTAAACACAAAATAATAAAATCTAGTGTTGACTGATAATTATAATTTTGAACTATATGGCTATAAACAGTATTTTTGATACCTACACCTCTAAAATGATTTGAAAATATCTGTGAGTTCTATTGGGGACAAAGCCACAGGTATGCATCATGCTACTCTGTAGTTTGTTTATATTCTTAATTAAAAAAATATATTTCATTATATTTCACTTGAAATTGTTTATATCCAAGTTCACAGACCCCTTAAAACTCATGGGTCCCCCCAAAGTTCAAAATTCTATATAATGTAGGAAGGTTAGACAAATGTCCTTTATTCTTTGTCTTAAATACCTCCAGAGGCCTCTTATACCTCCTGAGTAAATGAACAGAGCCTTACAGAATAGTTTTCATAGTACCAAGGTTCTTTAGAGCTTTGAGCTGAAATCTGGCACTTTGTGACAAATACCCTATAGTTCTGACTTGGCCTTTTGAAATAATAAACAAGAACGCCTCCTCTTCAATCTCAAAGACTTTGAGATACTTGAGAAGCACTTTCAAATTTTAATATAACTTTTTCTATTTCAATAAACAGATCTAACTCCTTAAGTCTATAGGAGGACAAAATTTTAGACTTCTTTTCTAAATATCATTATCTTTCTCTAAATAGATACCCAACAGATATTTTTTTGAAGGAAGATCAGTACAGAATACTGCACAATAACTATATTTAATATGCTATGATCATATTTTTTAAAAAACCTAAATGGAATTAGATTTTAACAGATGCATGACGCTGTTCAATCATTAATATCTATTAACAAAGTTCTCAATCTTTTCATTTTATGATACGAACTAGTAACTATACACATCCTGTTGTCTCTGGTAATTACTATACCTGAGTTTTGTATTATACATAAATTCATTCAGCACAGATCATTTAAAAAGAGAGATTAGTAACTATAATATTAATGGACATTTGTGAATATTTGTTATATTTAAGTATTATATGAACCATTTCATTTAATCTTCAACTCATTCATATTAGGTATATACATTATTACCTTAATTTTAAAGGATATCTATGGTTAGCCAAGTTCAGTAACTTGCCCCATGAATAAGATGAAGCTGATACAAAGAAGCCATGGTATCAACACTTGAACTAGTGAGCTTCACTGCAATACTTACACCTTCCTTTTCAAATATTTTTCTAAACAATTGATAAACATGCAAAGGGAATAAAAGCCAATTCCAGAGCCACTGGAAGGCCCTCTGCAAGATGGCACAAAGCTGTCAACAAATTTTGTTTATGACCGTTCACTTACTGCCAATTGACAACATTACCTACTATGTAACCTAATCATTCACAAAAACTCTATCAAGAAACACTGTCAAATGCTTTCCTTATATGAAGATATACCTCGTTGAACAACATGATCGCTTAGGTTCCCTCAAAGTCTCAAATTCTACAATTCAGTATCTATAGCAATCCCGATTTGTCAGTGTAATCCTATTAAAAAGAATACATGAGGTTAGCTTAGTAAATGCTCGAAGTATAGCATATAAGCACATAAGAGTACATTTCTTAAAAAAAAAAAAAAAAAGCAATGTTCAGAGGAATTGTAATTCGATCTCATTATAACTTACATGTATACTACTCAAAGTATCAGTATCTCTATGTAGCTGGTTTTGATTGCTATTTATAGATTTTGATTCTTAATGCAGTGATTTTGAAGCTCCTGAGTGCTGAGGTTTCTTTGTGCAATTCTGTTTTAGCCACTAGGGACAGAAAGGTCCTTAAAAATATAGAAGTATAAATATTTATCTAATGAGCCTCAGTCATTGCCCCAAATGTTCAAATGTGCAAAAACAAAAGCATCACTAGAACAAGTGAAGCAAAAAGGTTGACTTATGGTCATCTTTTTTGTACAATATGATTAAATATTATACATTATGACTTTTCCAGCTATAAAGTGGTAATAAAGAACATGGGCTCTGGACCAGACTACCTGGGTTGGAATCCTAACTCAGCTTAACTGAAGGAATTTAGACACAAATTACTTAATCTCTCTCCCTCAGTTTCCTTATATGTAAAATAAACACTGTTACTGGTCAGGTACTGGAAGAAACTGATGACACATCAACTTGAGTTAATTTAAAGAGTTTAAAAATGGAACTATTTACAAAGATATTATGCAGTGTATACAAAAATCCAGGGCAAACAACAGAGGTGTCCTTATCACCCACAGGCCCAAAGGGGAGAAACAGATAGCAGAGACAGAGGGCTCGGTGTCTGATGAGATGAGAGGTTGAAGAATGTAGCCACTCTGAAGTAACCTTGTAGGGAGGGAGCTAAGAGAATAAATATGGCCCCCTCTTGCTCCTTTCCTCTCATCTTCTGCCAGTGCACTTGAAAGACCAAAACAAAGAGAAGCAAAAGGTCAAGGGAGCCCACTGATGGTAGTCTAAAGGCCAAACGAGGGTATAGAATGGGTCTAGAGGAGAAAACAAAAAGAGCCAGGCCAAGTACTATATCTCCTAAGTTTGAGGTTAGGAATAAATGACAATACTTTTAAAGTACTTAGAATTGTAGCTGACACATGATAAATTTTAGCCGTTTATTATTTATATTTACCCTTATGTTGGTTCTACCTCCTTCTATGTTTCTTCATCAATATGTGAAGGAAAAAATGGGTAAAATCTATTTGATCCTAGAAATTCTCAAAGATAATATTTTTATGTGGAAAAAATTATTCAAAAAAACCACTGGGATCCTTTATGCTAACAAAGCCAGGAACATAATATTTTAGCCTCCATGGTAAGCTACTACCACGCTGAACATCAAAGAAACCTCTGGGTGATTATTAGAAATATAAACTCTGACAATTCCTGGAAAAACATGTGATAACACTAATAAACATTTTAATTACTGTAATACAAATATGAGTTATATTTAATAAAACATAAGATCCTTGTTTCTAAGGGACTTAGAATGGGAGACCTAAATTCAATAATTATACATGGAGATATAAACACTAGAGATATGTAGAAAGCTATATAGGAATATTTTATCTTGTGAATCTAGTAATGAATATATTTCTAGGTAAAAAACAAAATACAACTAAAGTCTATAAAAATTACTGTTCAAAAGAATTATTTCTAACTACTGCCTATGATCAGATAGCAGGTGATGACTATCACCTAGGGAAAGGGAAAACTTCATGAAGTCAATGTTTTTTAACTCCTTCCTGGATCCATCCTAGGGAGAAAAAACTTATTCATATGACCAGTCAAATTACAGGATACTTTCTGGGCATCTCTGACAGCAGCTGAGTCACTACAGATTAAAAGGTCATTCATATGGCTTTATTATTCTTTCCCTCTCTTCCACTAACATGGCAAAAGTGAGGAAGAGAGCACTGTTACATTGGAGAAGGCCTGGCTTTGTTGCTCCCTTGAGCTTTAGTGTTCTCTTCTTTTTGATCTTACGCCTTTCAAGAAAGCTAGTTGATAAGATCTGGGTTAAAGATGAGGGACAGAAAAGGACCCCACAGCGTTTTAGTCACGTAGGATGCTACAGTCAAGTTTTCACAATTCTGCTTTAGGGTTTGAAAAAGAAGGTAAATTAACCTAAGGCTACACTGCTTTCCTTTGTTGTTGCCGTGCTTATGAGTGTAACAATTTGTAAATGTTATGGGAAAATGGCAAGGCCATGTTCAAAAAGGTATTCTTACATCATTTGGTCCAGCAATACCTACTCATCAGAACCTGACTTCTGCCCTCATCAATGGTGAAAAATGTAATATATTTCTTCCATGTGACTGCATTCTAAAGTACAGTGCTGATATATTTATACAAATAAGATATCCAACAAATAAATATTTGAAAATGACCCCACTTCTCTCACTGTCTCACACACAAACACACCCAAACACACATTAAAAGTCCCCGGGCAAGAAGAAAAATAGTTATCAGTATATCATGTACTTTACTCCATGAAAGAAGTGAAACTAGTTTAATACTAGAGCTTAGAAACTACTAATGTCTAATAATTTATAGGCAAATTAATATTAATGATTCATGTTTTGTTACCCATAGGTCATTCGGTATCTCAAACTTTGAATGCAAATTGGGGCAGAAAAAAAAGGATGCCTGCTAAAGTAGGCAAGGCAGCACAGGAGACTCTCCCACAGGAATCTAGCCATTTAATAGAGGAATAGCCTTGTATATGTAAAATAATCATTAGGTCATAAAAAAATGGGAAATTATGATTAGTATTAATTTATATAACAAAGGCAAAAATTCCTTTAAGAGAGATCTTAATCAAAATTATTAAACACAGTTTGGTTCTTTAACATTCATTTATAAAACATAACTTATTTGGAACATTCCTTAAAAATGCTAGGTAAATTAATTCACTGTTAATTACTCAGAATACTTGGAAGAATGATTAAGATGATAAATTTTTTTTTAAAAGGCAGTGTATCAGGGGCACCTGGGTGGCTCAGTCGGCTAAGCAACTGCCTTCAGCTCAGGTCAAGATCCCAGGGTCCTGGGATCGAGTCCCGCATCGCATCGAACTCCCTGGTCAGCTTCTCCTACAGTCAGCTTCTCCCTCTGCCCCTCCCCCCTGCTTGTGTGCTCTTTCTCTTTTTCAAATAAATAAAATCCTTAAAAATAAATAAATAAACTCAAGAGTTCTAACTACTATATAAATAGTCACAGAAAACTGAAATAAAAGTTAAACAGGACATGGACTTCCTATCGTGTTACTGTCATGCTTATTGGGTAAAACTCCTTCCTTACTTATTGTATGGTATTTATAAGAGAAAGCTGGTGAATATCTGGACCACCACCAGTAACAAAAGTTAATTTAAGCTGTCTGGTTTAATAAGAATGTTCCCTTTAAAAACAGGCGTTTATAAATTTATGTAGCAAAATAAAAAGGGAAAATTTTATCTTAACCATAGCCAAAGCAGGATAAACAACCATGATGATATATACATTTACAGTGAAATTTCTTCATAGCTATCTTTGAAAAGTAGGGACACTTACAGTGGCCTTATCAAATTCAGCCTCAGAAGATGTTGGTGACAGAGGACTTATAGGGCTTAGAGATGGAGAGCTCTCAACACTGGAGACATATTCAGGATCAGGAACATATAAAACCTGCAAGAAAGCATTCACATAAAGATTCAGTCAAACTGAAATATTAATAATTGAATGGTGTTCTATAAGCAAGTACCATTAACAATGATTTTCACTAACAGAAAATATAAAAATCTTCGAATTAAAAGAATATTTATTACCATAATAATTCTAACAGTAAAACAAGACTGATTTAAATTCAATTTAGACAAGTTTGATAATAAATACTGTCAAAGATAGGGTGGGGAAAGAATAATTCTCATGTACTGTGGGTGTTCCTCTTAGAGGACAATTTGGTAATAGCTGGCAAAATTTAAAATGCACATTATCATTTAACTCAGCAATTTTACTTCTAGGACTTTACAGAAATGCCTGCATATAAAAAAGAGAGAGAGATGTAGAAGAGTGTTCCGGACAGCAATGTTTATAATAACAAAGCAGCTGAAACAGTCTAAAGCTTAGTGCTTTGTTAATACATCAATATAGTGCAATACTACCTACACATGAAAAAGTTTGAGGTCAAGCCATACTTAAACATTTTCTAACAATCAAAGTTAAATATAAAAAAAAGGAAAGGCTAAAATATTTCTGGAAGAGGATACAAACTGTAAACAGGGTTGCTTCTGGAAAAGGAAAGTCTGAAATGGGATAATTTTGAATTTTTTTACCATGTACATGTAATGGTTTGAATATTGCAATAAGCTCTTTAAAATTACATTTGAACAGATAATTCACAACTATTTTCAATATTAGTAATTTTCAATTACCAAGAAAAATTAATATAGATATGTGACCATTTTCTCTCCTAGAGCCAATATGATTTGTTCAAAGCATGCATAAAATTACTTCTAAATTTTCTATATTATTAATGATACTGCAGTGGGTATTTTCTGTCTTACTACTAAATGCTTCTAAATACCAATGCATTAAAAAAAGATACCTGTCCAGTAACAACTGCTCGGGAGAATAACTTATTTAATTGAACAAGTTCGTTGGGCGTTGTATCAAATTTCAGGGCTATACTATTCAAAGAATCCCTTGATTCAACCTGTTTGAAAGAAAAAATAAATTACTTGAATCTGTTAAAACAGAAAAACTAAATTTATGAGGTTTAATATTATTAAGATGTTTGTGGACCAATCTCACATTTGATTCACAAGTGGTATTTTCCATCTTTAGATATAGGTTAACTTGAGAAATTTTGTGCTTTGTTAGCAAATGGCCTCAACCTATTATGATACAGTGTATATGCTTTATCATTGTATATCACAATTATATGCGGGCCTCTACTTCAAATAATTTCCAAACACAAAACATAATTTGCAAAACACAAATGATTTTTATTTTACAAAGCTCTAAAATATATTATTCCTTTGAATAGTTTCTAAAACATATGGAACCTAGAAACATACAAATTTTATTTTAGCAAAGTACACCTGTATCAAACTGAAAATGCTATTTCTAACAATCTTTACGTATACATCTTATCATTTAAGTATATAAAGTAGAAAACATATTTGAACCAAAATTCAGCAAAGTTTCTAAATCATTAATATTCTTTAATGATCGTATTTATAGAAATCTTAAATCATGGGATTTTGCCAATTACCCTGAAGAAAAACTCACTTGATCAGTCAATATATTCGTTTAGAATTCTCTACACATAAGGCATTATGACAGCGGTGTAGGATAAAATTAAGTACAACTAAGTGGTTTTAGTGCACAAGGGATTTACAATCTAGTTGGAAAATAAGAAAGACAAAGCTATATGAGATGAAGAGCAATTTAAATAAAACAACAAATATAACACAGAAGTTCTGAGTATGGATAGTATGCCACATCTGCTCCAAATTGTCCAGGAAAGACAATATCAAAAAGATTTAAAAGCTAGATTTTGAAGAAGGAATAGGAATTTGAGAAGTAGAGAGAAGGGAAAGAACACTCAAAGTGAAGAGCATAGGACTGACATGTTAGGAGACAGAAAAATATAAAGCACTTTTTGTGTGATACTATTTCTTCCTCCCAAACCACCCAGAGTACACTAATGAGTTTAGCATTTTAGGAAGGTGAGTAACTAGAGTTAATTCTCAAAAAGGATGAGACTGAAAAGACATTTAGAATTAGGCTGTAAAAGACTTTGAAAGTCAGGAAAAATAGAAATGTATATAATGCAAAAAAACAATAAATACATAGTTTTCCTTTAAGGGTTATATAAAACCAAATTTGTGACAAATACATGGGATAATAATTGAGTAGTTTTGTTTCCTTCCTTTTATGCAAACTTTCTCATCTATGTAATGAGATGATCTATCACTTACCCTGTTAAGATAATATATGTAGAAGCTCTCTGTAAACAAATTTTATTTTGCAGTAACATCTGTATGTTTACAAAATACTTGCATATTATCTCACATTTTATCCTCACAATGATCCTATTTAATGGGGTGATGAAAGTAATAAAAGACACCAATAGTTATAAAGCAAAGAAGTTATATGGCCTAAGTGACAACAGGTCTAGGATTGAGACAAGAGAACAGATGCAGAAAAACCAACTTAACACTACTGCAGTAAATGAGGTTAAAAGTAATAGAAATGTAAAAAGAGATTTAAGGTATATAAGGTTCCAAATAAGACTCGAGAAAGCACTCATGGAATGAATGAGGTTTTGACGATGGTAGTAGTAGTAGCAGCAGGTCAGGGGAGCAAATGGTAATAAGCAACTGATGCTGAGAGATCTGATGCTGAATCCCCAAATTCTAATCTGGATGAACAACAGATTGAAGGGAAATTAAAATAAGAAAATCAAGCATTGGACAAGGATGGAGAAATTGGTAAGAAGTTTGCTACAATTTGTTAAGTATCATATGAAAGTAGGAAATACAAGCATCTAGAGAGGTAGGAATAGAAAAAAAATGGAGTCTCACTCCACATAGTTTATATAGTAAAATTCTTAAGATCTCGAAGTAATAGAATGTAAATGGAAAAGTGAAAAGAAACAAGGGACCACTTACATTTGGAATCAAGAAGAGAACAGCCAGTAAAAGAGATGGAAGATAAAGTAAAATTGACAACAAGAATACCAGGGCAATGAAGCATAATGATGGCAAAATGTAGTCCAATTAGTTTCAAGAACAAATAGAGGGAAAACAGGAGATATACTCAAAGAAATGATGGGTGATAATTTTCCAGAACTATGAATGACAAACTGCTCAGACTGAAGAAACACAATAAGTAAAAATTTGTCTGAATCAGGACTTATCACAGTGGCACTGTAGAACCGTAAAGAAAAAAGGGAAAACTCCAAAAACAATCTTAAAAAGGGAAGACTGCCTAGAAATGAATAAAAATAAAAAGGAAAAAGAGGGACGTAAGACAATGGATTACAATACTGAAAGCACTGTCAGAAAATAACAGTCAACCTGATGGTCTGTAGACAGGTCAACTACCAGGAATGAGGGTGCAGTGAAGACTTTCAGACATTGCCTGATTATCCATTCCCAGATCCTCACTGATAACAACTGTTAGGAAGAAGAAAAGTAAAACCAGAAAGAAGAAACAATGAGCAAAAAGCAAACAAAGGAAAGGCCCCTGGGTTTGATAATTAGAAAATCATTAGGACCCTTAGAAAAGGCTCTTCCATTAGAAAGGTATACAAATATTAAGTTAACTAGGAAGAAAATGATAATGTATAGCATTTTCAAGGTCTACTTTTGATTCCTACTGAAAGTGATTTCATAATTAAAAACACTATGTGTGTTTATATACATACATATATATATACACATACATATGATTTTAATTTTAAAGCTATGTAAATACAATGATTGATTTATACTATATTTAGGTGGTATAAAATATATTTAAGCTAGATCATAAATATTTCAGAACAAATTCTGAGAGTACATTATGATACCAAAAGTTTTAAGAGAAATATAGAGGAAATATATTTTTTCCTAAATATAGAAATCATGTTATATAAATATTTTACATAAAGATGTTACAAAAATTTTATAAAACTATAGTAAGAATAGAATATAAGACTATAAAATCTTACTCAGTTCCAGAAATACACTTCTTTCTTCTAGGATTTGGCATAGGGAATAAATAAATAATTTAAAAATAGGGGGTAAAAGTCTAAACAAAGACCAGGAAGAGGATGTTTTATAACTTTTCTGATTAATACTTGATTTTTTCCAAAAGGTCATTTATAACATTAAGGAAAAATGTAATTTCAAGTTTCAATTACCCCCCATAAAAATAACGGCTCTTAATTTAAATTAATTTTGTTATAGATAACACAAGTTTTATGAATCATAAGAATGGTAAACTAAATTCAAAATGAACTAAACTTTTACAACTCTTCACAATCACATAATTACACGTGTAGATAACATCTTATGCCTCATGCCTATAATCTTATGCCTGAATAAACACTAATGAATATATCAAATTACATGACCCATTATTTTACTGTTTGAACTTATTTTTTCAATTTCTCAATCATGCAGAGAAGGTACAGCACACTCAATTTAAGCTTATAATATACTTTAAGAAAAGATTCTTTTGATGGTAAAAATAATCCTACCTTAAATATCTGGTTCCCAACCTTTTTAAAAAATACTTAAAATCTCAAATTATCAGTTATTAAATATATAAAAAAAAGGTGTAAACCAAGTTTTTGATAATTTTTTCAATTTTAAGGATACACAGAAAATAATCAAAATCAAACCAAGACTGGAAGGTTTCACGATGACACAAACTCAGAGACTGTTTAAAACTGCTATTTGCTTCTTAATACAGTTGTTACATATTAGAAAAACACAAAATAATAACACAAAATTAAGGTCAGTTAAATAACTGTTCATAACTTTGTTAACATCATGTAAATAAACAATATTTATATATAATCAGATAAGCACTACACCACAGAGGAAAGTGGATTTCTCACTTCAGTTTTCCATAGTAACCAGAAATGCAAAAAGCTGACCACCCGAGAGATTTGAAGGTCATTTGAAAAACATAGCAAAAAGTTCCATTTCAAAGCTAAACAAACTTAGCCATCAATCACTGCAAATAATCATGATGTGAGAGGTTATTCTGGAAGATAAATGTCAATTCATCTTTTAAGTGTTCTATCTGCCATTTTCATTATCCTTAACACTGCTGGGAACATAATGAAGATCACATTTCTAAAAGACTAAATATTTTCCTAAAAGCCTAATCTAATAAAAATTATTACAACACAGGAATTTTGACTCCCCATAAATTACGATCTGGAACAAATTAAACTTGCTGGGATAACTGTCTTGTATCACACTTAATAAATTTCTCTTTAAGGAAAAATAAAACTTAGAATACAATTAAGAACTTAAGTTATTATTAATAAAACAGTTATTGAAAGGCAAGTATTTTTGAAATAAGGCAATTCACAACCTTTGTCTTATTTATTATAGTATAAACAAAGAATGTCTTCAGTAACACTCTTGCAAAGAGAGATCGGCTTTTTCAAAAGCAAATAACTTACTGTATACTCAATAGTTCCTTTAGGTTTCTGAAAGGACATTCGTCTCCCATCTTTCTTGTCTAAGGTCTTCTTTTGGCCGGTGTCTGAAAGAAAATGAGGTAAAACTCCTATTAAATTCATTTTCCTTTCAGAGCAATGTCAAGGACTGGTAAGTAGAACTCAGTGTTGAAAAAGGAAATGTACCTTCTTGCTTGCTTGCTTTAGGAACTGCCCAGTATAAGACACTATAATAACTGGAAGTCAACTCAAAACATAAGCAACTGTCAGCAAAAGGATTATTAAGTTTTATTAAAAACTGAATTAGGGACCATTTCTTTCAATCTATCTAACTTGATTACAATTAACTATATATTTGAGGATATATTATCATCATTATTATAAACCAAACCAAGTTTGAAAAACGTAACATTAGTCCTCACAGGAAAAAATAATTCCACTTCTACAATCATAGTTAAAGATGGAGTCTTCTCTATGGAATTATTTTAAATTATTAAATTCCTTGCTTATATACCATAAAGTTAAGATATGCTTTCGTATATAAACATACTTTAGTGCATTTCATTTTAGATAAAGTACTAAGTATTTTTCACTTGCTTATCAAGACATTTCACTTGAACGTGTCATTATCACTGAGATTATGGTATCTGTTTCACTTTAAATTTTGCATTAGTCCTAACCTTCTCATCTATACTTCATGTAACAACCATCACACTCAATTGATAAATACCACTCCTATCTAAATAATTTAAAATGATTAAAATCAATCTCTAAAAAAACAAAAAAACTCAAAACTGAAAGAGATAGTGAATGGCAAAATGCCATATTCACCCTCAATACTCTACAAGATTAAAATGATAGTTCTCAAAGAAATTAGTTCTCCCCAACCCCAAATAACTTTCATTTGTTCTCTCTCTACCCAATCTTAATTGAATTCTGATCATACTAGAGTTTGTTTATATGTACCTAATTAGCTCAGTTGGGTAAGCAGTTTTAACAAAGCATTAATAATAAAAATTATAAGTCTGAATACCAAAAACGTCAGTTTCACAATGCTTAAAAAAGCTCTCCTAAAACCTTCATGATCACCTAAGGTAATCCAAGTCTTTGTTATTAATCACAGCATCTGGCTCAGTTTTAAATTTCTCCTTTTAATCCCTTCCGCAAAATATGGTGCTTGCTTTGTTCCACAATGCCTCCTCAGTGCCTAACAAAGGGCCTGATATGGCAAGCATCCAGTCTGAATGAGCTAATGTTCTGACGCAACAGCTTAAACTGCACCTAGAACTATCAGAATTCTCATGAATTGTCATTAATTTTCCATAAAGAAAAGCAGACAAAGAATTACAGTTCAACCATTACGCCCCTGGGGGCAATGAAAAATATATCCGTCCCCCACTTTTATTTCCTAAATATTTACAGAATTCTTAAAAAACTGAAAGGGGAAAAAAAGATAAAGACTCAAAAAAATAGGCAAAGACAAATTCACAAGAAAATATAAAAATGGCCCTTACACATATAAAAATATTTTCAATCTAACTAAAACTAGGGAAATGTAAATGTGAACTACACTGAAATACCACTCCTCACCTATCAGATTAGTAAAAATTCAAAAGCCTGACTACATATTGTTTGGCTATAGAAAAACAGCATATTTACAGTGGGAATGCAAAATGATATAATGCTTATGGAAAGGGGTATTATTTTTGATTATTGTAATCTATATTTCCTCCAATGAATAGCATATATTTGAATTTGATTTTCTTATGATAAAACATTAAACTATTTTAAATTTAAAAAATTTTAGAAGTTTTAAATAGTTTCTGCTCTTTCATAAACAGCAGAGGGAGCCAAAAACACTATCCTCCTTTTGCTGTTTAAACTTAAGCAATGCAAAGTACAATCACAGATTACTTTTAACTAATAATATATATCCTCCACCCTTAACTGATTCTAGGAATAACCATTAGTCTACATTTGCTTTGCCTAATTGAAGTTTTTCAATTTGTGTTTCATAATATCCCAAGAGTTCACTAAACATTTAATCACAATGAAGTTTGCAATTGCTCTCATTTTTAAGAGTTCACCATGGAATGCAGTTCAGAGCAAGAAAACCAATATGCCAGCTTTCTACAGTTTAAACTTTAAAACAAATTGTAAGTATCCACTTTAATCATTTAGAATCATATATTATTTTAATGTTTATTACAAAAAGTTCTAAAGGTTAACAACAAATATTAAAACATTTATTCATAAATATAACTACCAGAGCACAATAAAACAAACTGATCATTCTCTTCTATTAGTATGAAAATACAATCACATAATCACATTATTTGAAACTTTCTGAAAATGATTAGAGTTGCTACCTAGCCCAGTCTCTTATTGGGTAATCGTAACCTTTTTTAAAGACAGTTACTAGCATAAAAGAATCTAGACAGTGAGTATGGAAAGGAGAGGTCTTATTCTTCTTCCCACAAAAGTTATTACAGTTTAGAAATATATATATTTGTGATTTATTTAACAATCAATAAACATTTATCAAGTGCTCAGTATATGCCAGCCACTGTTCTAAGTACTTCACATTTATTACTTTATCTGATTCCTCAACCCTATAAAGTAGGGACCATTATTATCCCCATTTTACAATTTAAGAAGCTGAAGCACACTGTTGGTTATTGCAACTGGGGAAACGTTCCTGGCATCTAGTGGGTACGATGCTGTTAAACATTGTGTGTTAAACAATGTACATCACATTGCCCTCACAACAAAGAATTCTCTGTCGCAACGTCAATACTGTTGAGGTTGAGAAGCCTTTCTATGTACCCAGCACCTTATATTATGTGTGGCATACAGCAGGTGTTCAGTAAATTTCTGATAGGTAAATGAATATATAAAACTTCCCCCAATATACAATTATCTTGATATACTGAAAAAAGTAAGAGACTTAGATTTCACTCTATCATTACCCAAAGCAGACACTTACATGTAACCTAGAGCAATAAACTCCCATTCTAAGATGAATCCTACAAACTTCGATATTCTGTGTTTTAAGAATTTGGTCCAAAATATTTTCTAACTTCTACTCTGATTTCTTCTTTTACTATTTAGAGAATACTGCTTAATTTGCCAACATATGACAGTTTCTAAAATTTATCTTTTGGTTACTGATTTCTAGAGTAATTGCACCATGGTGAAAGAAAATAAAGTTCAAACCTTGGAAATTTATTGAAATTTGCTTTATAATCATAAGGAAATTTAGTAAATATTCCATAGGTACTTGAAAAAAATGTGTATTCTGTACTGTAGGGTAGTGTTATATGTGTGTGTTTCATACATACATAAAATCTATCTCCAAATCAATAAGGTCAAGTTTGACAATTGTGTTTTCAAATTTTCTATATTCATATTGATTTGCTTTTGTATGCTTATTCTGTAAATTACTAATACAGGTTGTTAAAATCTCCCACTATAATTATGGGCTATATATGGTCCCTTATGAATTTCTCTGGTTTGTTTTCTGTATTTTGAGACCATGACACTAGGTTCATATAAATTAGGAATTATTTTATCTTCCTGGTAAATTGAATCTTTTCTCAGAATACTTTTTGCCTTAAAGTCTGCTTTGTCTGATATTATACCAGTTAGTCTTCCATCAGTGTTTACTTTTGCTTTCTACTTTCAATCCTTCTTTATCCTTACACTTTTTTTATATTTTTAAAGAGTTTAAGTAATCTCTACACCCAACATGGGACTCGAACTCATAACCCTGAGATCAAGAGGTGCATTCTCTACTGACTGAGCCAGCCAGGCACTCCATCCTTACACTTCAGATATGTCCCTAAAGTAGGACCTTTTTGTCTATTTGTCTGCCTGTTATGTTTCTCTTTCTTTCCTTCTTTTGGATTACTACTTTAGTGTTTTCCTCCCATTAATTTAAAGTTATGTATTCTTCAACAATTCTGTTGGTGATCATCCCAGAAATACTGACTTATCACAGTCTAATATTAACTATTACTTTTATCCTCTTACTAAACAATGAAAGGACACTAAAAACTGTGTGCGCCTGCCAAGACTTATAGGCAATTGTTACTAGATACTTTAATTATATATATATTAAAAAACCACTATAAATCATTATTTTTCTAGATAGTCAACATTCACTTAGTTTTGCCCTCATATTTACCCTTTTTACTGCAACTCTGAGCACTTTTTACAGAGGACAGAATTCTAGGTTGGCAGATATTTCCCCCTGTTTTTTAGTTTCTACTGTTTCTGTTGGGAAATCAACTGTCAATTTTATTGCTACATCATTAACTGTTTGTTCTAACTGCTTTTAAGATTTTTCATCTTTAGTGGGATTTGTAGTGATTCCACTAGAGGTTTGTAGTGATGCTTAAATCTATGAATTAAAGTATTTCATCAGTTTGGAAGTTTTCATTCTCTTATTAAATAATGCTTCTGCCCCATTCTCTCTCTCATCTCCTTAGGGACTCAAATATATATACATTAGAACTTCCCATTGAATCTTTTAGTAACCTTAACCCTCTCCCATATTTTCCATCCTTTTGTCCCTCTCTCTTTATTCCGAGTATTTTCTTCTGACCTATCTTTCAACTCACTAATTCTCTCTTATGGTATGGCCAATTTGCTGTTAAATTTATCCACAAAGGTTCTAACTTGGATTATATTTTTCAGTTCTAGAATATCCATTTTTTAAAAATAATTTGTATCTTTCTACAAAATTCTCAATTAGCACAAAATTCTCAACACGGCTATTTTAAATCACAACTACAATATCCAGAGTTCCTATGGCTGTGTTTCTATTCACTGTTGTTTCTGAGGTCTTGTCATGTGCCTAATTATATTTTGTGTGCTGCATGCTATATTTGCAAAATTGTCTATAGACAGAATTTGACACACAAAAAGCCGGATTCCACCAGAAAATATTGTTTGGTTCTGTCAAACAGCTGAGGACACTAGCAATACCAGATCTTGTTAATGAAGATATAGGAATGATAATCTGAAGCCAAGCCAGTATCTTACGAGAATACCTACTTCAGTTTCTCTATACCTTCAGATACAATGTTTTAGGGTCCTACGTGAGAGTTCACCACCCTTGTAGTGTAGTGGCTCTTATATTCTATTCCTTATCCTTTATACCTGTATGTCGTTAAAAGAACCTTTTAATCTCTCAGTTGCTATTTCTGGAATCAACACATTACCCAGGGAAAAAGCAATCCCAAACGGGAGCTGCTCCTCCTTGGCCTCTGTCCTCACTTAGATCCTAGTTTAGTCATATCAGTTTGCTTTCTGATACCCTCAATAAAATTTATTTTGGGACGCCTGGGTGGCGCAGTCGTTAAGTGTCTGCCTTCGGCTCAGGGAGTGATCCCAGCGTTCTGGGATCGAGCCCCACATCAGGCTCCTCCGCTAGGAGCCTGCTTCTTCCTCTCCCACTCCCGCTGCTTGTGTTCCCTCTCTCGCTGGCTGTCTCTGTCAAATTAGTAAAAATAAAATCTTTAAAAAAAATAAAAATAAAAATAAAATAAAATAAAATTTATTTTGCCTGGTCCAGCTTTTCAAATTGGTCTCAGAAGGATAGTCTGAATTATCCAGCTTACTATTACCAGGTTCAGAAGTCCTGAAAGATTTTAAGCATAGAATCAAAAAAGCAGTATCAGAACTTTAAATTAAAGTCATTTTGGTAATAGAATGGAAAAGGCAAACTGGAGGAAGAAAACAAGCCTGTAAACCAACAATGAAAATAGCATGAGATCCAGTTTTAAAATACTAAAAAGCCAACTACTATAACTGAATATTCTAATTTGGGTAGTAACTACTGATAAAAAGTGTGCTAATTTAAAACTATTGAGCTGGGAGTCAATATTTTCAAACACAATAATGCAGATATTAAAACTTCAAAAGCACCTTCTAAACTATAAGAGATATTCTGATTACAGCTTCTCTTAACTGGTTGCCTCTGTAGTGAGGCTGGACAGGAAAAAAAAAGCCTGTACTTTCAAACTTTTATTTCTGATGACTTTATCCATAATCAAAACAAAAATAAATTTTAAAAATTCCTCAATTTCTCTTCAACTTTGTAAACATCCTCTACTAGATATCACACTATCTTTCTGCTTCTTTTCATAGTTGAACTTTTGGAAATAAGAGTCTATTTTCACTGTCTTTACTCCATCACCACCTACTGATTCCACAATGCACTACAGTGGCTTCTCTCTTAGTTCACAAAATCTGCCTTGGCAAAGGAGAACAAACTAAGTGGCAAATATGATGAGCCTGTTCAATTTTATTTTATTTGATCTTTCCAAAGCATTCAACTAATTCCTTCTCAATGCCCATCTTTTCCTTTATTTGGTAATATCTCATACTTTTCTTGGTCTCCTACCGATTAGTTGTTCCCCTTTGGAGCCCCCTTTCTCTATATAGCCAAAGATTTTTTTCGGTGGTCCACTTCTAAATTAAAAGCTCCATTATATAACGTGCTATATAGAGAGAGCCTTGCTACCTAAAGTTGTTTTCCAGGGACCAACAACATTGGTATCACCTGGGTGCTTCCAGTGAATGCAGAATCTCAGACGTCACTCCAGAACTACTTCATAACTGATATCCATGTGCAATAAATTTGAGAAGCACTGTTAACAGAGCTTTTCAAAGGATCTAACCTGCAGAATGAATAAATGACAGAAGGGGGCTTCCCTACTGGTGACACTAAGACTAGCAATTTTAAAATCTCTGTCAAACTAATTGTTTTTAAAATAGTCATTGTGATAGACTACACTGTTACTGAATATCCTGTATTCTTTCCTGGGGAGGAATATAAAATACACTGCATCCCACTGATGTCTGACATGGCCATGTGACATGCTTTGCTAACATGAACAGAAGTGATGAGTATTCCACGTAAACGGTTAGGACCCACATTATACTTCTTAACTCTCTTTTTCCTCCATCTCAAGACCAGGGCTGTTCCATACAGTGGCTGCTCCATCAACATGGATCCTAGAGAAAAGATGTAATTCCTAAGAGTATTACATATACACACAAGTACACATAAATCTGATTATTCCTTTTCTGCTCCTGATTAAATAATAGTGGTTGGAAAATAAAAGAAGAATTCATGTGTAAAAAGCAAATCACCTACTAGGGAGAAAAAAAGAGTCTAGCTTGCTTAGGACTTCTTTATGGAAAAATTATTCAATGCCAGTAGACTGAAGTTATGTTAATGTATCAAAATAAAAATTCCAAGAATGAAGAGCACTTGATAAAAGGACTAGTGGAAAGTACTGAACAATGGTATAAAAATGTAGTTAAAAAACTAACTGTGAATGTTACAAGTATGGAAATGTAAAAATAATGAGTCAATATCAGGAGATGGGGAGAAAAAATATGGGAGATGCTAATGTCATCTGAAGCAAGAATTAATAATACCAATGTCTTAGTATTTTCTCAAAATCTGCTTAACTTTAAACACACCGTTTAGAAAATACTTTATGGCAAAAAATGTATCTTTCAGTTACCCCTTCCTTCAAACCCTCCATATATCATTCTATCTGTATATATATATATAGAATAGATCTGGACCATAATGCCTATCCTAACATTAATTATGTCTCTGGATGGCTAGATTGGAGGTGGCTTTTAAACTTTAATCTTTGCAATATAGGACTTCTTCACAGTTAGCACACATGAATTTTACTAAAAAAATGTCTTATAAAAGACTGGAAGCAAATATACTAAGATTCTTGTCTTCAGCATTTCTCTTTCAAGCATATAAATGTGTCTTCTTTTCAGGGACTTGTCATTGTCACCTCACTTTTCCTAAGGTCTCAATCCAATCAGAGGTTGCCATACAATTTAAACATGCATCTCTTTTCAGAGGAATTATAAAACAAGTGCATGTCCAAAGTGCTTGTAAAGAAAAAAGACCAAAAACAAAAACAAAAAAACAAAAAAACAAAAAACAAAAAAACCAAACAAAAAACAAAACCCAAAAACCCACTGAGGCTCAGTAATTTGATTGAGAGAAACAGTATTGAGGAAAACAGTGATTTTTTTTTTAATCCTACCTACACATTAGAATCACCTGAGAAACTTAAAACTAGTTGAAGTCCTAAACTTAAAGAGATTTTGACTTATGATCTAATTTTCTGTTACTGTCAGATTGTAGAGATCTCATGCTAAGACTGGGGTCTTACCATCAGAATTTTAAAAAATCCACCCAGGAAATTCTAATGTGCAGCCAGTGTTGAGACCCACAGCTCTAGAGGACTGCTTTCCAGTGAAATTTTCTGCAGTGATAGAAATGCATTATCCAATATAGTAGCCACTAGCCTTGAGGCTTCTGACTTGCTTGAAATGTGGCAAGTGAGGCTGAAAACTAAAGGTTTAGTTTTACTTAATTAAAATTCTATTTCTGTAGAAAATTCTATTGAGTAGCACTGCTCTAGTCTAAAATCTAGAGCCTACACTGTATGATCTAAAAATCTGTAGTTTATAATCTAGCACCTACCCTTCAGTTAAGACATACCATCTGATAACTACATATCTGGATTAATTGCTTTGGCCCTGTCAGAACTGCTTTTATTAACTTGGACTTTATTGTTATACCATTGAACCACACTAAAGAATGGTGTTAAAAAGTAGCTTTTTGAAATTAGAGGCTATATTTACTATAAAGATAGTAAGGATATTTTTTGCTGTATTAAAGTCCCATGAGAATTTTTTCTCATAATTCTCACTATCAGCAATAGTAGTATTCCTGCAATGAATGGAATTTTCAGCAATGATGGAAATGTTCTATATTTATGTTATTCATTATAGTAGCCACTAGGCAAATATGGCTATTAAGCACTTGAAATGTGAATAGTAAGGAACTGTGTTAAGGAATTTGGATTCCAGACTCTATTTCTGCATTGTCCAATATGACAGCAGTCAGGCACATGTGGCTACTTTAGTTTAAATTAAGTAAGATTAAAAATTTAGTTTGTGTTTCTCCAGCCTGTCTAGGCAACGAATTTATCTTAGAAACGCTGATTTATGTCTGATCACATTTCCCTTTTTTCACTGATTGCTAGAAAACAAAGGCAAATTTTTGGCCTTTCTCTAACACATGAATTTGACCTTAAAACATGTCCCTTTTTTGTTCAACAAAATTTATCAAGAGTCTCTTAATATAAGTTTGTTGGTGACCATGAAGAGAGCCTTTATAAACAAAAAACTATTTGCAGTTACTTTATTTTTTAGTTAATGATTGATTTATTAAAGTACAAATATAAAAACTTAGCTTTCCCTTAAGCCTTCAACTATGAAGTGCATTTTATTTATAAATCTAGTAACTCCTAACACACTTCCCTAGGTACTTTTGCTAGATGATCAACTCAAACAGAAAACAAACTAAATATCCTTAAATAATCCTATTTATAAACCTGGGTAATTAAATTTTCTCACACACATTAAACTGCATTTATAAATTTACTATATTCTATTTTAAACACTTTAATTGCCTCTAACAAGTAAACCTTTCTAAGAACATACTGTAGGTAAATACATTAGAATAAAGTTTTAAATATAATTAAGTTCTAAGTAGTCTCATAGTTTCTAAATTTAGCCAATTACTTGCACCTTTCAATTTAAAAACAATTACGCACTCATTTTCAACTGTATTTACAAGACTAATCTGTATGTACTCTAACAGGCCTAATTTTCTGAAACATAATTTTTTTGAGAGAGAGAGAGACAGAGTGAATGCGCTCATGAAAGGTGGGGAGGGGCCCAAGGATAGGTCGAGAATTTTAAGCTGACTCTGTGTTGAGCGTGGAACCTGACATGGGGCTCGATCTCACAGCTCTGAGATCACGACCTGAGCCGAAATCGAGTGGGACACTTAATCAACTGAGCCACCGAGGGGCCCCTAAAACATAGTATTTTAAAGACCAAACACACTGATTATTCCTAAACTTAATTCAAAAATATTAATTCTAAGCATTTAATAAATGAAATTTATTACCTATATTTACTCCTAACTTTACCATGGATAAAAGACCCATTAAGGAATGTGTGGTCTCAACGTGTGGTCCTAGACCAGCAGCACCAGTATTACTTGGTAAATTGTTAGAAATGCAAATTATGGGGCCCAACCCAGAAGTACTAAATCAGAGGTTCTTGAGAAGGGGCCCATCATTTTTGTTTTACTAGATTTTCAGGTGATTCTGACACACACTAAAGACTGAGAATCACTGATTTATTGTAGTGTCAAATATTCAGAGACAGTTTTGTCCGAAAACACAAATACAAAAGACTTCAGTTCAGCGGTCCTGTGAGATGAGAAGCAATTCTAAAATAGGGAAATCTACCTCATGCTTAAGAAGGAAACAATATGAAGGGCTCAATCTTATCATCAGTTACCATGAGAGCAGACAGGTTGTTTATCAAGGTGAGGTTGTTCTCCCTCATCTACCCTTCCGCCCGCCTTAAGAAATGAGACTAAGACTGTAGACATCTAGGGTCACTCTCCTCCACTTACCTACACTGTGAGTTTTGGGAGTTTAATAGTTACTGCAACAACTGGTCCTCCAAATCTTTTAGAACCACTTTCATGGGTTCAAAATAAACTATTATCTAACTCTTAGATAATGCACATCTGCAATTTCTAATGTAAAATATAACTTTTCTAACATCTTCACTGGATTTTGCTTTTTCAGCTCATTTTAATATCTTTCTAACCCTAAAGAAGTTTCAATGACAACCCACCCTATCCTTTACCTAATTTAACTTGTTTAACATCATACATGATAGAGCTCTGCATTCTTCTCACATTTTTTCCCCCGTCTGACAGGGCCATCACTCTTAGAAATACGAAGATAACACTCAAATAGATTCTACATCCCTTATTTTTTTGTCTGGCTCAGTTTCTTCATCAGAAAAATGGGATAACAGTATCTATCTTATAGAGTTGTTATTAGAATTAAATATTTGGTAATGCCCATGTTCCTGGCAACTATTATTTTTGTTGCTGTTTCCTCCCAAAAGCTCATGTTTTAATCACTAAAACTAAATGAAAATAAATTTTAAACAAGACTGAGATGTGTTTCAAGTATATTGTCACCAAGTGGGAAAACAGAGTTGACATAGCAGGGTGGTTTATGATAATAACTAATCACAGTAAGTTGAGACTTAAACTTGATAAATCTATTTATTTATACTTATTTATTACTATATGATCCAGTAAAGTGAATACTTTTAAAGGCTAGGTGAAATATGTCAGAGAAAGACATATATTGTATGATTTCATTCATGTGGAATTAAAGAAACAAAACATGAACATAGGGGAAAGGAGGGAAAAATAAAATAAGGGGAAATCAGGGAGGGAGACAAACCATAAGAGACTCTTAAATATAGGAAACAAACTGAGGGTGGCTAGAGGGGAGGTGGGTAGGGGGGATGGGGTAACTGGGTGATGAGCATTAAGGAGGGCACTTGATGTAATGAACACTGGGTGTTATATGCCATTGATGAATCATTAAACTCTGCCTCAAACTGATAATACACTATATGTTAATTAATTGATTTTAAAATTTAAAAAATGAAAAAAAAAAAAGAAAAAGGCTGCATAGTACAGGCTTATGGTCATGTTCTTGAACAAGAGCTATACTCAAGGTCCAAAAATTTTTCTTGAATCAAGTCATAATTTACTCTTTAGGCAGAAACAAGAATTGCATCATAAGATGTTTTCTTTGTAATTGTTATTAACTAAAGCAATGATGTGATAAGTTCCTTAATGTGTCTAAGTCCCAATTATGGTTTTCTAAGGGGAAACTATTTAATGTTGGGGTCAGAAAACACTAAAAGCTAGTAAGAGCAAAAGCAGCCACCTAGGAGAGTAAAGGCATCAGTAACACTAACAGCACAGTAGGTGGTTTGTTTATAGAAAGAATAAAATCAAAAACATTTGACCAAAATTTTATCTAATTCATCCTTAGTATGTCAACAATAAAGCTATTTTATCAACATCATTACTGAACCCAAAATGGGGCAACATCACTATAACAAACTGGGTCCTG
Organism: Ursus maritimus; assembly: GCF_017311325.1. Lineage (NCBI taxonomy): Eukaryota > Metazoa > Chordata > Mammalia > Carnivora > Ursidae > Ursus > Ursus maritimus. The sequence goes on along the minus strand of NW_024427107.1, from coordinate 50,236,871 downwards.
GAGTGCAGCCAATCTACAAGCGTGGATCTGTCTGTACAAGAAATACTACGATAGTACACAGGACATTTTAAAGAATTGAAGGAAGGGTGAGAGACAATAGGAAACTTAAGCATAAAAATCTGAAATAAAGGTCGTCACAAGCAGAAAGGGCAAAAGAAATCTTTCAAACAGATACTGACAGATACACACTCTGAAAGACACAATTAAAAAAAAAGAAAAATCCTATAGCCAAATACATTGGGTAGGCAGCTGCAAAAAAACAGAGTTCTCATTTTAAGTAAAGGCTAACTAGAAACAAAGCACCACCTACTTTTCACTTGTATATACACATGTTGCCTCTCAAAGGAGTCAATCTAGGAAGCTATACTTATTCTAAAAATGGTGATCAAATTGTTGCTGGAGCACTAATTTCTTGAACTGCCTTTAGAACTCTGGAGGCATAACTTCATAGACCCACAATGTTTTTACACCCAAATGCTATTTTCTGGCTTTACCACCCATCATTTTCACTTGTTGTGTTCCAAATGAAAAAGAGCTCTAAATCCTCATTTACAAACAAGAAAATATAGGCCCAAAGAGATTAAGTAAATGGACAAATTCTTTCAGCAAGTTAATGATAGGATGTACCTGCCCACCTGACTGTGGTCATCACTGGGACATCACAAGGCCTAACTTGTGTCAGAGATCTGGGGGCACCATAAATATTAAACAATATGCCATGAGTTGATAATGCAGCTTCAACAGGAGAGGAGAGGAATTTTAAAACTGCAACCCTGAAGGCGAGTGTCAAATATAGTAGTTGGCTCACTAAATGTTTTTGAATGAATGAATCCAATGTATATGTTTGGGCTCATTAAAATACTGATCATATGCCTTTCTGGTTAAGTTACACCACATATTTCTGAATTCTCCATCTATCTAGAGGCTGGTCACCTATCATTTGTTTTCAATTAGGCAACTAAAAACTCATTTTAAAAAATCCTTTATTCAAACACTTTAAAGGTTCAGTCCTCCTCCTTGGTCCCACCTTTAGGAGAATTCTGCATCCAGTTAACACTTCAAAGCAAAAATATAGTATTTTTCATTTTTCATTTTCATTTTCCTTTTTCATTTTTTAATTCCATAAACAGGAATTCTAAAGACAATTTGTTATGTAAAATTAAGATTTTAATATTCAAGTTTCTTCAAAGTTTAAATTACACACCTACACACCAGGTCAATAGATGTCTCCACTGTTTCACTGCTTTAAAATGAATGGCAGGATGTGGGGTTATGGATAGATTTTACACTCTGTGAGCTTTTCTCTATTTTCTAAACTCGAATGCTAAGTTTACTCTCATAACACCAAAATGCACATTAGAACAACTAACAAAAATGAAATATAAATGACTAGGAGAGGTCTGCCACTTATTAACTCAGAGGAGGTCAATGACACTGGAGAAGTTATCATATGCAATACCTCTTCAGCGAACGCTTTTTAAAATTCCATCAGATATGAGTATCGTGCCTTTATGACTGATTTGTTCTAATGTACATTTCGGTGTTAAGACAGTAAACTTATGAGCAGTAGAGAGTTTAGAAAATAGAGAAAAGCTCACAGAGTATAAAAGGTACGAAACTTTTATGGTGGGGGAAAAAAAACTAACACAAGAATGGGTGTAGGGGATCATTGAGAAAAAAAAAAAAAGTCTCTAAGTTCTGCCATCTCAAGACCACACAGCCTTTCAAAGTACATGGCACAAAAATCACCTTAGGTTCCAGTGTAAATTAAGCATTTTCTTTTCCAAAGTAATATTAAGTGCTGAAGTGAATCCTAACAGTTGACAAATATCAAATAAAAACACTGAGCCAAACCAAAACACCAAACCCGGCACGGCGTTCTTAATTACCTCAAAGACGAAAAACACCTGCATCATAATTGGTTCAATAATCACCTCCCAGTGGGAGGGGAAAAAGAATGGATCAGACCCTCCGAACACTTGGCGGGGTAAAGAAAGTCGACTCTAGGTGAAGAAAGCAGGAAGAGCAGAGCAGGGAAAGCTACGACGCACACTGCAGAAAGTCTTCCGTCCCCCGAGCAGAGCCAGTCCTTCCCTCCTCACCCCCTCCCTGCCTCCCGCCCAGACACACCTGCCAACGCCCGGCCGCGAGACCCCCGCGCACCCAGTTCACGTCCGGCGCCAGCCGGGGCCGCGCACTGCCACCCCGAGCCCTGGCCGCCGCCGCCCCGCCTCCCGCCCCAGCCCTCAGCCCGGGACGGCCGCGCGGGAGGCGAAGGAAGGCTGGGCTCACCAGGTCCCTCCGGGCTGGACGGCGCCGGGGGCCGGTGGGGCAGGGACCCGCACCCGGGGTCCCCCTGGGCGGGCTCCCTCAGGTAATCCTCGAAGCGCACCTGCCGGGCTTCGCCGCCACCCCCGAAGCCCCACAGGCGGTTGGCAGTGCCCCGCAGAAGGCGCCCGCTCTTCCCCGTGAATGTGGTCAGGTAGTCCATGCTGCGGCGGGGCAGGGGCCCAGGAGGCCGACGGTTTCCGCGGCGGCGGCAGCCACTCGGTGCGCGCCCGCCTGCCCCTGCGACCCGACCCGGGGGCGGTGGCTCCGCGCGCCTCACAGGAGGCGGGGAGGGGGAGGGGGCTTCCTTAGTTTGGCCCGGGGGCGGACCATCAGGAAACTATGCATCGGGGGGAGCAGAAGCGGCCAAAAGTTTTTTGAAAAGTTATTTTTGTTGCTTCCAAACTCCAAGTCAGGCAAAACTTAGCTTTTGAAGTAGGTTCATTCTTCCTGGAAGAGATGCGGGGACGAAAAGCTGGCGGCTTTTAAGCAAGCCGGACCGGTCCTATCTGCTCCTCCCCCCCCGCCGTCCGGCTCCAATGGAGCAGGCCCGCCCCGCCCCGCCCCGCCCCGTCCGGACCCGACCGGACTTTCAGGACTGCTGGGGAAAGCGGGGGAGGCTGATCTTTGGGGCCCTGAGGCCTAGCAGGGGATAAAAATGGCCCAGGGGAGGCTCTGCTGGAGTTACGTAGAGTTTGAGGGCCTAGGAGGGCAGTGTCAAAAAGTTTGTGTGTGTGTGTGTGTGTGTGTGTGTGTGTTGGGGAGGGGCACAATTCACTTCAAACTTTTGCAGCTTGTAATTTTGGGGGGCTGTGTGAGGGTAGGGAGGTAGGAGGGACGGTTATTTTAAGGCAAAACTTCGTAGTTAAAACCAACTTAGATAAAATGCTTCTTATGAAGCATTATGAGACCATATTCGAAGAATAAAGCATTCACAGTCACATTTCAACTTCATTGTGGCATTATGAACTGGTGTTGGAGTTTGACATTCCATGAATCTGGTGCTATAAAGCAAGGTAATTAAGGGCTTTAGTGTGCAAAAGAAGCAATGACTTTTGACAGACATTTATTACTCGATTTTGTTTCCTGTGAGATCTGGTTATTCTCTTCCCTTCACATCTGTTTATATCACTTTTAGTTTTTTTGCACGCATTAAAGAAACCCTCTTTCTTGGAATTCCCAATTTATTAATGTATGTGAAGAAAAGGTTTGAATTACTTAAGAGTTGAAGATTTAATCATAGCAAATAATAGAGTCCAGAAAATCCTTCAGGAACTTAAGCTTTTTGACAAACCATAGAGATTATCCCCTCTTCCCTTTTTTTAATTGATCTTTTTTCCACGATCACCTTTCAGCTTAAATTCTTACTAGAAAAACTTCACCATTTTAACAATAGCATCACCTTTCTACCTGGCTAAAAATACAGAATGTTTGGGCTGTCCCCCAGAGCATAACTCAGTGTTTGTGAGAAAGGACCCAGGAATCTACATATCCAGCAATCATCCGTGTGTTCAGATGTTCTGGACCTCCTGCCTGACCCAACTGGTAGAATGGTAGGTGGCTTCTAGTTTTTCTGAGATTTCTTTTTGATAAGGAAGCATTACTACTATTAGCACCACTTCTAAAATCTCCCAGAGGCTCATTAAGCTTAAAAATGGAATTGGAATGACTTAAGTCTAATTCTGATGAACTAAATTGAAATTCTTTTTCTAAAATATGTTTCACATCTTGAAATTTATCATTTAGGTTGTGATGATCATACCCAAAATGTTTGATTAAATCTGCACTTTTACATCCAACCTTATCGGGACCTGTACTCTATCGGTTCAAATACAGGTTTACATGCAGTTAGCCCATCAGTTTTTTTCTGCTTCTGTTTCCTGGAAAGCTAGAGCTGCTGGAGAAAAATGTATAACCTTGACGATTAAGTGTTTTACAAATTTTGATTTAAACTCAAGTAAGCCCTTAATGGCTCCAAAATCCTTCTATTCATATAATCAATCAGCTTTCTTTTTTATTCTTCGTATTTGTTGTCTGAACCATCACTATTCTCCTGAAGTTACTAAATTCATCACTCCAATATGTTACTTTGCCTTCTGCATGAAAAGTCATAGACCATCAAATATGAACACTCTCACTTTTCTTCCCTTTTTCTCTTGTCTACAACAAGCTCATCTCCTTTACTTTGCCTCAGAAGTAATTTCTGTCCATGCCATTCCCTCTTCAAATTAACTCTTTTTAAAAATGTATTTGAGAGAGAGAGAGGGAGAATGAGCTCACAAACGGAATATCGAGTACGGGGGAGTCTGAGGGGGACTGGTGGGGTAAGAGGGCACAGGGAGGGGCAGAGAAACAAGCAGATTCCCTGCAGCAGGGGCCTGATCCCAGGACTCTGAGATCATGACCTAAGCCAAAGGCAGATGCTTCACCAACTGAGCCACCCAGGTGCCCCTCCAAATTAACTGTTGATCTTAGTCTGGTTTATATTATCTTTGACTTGTCAATGTTATTACTTCTCTCTTGTATTATCTTCTCTCTCTTCACTCTGGATCCTTCCCCTTTCCCTATCTATATCATTCACATAAATCCTTTCCATCCTTAAAAAAAAAAAAAAAAAAAAAAAAAAAAAAGTTTCCTTATACCATGCCTGCCTCCTCCAGCAAACTTTGCCTTATTTTAAAATATGTTTATTAGGGTGCCTGGGTGGTTCAGTCAGTTGAGCACCTGCCTTGGGCTCGGGTCATGAAACCGGGGTCCTGGGATCAAGTCCTGCATCGGGCTCCCTGCTAGGTAGGGAGCCTGCTTCTCCCTCCCTCTCCCCGCCTTGTGCTCTCTCTCTCAAAGAAATAAAATCTTTAAAAAAATAAATAAAATAATATACATTCATTGACATATGATTTACAAACCATAAAATTCACCTGTTAAAGGTATATAATATAATTCAATGGATGTTGTATATTTACGCAGTTGTTAAACCATCACCAAAAATCTAATTTTTCAACATTTCTATCACCCCAAAAAGAAACCTCTTACTTATTTGCAGTCACTCCCTATGCCCACCCCCAGGAGTTGGGTGACAACTAATCTACCATTAGTCTTTATGGATTGCTATACATTTGAGCCTCAGAACTTACTCATCTTAAAATCAGAAGTTTATACCATTTGAACAACATCTCACCATTAATTCCATCCCCCACCCCCTGGCAACCACTATTCTAATCTCTGTTTCTGTGAGTTCACCTTTTTTAGATTCCACATGTAAGTGAGGTCATACAGTATTTGTCTTTCTTTGACTTTTGTTTCACTTAGCATAGTGCCCTCAATGTTCATCCATGTTGTTGCAAATGACAGGATATCCTTTTTTAATGGGTAAGTAATTTTCGTGTGTGTGTGTGTGTGTGTGTGTGTATCACATCTTCTTTATCCATTCATCCAATGATGGACATTTAGGTTGTTTCCATGTCTTTGCTATTGTGCATAATGTCGCAGTGAACATGGAAGTGCAAATATCTCTTTAAGATAGTGATTTCATTTCCTTCAGACATATACCCAGAAGTGAAACTGCTAGATCATATGGTAGTTCTAGATTTATTTTTTTGAGGACCCTCCATACTGTTTTCCACAGTGGCTGTACTAAATTTATATTCCTACCAATAGTGCATGGGATTCCCTCTCGTCCACAACCTTACCAACACTTGCTATCTCTTCTTGTTTTGATAGATAGTCATTTTAATGGGTGTGAGCTGATATCTCATTGTGCTTTTAATTTGCATTTTTCTGATGATTAGTGATGTTGAACATCTTTTTGTGTACCCGTTGGCCATTTGTATGTCTTCTTTAGAAAAATGTCTGTTGAGGTCTTCCACCCATTTTTTCATTGGATTGTTTGTTTTTTTGCTATTGAATTTTCAGTTCCTTATTTATTTTGGATATTAACCCCTTATCAGAAAAATGGTTTGCAAAGGTTTTTCTCCCATTCTTCATGTTGGGTTTTCATTTTATTGATGGTTTCCTTAGCTTTGCAGAAGCTTTTTAGTTTGATGTAGTCCTACTGGTTTAATTTGCTTTCATTGCTTGCCCTTTTGGTATCATATCCAAAAAGTCATTGCTAAGACCAATGTCATGGAGCTTTTGTCCATGTGTTTTCTTCTGGGAGTTTTATGGTTTCAGGTTTCACATTTCCATCTTTAATCCATTTCGTGTTAATTTTTGTGTATGATGTAAGTTAGAAATCCAATTTCATTCTTTTGTGTGTGAATATCCAGTTTCCCCAACACCATTTATTAAAGAGACTGTCCTTTCCCCAGTGAGTATTCTTGGCTCCCTTGTCAAATATTAATTGACAGTATATGGATGGTTTATTTCTGGGAGCTTGATTCTGTTCCACTGGTCTATGTGTCTGTTTTTATGGCAGTATTATACTGTTCTGATTACTATAGCTTTGTAATATAATTTAAAATCAGATAGTATGATGTGTCCAATTTTCTCCTTCTTTCCCAGGATTGGCTATTTGGGGTCTTTGGCAATTCTATATTAATTTTAGGATTGTTTGTTTTATTTCTGTGAAAAATGCCACTGGACTTTTGATAGGGATTGCACTGAATATGTAGAACACTTCAGGTAGTAAGGATATTTTAACAATATTGTTCTTTTTTTTTAAAGATTTTATTTATTTATTTGACAGAGATAGAGACAGCCAGCGAGAGAGGGAACACAAGCAGGGGGAGTGGGAGAGGAAGAAGCAGGCTCATAGCGGAGGAGCCTGATGTGGGGCTCGATCCCATAACGCTGGGATCACGCCCTGAGCTGAAGGCAGACACTTAACCGCTGTGCCACCCAGGCGCCCCTAACAATATTGTTCTAATACATGAACACAGAATACCTTTCCATTTATTTTTTATGTTCAATTTCTTTCCTCAACGTCTTATAGTTTTCAGAGTAGAGATCTTTCACCTCTTTGGTTAAATTTATTGCTAAGTATTTTGCTGTTTTTGGTGCTACTACAAATGGTTTGCTTTATTTCTTTTTTGGATAGTTCATGGTTAGTCTATATGAATGCAACTGATTTTCTATGTTGATTAGTATCCTGCAATTTATGAAATTCATTTATTAGTTCTAACAGTATTTTCATGGAGTCTTTAGGATTTTCTATATATAAGATCATGTTCTGCAAATAGAGACAATTATATTTCTTCCTTTCATATTTGGTTGCCTTTTATTTCTTTCCTAAATGCTCTGGCTAGAACTTTCAGTACTATGTTGAATATGAGTGGTGAGAGTGGGCACCTTTGTCTTCTTCCCAATCTTAGAGGAAAAACTTTCAAACTTTCACCATTGAGTATTATGTTAATGGGCTTGTCATATATGTGGCCTTAATTATGCTGAGGTACATTCCTTCCATACCCAATTTATTGAGAGCTTTTGCCATGGTGGCAATTTTGTCAATTTTGTTTTTCTGCATCTATTGAGATGATTGTATGATTTTTATTTTTCATTCTATTAATGTGGTATATATATAACATTTACTGATTTACATATATTGAACCATTCTTGTATCTCAGGGTTAAATCCCACTTGATCATGGTGTATGATCTTTCTAATATGCTGTCGATTTTGGTTTGCTAGTATTTTGTTAAAAATGTTTGCATCTATATTCATCAGAGATACTGTTCTGTAGTTTTCTTTCCTTGTGGACTCCTTATCTGGCTTTGGTATTAGGGTAATGCTGGCCTCCTAAAATGAGTTTGGGAGTGTTCCCTCCTCATCCATTTTTTGGAAAAGTTTCAGAAGAACTGGTGTTAATTCTTTAAATGTTTGGCAGAATTCTCCATCAAAACCATCTGGTTCTGGGCTTTTTTTTTTTTTTTTTTTTTTTTTTTGAGATGTTTTTGATGACTACTTTAGTCTCCTTACGTTTGGTCTGTTCAGATTTTCTGTTTCTTCATCATTCAATTTGAATAGGTTGTATATTTCTAGGAATTTATCCACTTCTCCTAGGTAATCCAGTTCTAGGCATACTCGTCTCTTATGAACCTTTACATTTGTGTGTTATCAGCTATAATGTCTCCTCTTTCATTTCTAAATTTATTTATAGCTATCTACTCTTTTATTTTCTTAGTCCAACTAAAGGTTTGTCACTTCTATTTGTCTTTTCAAAAAACCAACTTTTAGTTTCATTGATCTTTTCTATTGTTTTTCTGGTCTTTATTTCATTTTTCTGCTCTGATCTTTTGTTCCTTCCTTCTAACTTTTAAACTAAATTTGTTCAAAGTTCTTTTTCTAGTTCCTTGAGGTGTAAAGTTAGGTTGTTTATTTGAGATCTTTCTTTTTTCTTAAATTTTTCTATAAAATTCTCTCTTAGTGCTGATTTTACTATTTCTAATAGTTTGGGTATGTTGTGTTTTCATTTTTGTTTGTTTCAAGATACTTTTTGATTTCTCCTTTGGCCCATTGGTTGTTCAAGAGTGTGTTGTTCAATTTACACATTTATGAATTATGAATTTTTTCCAGTTTTCTTACTGTTACTGATTTCTAGTTTCATACCACTGTGGTTGGGAAAGATATTTTGTATGTTTCAACCCTTTTAAATTTGCTGAGACTTGTTTGTGACCTAACATATGATCTGTTCTGGAGAATGTTCGATGTGCACTTGAGAAGAATATGGATTCTGCTGCTGTTGGATGGAATGTTCTGTATATGTCTGTTAGGTCCATTTGGTTTAAAGTGTAGTTTAAAATCAATGTTTCCTTATTGATTGTCTGCTTGGCTGATCCATCCATTGTTGAATGTGGGATATTAAAGTCCTTTATTATTACTGTATTGTTACCTAATTCTCCCTTCACATCTGTTAGTATTTTTAAAAATATATTTAAATGCTTCAATATAGGTGTATCTGTATTAATGATTATTATATTTTCTTCATGAATTGACACCTTTGTCATTTTATAATGACCTTCTTTGTCTCTCATTATGGTTTTTGACTTAAATTCTCTTTTGTCTACCTTAAGTTAGCTACTCTTCCCCTCTTGCTTTCCATTTTCATGGAATATCCTTTCCATCTCTTCACTTTTAGGTTATGTGGTCCCTGAAGCTGATATGAGTCTCTTGTGGGCAACATATAGTTGGATCTTGTTGGCGGTTTTTTAATCCATTCAGCCACTCTATGCCTTTTGATGAGAGAATTTAATACATTTACATTTAAATTAACAGGTATAAAGACTTGCTAAGTAAGGGCTTACCAATGCCATATTATTGTTTTCTGACCATTACTTAGTTCCTTTGCTCCTTTTGTCCTCTTTTGCTGTCTTCCTCTGTAAACTGATGGATTTCCATAGTGGTATGCTTTTATTTCCTTCTTTTTATCTTATGAGTATCTACTGTAGGTTTTTGCTTTGCGGTTACCCTGAGTTTCACATAAAACATAAAAGATTATTTTAAGCTGATAACTTAATTTCAATAGCATGTAAAGACTCTTGGGGCACCTGGCTGGCTCAGTCTGTTAAGTGTCTGCCTTCGGCTTAGGTCATGATCTTGGGGTCCTGGGATCAAGCCTCATGTCAGGGCTCCCTGCTCCATGGGGAGCCTGCTTCTCCCTCTCCCTCTGCTACTGCCCCGCTTGTGGTCTCTTTCTCTCTGTCAAATTAAATAAAATCTTAAAAAAAAAAAAAAAAGACTCTACCTTTTACTCCTCCCCCATTTGTTTCTGATCTCTCAATTTACTTCTATATTGTGTATCCATTAACAAATTATTGTAGTCATACTTACTTGTAATACTTTTGTCCTTTAACCTTTTTACTAGGGATAAGTGATTAACATATCACCATGTTACAGTCTTAGAGTATTCTGATTCACTATAGACCTATCTTTACCATTGTGTTTTATATTTTCATATGTTTCTATGTTACCAATTAACATCCTTTCATTTCAGCTTGAAGAACTTTTAGCATTTATTTTAGGGCAGATATAGTGGTGATGAACTCCCTCAGCTTTTATTTGTTTGGGAAAGTCTTTAACTTGACTTCATTTCTCAAGGACAAGTTTGTCAATTCATGGAAATCATGTAATATCTAACTGGCAATTATTTTATGGGATAGAAATGTCAGCACTCAAATTTCTGATGTGATAAACAGAATCACTGATAGAATCGATAAGGTGGACTGACACTAAGCCAAGAGGTTTTGTAAGTGTTAAGAAACAGAGGAATGAATCTATTTTTCACTTAGTATATCTGTATCTGTTAGTAAACCTAAAGCCTAACTTGGTGGATAGCCAAACTGGTTACCCTTGACATAAAGGCTTTCTGTATTCAAAGTCTTACTGCTTCTTTCTCCCTTAAAAAGGTTACACTAGCATTCAAACTTACCATATGAGACTGCCACCTATGTCAAAATCACCACAGAGAGGAAGAGTATATTTGGACACAACCGTGATCAAAACATTGAACAATATATGGCAAAGATTCAATTTGACAGAATGGGAAAGAACTTAATATTGATTAAAAACAAATTCCCCTTTAGTAGGTGCCAATCCTGGATATAATCATTGCAAACCCTATTAAAAACCAAGTAATTTTTGCTCAATTTGAAAACTGTCTAAAAAGTGCTAACTACTACACTTGTCAGAAAAAACAAATACACATGTAGGTAATCAAATCAAGCAAGGACCTAAGAACAGCATCATTGAGAATTATAAGTGAAACTTAAGTCACAGTAGCTCACATCAACTTGCCCCATATAGTTATTTGAGGACTATTTCTATACCCTGTCAAAGATTAGAATTATGTAAGTAATTACAGCTCAAAATACTCCATATCTGGAATGTGGCAGCTTCTGCCTCTGGATCAGTTTCACTTAGCTCATTGAACAAGTGCCAAGAGATATTACCATTTATATTCAAAGTTGTGAAAACTTAACAAGGCTTTAAAAGTCTTCAGGATCAATAGCCAATCAAAATCCCCATAGAGAAGTATTATGGTATGAAGGCAAATATTTGCAGTCTCTTTCCACTGCAGATTTCTCTTTCCGTCTGTACTCTGTGTGGGGTTGCAGTATAGTATTTATTTCTACAGATGGGACTATATGCATAGCCATGAAGTAGTCTACTCTTAGGCTCTGTCTTTCTGGATTCTTCCTCTCCACCCTTGTTCCACTTTTCTCTTAGTTCTATAATAGGTCTTTATATGTTGTTGAAACTTCTTATTTGTGTTTACTGAATAGAATTCTGATATTTCATGTTCTTAATCTAAAAAAGCTGGTAAGTGAAATGTTTGGATGTGTGGTATATTAAATGCTTTATTTTAATATATTAATTTTAGTATTAGTATCAAATATTTTGAAGTTATATAATAGTTATGTTTTTGAGTAATTTTAGGTTAGAATGTATTAGAAATAATTGTCCTTTCTTTGCTCTGTATTTTTTAAATGTATTTAAAAAACGTGAAGGAAAAAATGAAAAGAAAGAGCAAAGTAATTTGGGAGAAACTTAAACCTGTTGTTAGTTATTACTTTTATACCAAGATGACAAGTTCCAGTTTCAACTTAGAGCTGCTAATTAGGCTTTTTCCCCCCCCTGTTGGTAGGGGAAACTGAACCCCGGGCTCTATCAATGCAAGAAAAAAACAAAGCATGGCGTTAAAAAGAGAACCTGACTACAAGTCCACCCATCTCTCTTAAAGAAAGTACTTAGCAGCAGTGCTAAGTTCTTATCAATATTCCACTTATTTCAAGCCATGGTACATGAACAACTGATAAGCACTGAGCATAATATTTGAAAGGAAGAGAACCTATCCTCTTACCAAAGTGTTTGGAGATTCCCTGACTCCCCACTTTCCTATCACAAGTAGCATTTTGGAGAGATGCTAACAATGCCAGGTGAATCAGCCAAGATTCAGGCAGCATGTAGGAAGAGAAACTGTACATACTTGGATGGTCAATCTTTAAATGATCCAGCACTAACTGGATAGGTTTAACTTTTTTTTTTTTTTAAAGATTTTATTTATTTATTCGACAGGATAGAGACAGCCAGCGAGAGAGGGAACACAAGCAGGGGGAGTGGGAGAGGAAGAAGCAGGCTCATAGTGGAGGAGCCTGATGTGGGGCTCGATCCCATAACGCCGGGATCACGCCCTGAGCCAAAGGCAGACGCTTAACCGCTGTGCCACCCAGGCGCCCCAAGGTAGGTTTAACTTTTAAAATAATCATGCACTGGTTATTTTCTCCCATTGCAGATCTACTCTCACATCTCAGTTTTCTCGGAAAGCAGCAGAGACGGCAATATAACCATATTCTGTGTTGCCCTAACAGGCATGAAGGAAAGTTTGACCACGTCCAGCCTCCTCTCAAGAGAGAAGCAGGCCACACCCACCTATCCCACTCCCCTGTCCCTATTCAGGGACTCCTATGGGCACTGGGCTAGCGCTATACAACCAACAGCATCAGCAGCAATGGCATGCAAAACATTTATTGAATGAGGTGACAAGGCCTCTTTGTGCCTATCCTACTGGTTTTCTGAGAGTCAAGGAAGGGGTGGGAGGAGATTCCTAAAATATAAAGAGAAATTTTATAATAATGTTGTTAGACTCTCAGATTGAGCTGGTCCTGCTAACATTGCATGATATATAAGCACACGTATTTATGTTTGCTCATTAAACTCTATATGTTGTGTGACATGAAATCCCAGCTTCTAGTTTCTCCCCTCTTGAATCCAACTCCAACACTTGCACCCAGGGTAATCTTAAATCTGCAGATCTAATTGTTGCTTTTCCTCTACTTTAAAAACACTCCTTGTTCACAGCAGTAGCTTTCTGTTGATAATAAGAATTGGCTGTGAAATCTTTTTCAAGATGCAAATTTCCCAACTGGATCCCAGAGATCCTGATTCCAGGGCTGTAGGGTGGGGCTCAGGAGCCTAAATTTTCCAATTATGAGCCATGTTTGAGATTTGCTCCTTTGTAGCTCTTCCGGGTGCTTCTGCATATTTAGCTCATGGGAATCACACATTACTTTCTGAAATAAGGCCATACATAAGACTAGTTTTGGCAAATACTGAGCAGAAGTGCTGTATGTGTTTTATACTCACATGCGTAAAGAATGGTCTCTGTTTAAAATCCAGACAATGTTTCCCACTCCAAATACCTCTGCCCCTGCCTCAGCAACGAAGGATGCTACCTGCTCCAGATGGTACAGCTACTAGATGGGGACGCCATCTGCAACATCCTGGATGCCTGAGAAACCTTGTGGATCAGAACTCCTCCTCCCTAACCTCAGCCTGAACTGGACGTGTAATATGGTCAAGAGATAGATCAAGAAATAGACACTATTTACAGCAAGCCACCCAGGTTTGGGGGTTCATTTGGCACTGTAGCATACAAGGGTGTTGCAAATGTTTACATTTATTTTTTTTAAGATTATTTATTTATTTATTTATTTATTTGACACAGAGAGAGACAGCCAGTGAGAGAGGGAACACAAGCAGGGGAAGTGGGAGAGGAAGAAGCAGGCTCCCAGGGGAGCAGGGAGCCCAATGCAGGGCTTGATCCCAGGACCCTGGGATCACGTCCTGAGCCAAAGGTAGATGCTTAACGACTGAGCCACCCAGGAGCCCCTACATTTATTTTTATTACATATGCTGAATTACTATAGGTTCCCCCCACTATCTGAAAGTGGGGAATTCCTATGAAACCTTTCATCAGTCAAAAACGCTATAAAAAGAAGCAATTGCCATTAATGTATATGGAAAAATGTTTGAGCATTCCCAGAATAACAAAAAGAACAACCTCTCTTCGGCTTTGCTGATATCTTAGGACACATCCTGCTAATGGATGCACAAAATAAATTGAGATAAAGATGCTCACAGACATAGTTCAAGGCTACGAGGGCTTGATGCTGAGATGCTGAGTGTAGTTCCCAGGGAAGGAGTTTGGCAGGGCTGTTCTCCCTGCTGGGGGTGCTGGCTGCCTCTGTAAGGACTTGCTGCAGAACAAATGCTGAATGCTATTTTCACTTTTGCCTTTTGTCCATCAGAGCAAAAATCCTCTTTGGATTTCCTTTGGTTATCGAAAAGAGATATTAATGTAGGTAGGTCTTGTATAAAGGTGAAGTGGTGTAGCCTCAAGTTTCAAAAAGCAGGGGATACCTGTATACTGAAGATCAGCTGATTTATGCTGTCAAGATAGTACATTTTACTTCCAGGACTGTCTCATCATTTTCATATTCTGAGAAGTATTCTGAGGTTGCAAGACTATTAATCTTTTCTATCATTTAAACTATGTATGTGAATAAGGATTTTCTCGACATTACACAACCAAAAGCAAACAACCAAAACACAGTAAGTAGAATGCTGAGGCTCTGATGCTGAAAAGAATCCATCCATCATCTGTCATTCCCAGTTTTAAACTGGTGTTTCATTTATATCAGCCTCATTCTCTCAATATATGTCTTTATAATCAGAAAATATAGTAAATTTGGGGCAGGAGTTAAGATGGCGGAGGAGTAGGGGACTCCTTTTTCAGCCGGTCCCCTGAGTTGAGCTGGATAAGTACCAGACCAGCCTAAACAACCACGGAACCAGCCTGAGACGCAGGAAGATACATCTGGATCTCTACAAATGAACATCTCCAGTGCTGAGTATTGAGGTACGAAGCAGGGAGCCGTGAAACCGCGCACAGATATCGGAAGACAAACGGAAGGGGGAGGGAGCTGCCGCGTTCGGGTGCCGGGAAGCGGTAGCCACCTGCACGGGGGAGCGGGCGGGCTCACGGACGGCACCCACAAGAGAGCGGACTGAGACCATGAGCCGGGTGCGTGCGCCACCAGGCATCTCGCGGAACACCAGAATCCTGGTGTGCTCACTGGATCCAGACTGAGACCGGGAGCTCCCGGAGCGCGCGCGTAGGGCGGCTGGCGGCTGGCGGGCCACCTGCACGGGGTAGCGGGCGGACTCGCTGTCGGCACCTGCGAAACAGCATACTGAGACCCTGAACCGGGTGCACGCCACCAGGCTTCTCACGGAACTCTGGAATCCCGGTGTGCTCACCGGGCATAGACTGAGACCCGGAGATCCGGGAGCGCGCGGGGCGGCTGGCGGCTGGCGGCGTTAGAAACACAAAGGACAGAGACGCGCCGGCCCTGGAAGTGAGGGCAGGGACGCCCGGGTGTGGGGCGCACATCCCGGGACGCCGCAGGGTTGAGCAGCACCAACAGTAACGGAGTTAAAGTGGCCAGAACATCAGTGGAGAATGGGCCGCAATCCCTCTGTTCTGTGACAATTCAGCCTCTGCTACTCTGACTCTCAGAAGAGGCACAGCAGACCGCCAGGGAAAGCCGCCAGAGAACAAAAGCCTGGAAATACCGGCTCAGAGCGTGCCCATCCCCATCCCCCCTCGCAGGGGACACGGAGACTCTACCCAAACAGGGTTGCCTGAGTATCGGCGCGGCAGGCCCCTCCCCCAGAACACAGAAGGCAGGCTGAAAAATCAAGAAGCCCACAACCCGGGCGCCTGGGTGGCGCAGTCATTGAGCGCCTGTCTTCGGCTTAGGGCCTGATCCCGGCGTTCTGGAAAGGAGTCCCTCATCGGGCTCCTCCGCTGGGAGCCTGCTTCTTTCTCTCCCACTCCCCTGCTTCTGTTCCCGTTCTTGCTGACTGTCTCTCTCTCTCAGATAAATAAATAAATAAAATCTTTAAAGAAGAAGCCCACATCCCTAAGATCCCTATAAAACAAGGGGCACGGCCTGGGACCCAGTCAATAATTTGGGCTCTGGACAACCCCGCAACCTCTCCTCATCAGAATGACAAGAAGGAGAAGCCCCCCACCCCCACCTCAGCAAAGAAAAGACAGTGAGTCTGTGGCTTCTGCCACAGAAATAATGGATGTGGATGTAACCAAATTATCAGAAATGGAATTCAGAGCAACGATGGTCAAAATGATGAGTAGAATTGAAAAAAGTATTAACGAAAAGGTTACTGAGAATATAGAATCCCTAAGGACAGAAATGAGAGTGAATCTGACAGAAATTAAAAATTCTATGAGCCAAATGCAGGCAAAACTAGAGGCTCTGACGGCCAGGGTCACCGAAGCAGAGGAACGGGTTAGTGAATTGGAGGATGGGTTAATAGAGGAAAAAAACGAAAATAGAAGCTGGTCTTAAAAAAATCCACGCCCACGAATGTAGGTTACGGGAGATTACTGACTCAAAGAAACGATCCAATGTTAGAATCATTGGCATCCCCGAGGGGGCGGAGAAAAACGGAGGTCTAGAAGAGATATTTGAACAAATTGTAGCTGAAAACTTCCCTAATCTAGCGAGGGAAATAAACATTAGTGTCCAAGAGGCAGAGAGGACCCCTCCCAAGCTCAACCACGACAAACCTATGCCACGTCACGTCATAGTGCATTTCGCAAATATTAGATCCAAGGATACAGTATTGAAAGCGGCCAGGGCAAAGAAATTTCTCACGTACCAAGGCAAAGGCATCAGAATTACGTCAGACCTGTCTACACAGACCTGGAATGAGAGAAAGGGTTGGGAGGACATTTTTAAAGCTCTTTCAGAGAGAAACATGCAGCCAAGGAACCTTTATCCAGCAAGGCTGTCATTCAGAATTGATGGAGAAATAAAGACATTTCAGAATCGCCAGTCATTAACCAATTTCGTAACCACGAAACCAGCCCTACAGGAGATATTAAGGGGGGTTCTATAAAGGTAAAAAGGCCCCAAGAGTGATACACAAAAGAAAGTCACAACCAATACAAACAAAGACTTTACTGGCAACATGGCAGAATTAAAAGCATATCTCTCAGTTCTTAGTGCCAATGTGAATGGCTTGAACGCTCCCATAAAACACCACAGGGTTGCAGATTGAATAAAAAGAAATGACCCATCTATTTGCTGTCTACAAGAGACTCATTTCAAACCCAAAGATGCATTCAGACTGAGAGTAAGGGGATGGAGTACCATCTTTCATGCAAATGGACCTCAAAAGAAAGCTGGGGTAGCAATTCTCATATCAGATAAATTGGATTTTAAACTACAGACTATAGTTAGAGATGCAGAAGGGCACTATATTATTCTTAAAGGAAGTATTCAACAAGTGGATATGACAATTATAAATATATATGCCCCCAACAGGGGAGCAGCAAGATACACAAAAATAAAGAGACATATAGATAAAAATACATTAATAGTAAGGGACCTCAACATTCCACTATCAGAAATAGACAGAACACCCTGGCAAAAACTAAGCAAAGAATCAAAGGCTTTGAATGCCATACTGGACGAGTTAGACCTCATAGATATATATAGAACACTACACCCCAGAACCAAAGAATACTCATTCTATTCTAATGCCCATGGAACATTCTCTAGAATAGACCATGTTCTGGGACACAAAACAGGTCTCAACTGATACCAAAAGACTGAAATTATCCCCTGCATATTCTCAGACCAGCTCTGAAATTGGAACTCAACCACAAGGAAAAATTTGGAAGAAACTCAAACACTTGGAGACTAAGAACCATCCTGCTCAGGAATGACTTGATAAACCAGGAAATCAAAAATCAAATTAAACAATTTATGGAGACCAATGAGAATAAAAATACAACAGTCCAAAACCTATGGGATACTGCAAAGGCAGTCCTAAGGAAATACATAGCCATCCAAGCCTCACTCAAAAGAATAGAAAAATCTAAAATGCAGTTTTCATATTCTCACCTCAAGAAGCTGGAACAGCAACAGAGGGACAGGCCTAATCCACGCACGAGGAAGCAGCTGACCAAAATTAGAGCAGAAATCAATCAATCAGAAACCAGAAGTACAGTAGAGCAGATCAACAGGACTAGAAGCTGGTTCTTTAAGAGAATCAATAAAATTGACAGACCACTGGCAAGACTTATCCAAAAGAAAAGAGAAAGGACCCAAATTATTAAAATTATGAATGAAAAAGGAGAGGTCACAATGAACACCATTGAAATTGGAAGGATTATTAGAAATTTTTATCAACAGCTATATGCCAATAAACTAAGCAATCTGGAAGAGATGGAATCCTTCCTGGAAACCTATAAACTACCAAGATTGAAACCAGAAGAAATTGATTCCTTAAACAGGCCAATTAATTATGAAGAAATTGAGTCAGTGATAAACAACCTTCCAAATAACAAAACTCCAGGCCCGGACGGTTTTCCTGGGGAATTCTACCAAACATTCAAAGAAGAAATAATACCTATTCTCCTAAAGCTATTTCAAAAAATAGAAACAGAAGGAAAGCTACCAAACTCATTCTATGAGGCCAATATTACCTTGATCCCCAAACCAGGCAAAGACCCCCTCTTACAGACCAATTTCCCTAATGAATATGGACACCAAAATCCTCAACAAGATCCTTGCTAATAGAATCCAACAGTACATTAAAAGGATTATCCATCATGATCAAGTGGGATTCATACCTGGGATGCAAGCGTGGTTCAATATTCGCAAATCAATCAGCGTGATACATCATATCAAGAAAAGACTCAGGAACCATATGATCCTCTCAATTGATGTCGAAAAAGCATTTGACAAAATACAGCATCCTTTCCTGATTAAAACCCTTCAGAGTGTAGGAATAGAGGGTACATTTCTCAATCTCATAAAAGCCATCTATGAAAAGCCTACTGCAAATATTATTCTCAATGGGGAAAAGCTGGAAGCCTTTCCCTTAAGATCAAGACCTCGACAAGGATGCCCACTCTCGCCACTATTATTCAACATAGTACTAGAAGTCCTTGCAACAGCAATCAGACGACAAAAAGGGATCAGAGGTATTCAAATCGGCAAAAAGAAGTCAAAATGTCTCTCTCACAGATGACATGATACTCTATATGGAAAACCCAAAGAAGCCACTCCCAAACTATTAGAAGTTATAGAGCAATTCAGGCGTGGCGGGATACAAAATCAATGCTCAGAAATCAGTTGCATTTCTATACATGAATAACGAGACTGAAGAAAGAGAAATTAGGAATCCATCCATTTACAATAGCACCAAAAACCATATGTTACCTTGGAATTAACTCAACCAGAGCGTAAAGGACCTATATTCTAGAAACTATAAATCACTCTTGAAAGACATTGAAGAAGACATAAAAGATAGAAAGATATTCCATGCTCATGGATCGGAAGAATTAACATAGTTAAAATGTCCATGCTACCCAGAGCAATCTACACTTTCAATGTTATCCCGATCAAAATACGAGGACATTTTCAAAGAACTGGAACAAATAGTCCTTAAATTTGTATGGAAACAGAAAAGGCCCTGAATCTCAAGGAACTGTTGAAAGGAAAAACAAAGCTGGGGGCATCACAATGCGGTTCGAGCAGTACTACAAGCTGTGATCACAAAGACAGCATGGTACTGGCACAAAAACAGACACATAGACCAATGGAACAGAATAAGAGCCAGAAATGGACCCTCGGCTCTTTGGGCAACTAATCTTTGATAAAGCAGGAAAAAACATCTGGTGGGAAAAAGAGACAGTCTCTTCAATAAATGGTGCTGGGAAAATTGGACAGCTACATGCAAAAGAATGAAACTTGACCACTCTCTCACACCATACACAAAGATAAACTCCAAATGGATGAAAGACCTCGATGTAGACAGGAATCCATCAAAATCCTAGAGGAGAACATAGGCAGCAACCTCTACGACATCGGCCAAAGCAAACTTTTTCATGATACATCCCCAAAGGCAAGAGAAACAAAAGATAAAATGAATTTATGGGACTTCATCAAGATTAAAAGTTTCTGCACAGCCAAGGAAACAGTCAGAAAAATTAAGAGGCAGCCCACGGAATGGGAGAATATATTTGCAAATGACACTACAGATAAAGGACTGGTATCCAAGATCTACAAAGAACTTCTCAAACTCAATACACGAGAAACAAATAAACAAATCAAAAAATGGGCAGAAGATATGAACAGACACTTTTCCAACGAAGACATACAAATGGCTAACAGATACATGAAAAAATGTTCAAAATCATTAGCCATCAAGGAAATTCAAATCAAAACCACACTGAGAATACCACCTTACGCCAGTTAGAATGGCAAAAATAGACAAGGCAAGAAACAACAATTGTTGGAGAGGATGTGGAGAAAGGGGATCCCTCCTACATTGTTGGTGGGAATGCAAGTTGGTACAGCCACTCTGGAAAACAGTGTGAAGGTCCCTTAAAAAGTTAAAAATTGAGCTACCCTATGATCTAGCCATTGCACTACTGGGTGTTTACCCCGAAGATACAGATGTAGTAAAGAGAAGGGCCATATGCACCCCAATGTTCATAGCAGCAATGTCCACAATAGCTAAATCGTGGAAGGAGCCGAGATGCCCTTCAACAGATGACTGGATTAAGAAGTTGTGGTCCATATATACAATGGAATATTACTCAGGTATCAGAAAGAACGAGTTCTCAACATTTGCTGCAACATGGACGGCACTGGAGGAGATAATTGTAAGTGAAATAAGTCAAGCAGAGAAAGACAATTATCATATGATTTCTCTCATCTATGGAACATAAGAACTAGGATGATCAGTAGGGGAAGAAAGGGATAAAGAAAGGGGGGGTAATCAGAAGGGGGAGTGAAGCATGGGAGAGTATGGACTCTGAGAAACAAACTGAGGGCCTCAGAGGGGAGGGGTGTGGGGGAATGGGATAGACCGGTGATGGGTAGTAAGGAGGGCATGTATTGCATGGTGCACTGGGTGTTATACGCAACTAATGAATCATCGAGCCTTACATCGGAAACCGGGGATGTAGTGTATGGTGACTAACATAATATAATAAAAAATCATTAAAAAAAAAAGAAACCAAAAAAAAAAATATCGTAAATTTGAACTTGGAGAATGCACATATGCCCATAAAATGCCATTTTTATGTTATATATATTGGTTTTATGTAAAACTTATTAGAAAAGTTTTGAAAAGAATTTCTTTTAGAGCTACAAAGGGTAAGTCCCGATTTTCTTTCACACAATGTCCTTAACATATTAATAGCAAACTTATTTGACCTGAGAGAGGACTTGGTGTTTATCTAGTTGAGCCATTTATTTTTATTGATTTGTGATCAAGGCCCAGATTCATGAAGTGAGTCTCAAGGTCATATACCTGAGTCAGCACAGAGCCAGAAGAACCCAGGGCTTTCCTACAGGGAGTGCAGCCACATGAAGTGCTCCATCTTTGGGCTGAGCAATTAATTGTGACGCTCTCAATTTCCCCAAACATTTGTTGAAGTGGCATGATGTCCCATAAAGTGTTTTTCAGATGTGAAAGCTAGGTCAAACTATCGATTTATTTTTGAGATTTAGCTTTTTATATCTGTCTGTAAAATAAGAGCAAATAATGCCTATCTTATAGCTCTACTGTGATTAGAAAGGATATCGCTTATGTACCATGTGAGGTCCACTGTTCTTTGTCCTTAAAGGAATAAATTTAGATTTATTACCTTCAGATGTCAGCCTGTACTTCTAGATCAGGGTTCAGCAAAGAATGGTCCATGGATCAAATCTGGCCTGGCACCTGTTTTTGTGAATGTGGTTTTATTGGAATATAGCCACTTACGTATTGTCTGTGGCCGCTTTGGGGCTACAGCAGCAGAGGTGACTAGTTGTGACAGGGACCTTATGGCCCAAAAGCCTAAAATAGTTACTCCCTTGCTATGTTCAGATAAATTCTGTTGACCTATGTTCTAGATTGCTGAGGTCATTTTGAAACTTGATTCTTGATTCTTTTATCCACAGTATCATTCAATATCTCTTTCACTGAGTCAGCCATAGACTTGTCTCCTTTTACACTGTTCATAGAAATGTGTAAGGAGACATGGGGAAGGAGAGGCCCAAGACACACCACAAGAGACCACCTTCACGGCTGACAGTGACTACCATTCCCTGGACTCAGTTATCTGAAGAAGTATGGACCCACTAAATGATATTATCAGTCAGTTCTCATTTATCAACAGTGTCGTGAGTTTGTTAAATGCCTTTTAATATGCAGAAGATGATGAGGTACAGACCCCTCTTTTTTTCCCTCCCAAGTGGTTTCAAACCTATGTTGTTTCTATTTCCTTCAACTCCATTTCAACCCCATTTTTTGAAATTTGAATTATTCTTCTAGCTACAGTTTTCTGGCAGATTTCCTATTATCTGTGTGGAGATTGGTTAGTTGTCATCAAACCTGATTATTATTCTTCCTGGGCACAACTACATTTCCCAGTTTTCTTTTCGATCAGGGGTGGCCAAGTGACTAAGTTCTAGCCAATGGAAGGCTTGCAAAAGTCATGCGTGTTACTTCCAGGCCTGGCCCACAAGAGCATCCCATTGGTAACCCTCCATGATCTTTTCCTTTTCATACCCTGGAAGCAGATGAGCATGGAGACCTGAGAGGCCATTTATTAAAGATGGCAAAGCCACAGCTAGAAAGAACCTGGGTCCCTGAATCCATCCTTAGAGGGGAGCCACCCACACCACTCAAGAACATTTTGGACTTGAACGTGAAATAAATTTCTATTGTATTTAAACCATTATATATGTATTTTGATGTTGTTATGAAAGATAATGTGTCAAAAATACACTTATCATTCCTATTATATTACTACCAAAATACCACAGTAAAATATCCTAATAACTCAGTTTTCTGTACCAAAAGGTTACAATTCATGTAAAGTGAATGTGGGTGGTCTTTCACTATATTCTTACTTACCTTGGCCTAAACATGTCCATTTCACTGTTTTTGTTTTGTATTCTAGTAGCTCATTCTTCTTAATTGAGAAAAATAAAGCAAAATAGGCATTACACTTGTTCTGCCTTTCTGTTAGTGCACATCTTCCTCAAAAAGAGAGCCTCACATTTCCTTCTTGTTCTCTTTTAGTCTAGGACTTCCCTTTTCAACAGAATGGCCCTAATTTCTTTACTGTTTCTAAACCTCCCTTTTCTAAAACCTCTCTGTTTTGGCCTGACACTCTTTTTACAGTTTTATACCATCCTTTCACTTGTCCTTGGTAATATGTCCTTCTTACTTTCATCTCTTCTAAGAGCTAAGCTCAGAGAACATCTTGTTAAGTCATGCTGCTTCCTCCCCATTTTGCTTTCTCATTAAGGTTATTCATGACTTTGTTTTTCTTTGGAATGCTATCATCTCTCATGAAGGCGTTGGTTCTAGTCTTTGAAATTAGATTAAAATGTCTTATTTATTTATTATCTGTCCCTCCTTACTATCATTCAACAAGGACAGGGACTCCCTTAACTGCTTAGAACATAGCCTGGCACATAGTAGGCACACAGATATTATATTTGTTGAATGACTGAAATCATGTCTGTCTTTTATCTAAATTTGATCCTAACCCACTTTTCTACAACCCAAGAATCAGATATATTAAGTTCAGCTTATTTCCTCTTTTCATTACTAAGGAGTATCAATTTCCAATACTTTTCTCTCAAAGAGTGGTTCTCAGTCTTGGCTCCACATTTTAGGACTCCTGTGGAGCTTTTGAAAATCCCAATGCTCAGGCCATACTCTAGATCAATGAAATCCAAATTTCTCACAGGTAGAATACAGACATCAGGGAGGACACTCCCCAGGTAATTTCAATGTGCAGTCAAGATTGAGAATCACTGCACAGTTCCTGTTGTCTCTATAAGACAGTCTTTCCTGTTAGTGAAAATTAAGTCCAGACATCAGTAAATATTATAACAACATCTTGTGAGGGATTGTCAGTAATGAACATATATCAATTGTTTACTATGCCAGGCATTGTACTCAGAGTTTTTTCATACATTATTTCCTTTATACCTCACCTCCACCCTGTGAGGGAAGTTAATGAACCCCCTCTTTGCAAACAAGGTTATGGGGTCAGAGAGGTTAAGAAAAGAGACATGGTCATTCGGGTCAGTCAAGAGTCTCTTGGGTGTTTGCTCTTAATTTACTGAAACTGCAGCACAGGGGTTTTCGGACATGGGCAATTTTGCCTCCCAGAAGGGTTTCTAGATTAAAATATAGGACTCTCAGTTAAATTTGAATTTCAGAAAAATGATAAATAAGTTTTTTAGTACAAGTCTATACCAAATGTTACTTGGGACATACTTACATGAAAAAGTTACTTGCTGTTTATCAGCAATTCACATTTACCTGGGCGTCCTCTATTTTCACTTGCTGAAGCCAGCAACTCTACCTGCAGGGAATATTTAGCAATGTCTGGAGATATTTTTGGTTATCAAATTGAGGGTGTGCCACTGGCATCTAGTAGGTTGAGGCCAAGGATGCTGTTTAAGATCTTCTAATGCTCAAGACAGCTGCCACAACAGAGAACCATCTGGCTTCAAATGTCACTAGTGCCCAGGCTGAGAAGCCCAGATCTAGTGGATGTTGGGAAAGATTAAGTACTCCCATAACAGCATCATGCCTCTGGCAACTTTTATAGTCTGTCTTCAGAAAGCCTTTCTTTCTCTTTCCCTTCCTTCCTTCCTTCCTTCCTTCCTTCCTTCCTTCCTTCCTTCCTTCCTTTTTCTTTAAGATTTATTTATTTTAGCGAGGGAGAAAGAGCATGCACATGCACGAGTGCATGGGGGGAGGGACAGAGGGACACATTCTTCAAGCAGACTTCCCCCACTGAGTGGGGAGCCCCATGCAGGGCTCCACCTCATGACCCATGAGATCATGATCTGAGCTGAAACCAAGAGTCAGATGCTTAACCGACTGAGCCACCCAGGTGCTCCAGAAAGCCTTGTTTCATCCTGTGTCTAGCTACAACAATGCGTAATATTCTTTGCATTTGCACTTTAGTACGTTGTGCCTGGAGCTGTCGTGCATCTACTGCTCCTGGTGCCTCTTCATCTCAGACAGAAGATATGGGGCAGGCTGTTGCCACTTCCTGACATATCCTTCTGTGCTTTCTCTTTCAACCCCACATTTTCACTTATAGCTTGAAAGTCTATGGGGTCCCAATTAAGACACCCTACCCTCTGAAGTCCTCCTTGCACCGATTTGACTTTGCTGCAATTAGCACAGAGAAATCTGGGACTAAAGAAAGGTGTGATAAAAACCCATATGGCAAAGGGAGAAGATAACTGTGTGCCAAATGGTTTATTGCTAATGGGATGATGCTTCTTTAGCTGGCAAATTTGTATGTTGTGAATGTCATTAGCATGATGGCAAGTTTTTGATAACTTCTGAAGTTGTACTACCTTGCAGATGTTTTCTAAAAACTTTAGTAAAAGAATATTGAATGAATTTTATAAAGGATTTATAAATGATTTTATAAAACATGCATATTAGCTTGTGATGAATAAATCTAAGTAAATGTACTTTACAAGATGCATATTTTCTTGTTTGATTTTGGAACCTGTTGAAAAGCATGTTGGGTATTCTTTCAAGTATTATGATCAAACATAGGATGTATTTGGTACAAAGAGTTTTAAGTATTTCTTCAGGAATTCGAGCTTAAACATGAAATCATGTGCCAGAATTTTAATTTCAAAAGATTTAATTTGTCTTTCTTAGATGTAACTTTATTCTACTCACTTTAGGGTATTTCTAAAAACCAGTTTGCAAGGTAACATGTTAGTTTCATGCCACCAAAGGTTAGAGCTTAAGTTACTTAGCAAAGATCACTTGCTATTCAAGCTTTTAAAAATATTTACTTATTTCTACTATTTTTAAATAGAGGATTATAGTGCTTGAAAATCATCACACTCACTACTTATCTCTCCCAAAAAGAAGAGACCATGAGTTCTGAATTATATAGAAAAGAGACATAACCAGAGGACTATATAGCCTTAAGGTCCCAATAAGAACCATCTGCATTAGCAAGGGGATAACGATAATTACTACAAAAATCTAATATACAGTTAATTGAAATATACATATACACACATTTGCATTGCATGTATCATATAGTTGATCCTCAATAAATATGAATTCTTTGCATTTATCCAAAATTTGATACTGAGTGTTTACAAAATATATATGTGTAAATATGCATGTCTGGCCTGGAGATGTTAATAGTATAAAGAGAGAAAAAAAGAAACAAGGAGAAACATTTCCTCTGTAAACATAATGTTTGTTCTTTGATTTACCAAAGATAAACCCAAGTAGGACACTCAAAGATCTCAGAATTCCTGGCAGTGGCAGATTGCAGGGAGGTTGTAAGATTTTGTGTATTTTCTCCTGAAGGGATCTGTGACTACCTCAATTATGCTTATCTTACCACACTAATTATCTGTTTATATTTCTGTTTTATTTGTTTCTCTTTCTCAGAAACTGTTAGTACACCTGACTGTCTATATTAATATGACCTTACTACTCTACTGTCATCTGGTGCGTTCCAGAAACATCCTGAATGACACATCAAGTTTAACAGAAAAAGCATCAGTCAACAGTTCACACACTAGAACTCTGCACCCCCTGCCTCAAATCCTCATCTTATTCTATCAATACTAAACCATCGTATCATAAATTATTGTATATATCACGATCATTTCTCAGTCCTAACCATCGAAAGACATGCCTTAAACTTGAAAATCTCAAATATACCAACTATTCCTGCCCGCCCTCCCCTGACCAATCACCTTCTAAGCACTACTAAGGCTCTGCTGAGGTGGTATTCTTATCTCAGTACTAACTCAGCTTTGTCTTACCAAACGGTGGTTTTAGTGATATTTTGGGGAGCTAGCTTTTGAGACTTCCATTAGATTGTGAGTGCCTAATGGGCTGGGTCTATGTCTCATTAATCTTATCTATAGTTTTTTACACAGTCCCTGAGCAGGTGGTTCTCGGAGTCTTTAGACCAGTAACATCAGCATCATCTGGGATCTTTTTTTTTTTTTTAAGATTTTATTTTATTTATTTTAGAGAGAGAGAGCGAGCACAGGAGAAGGGCAGAGGGAAAAGGAGGGAGAGGGACAAGCCAACTCTCCACTGGGCCACTGAGCGCAGAGCCTGAGGTGGCACTCTATCTCAGGACCGGGAGATCATGACCTGAGCAGAAATCCAGAGTCAGAAGCTGAACCACTGCTGAGCCACCCAGGCTTTTAAGAAATGCAAATTCTCAGGCTTAACCTTAACTCCACTGGATGAAAGGATGGGTGGAACCCAGCAGTCAGTGTTTTAATCAGCCCTCCAGGTAATTCTGATGTACTGTCAAGTTTGAGAACTGCTGTAGATTACAGCAGATGGTCAATACACAAGAAAAGTACAGAAAATGCGTGAGGAGTGTCAAGGGAGGTATAGTAATTCCTAGTTAAAGTAGATAAAGTACAACATGGCTTCTTGGAAGAAGTGACAATTTATCGGGGACTTGAAAGATTGGTAGAATTTGGGAATAAAGGCTGAATAAAGTAGAGTTTAAGGGTTCCTGGACTGCATAGCAGAAAACACTGAAAGAGGCTGAAGCTAAAATGTGAATTTGGGACCTAATGAATTTGGACTTCTTTCTGTTGATAGTAGGTAGTCACTGATGGTATGGTGGCCTTAGGGATAGGGTACTGTAAGGGAAACAAAACAAAATGAAAAACACTGTGCTTTAGTGGAAAACCATGTAATGCATAGAGTAAACTCTGCTGGATTATCTGATTTTGACTCTATGGAAGCTAATTTATAACTCTATAAATTGTAAAAACTGATAGCAATCCAAAATAATTCCTGTCTATAAACAAAGACATTCTTGTCTATGTGAATTCTGTCCAATAGACTGAATTGGCTTTCTTCTCCAGCAGTGGAAGAATGTGCCTCCATCTGCACATTTATTTTAATAATCCTCATCTATTAATATTTCTGCATGGATTCTCATTTGAACCAGTTATAACATCTTACTGGTTCTTTCATTAATGAGTTAAATACAATATTTAGTGTGTTCATTTTTATGTCTGTCTTGATTTTATACCTTTTTTTGGGGAGAAAATCATCCTTAAACAGTATTCTCTTACTGTCATATTTCTCTGATAGAACCCTTTGGGATATACACACATGTGTACAAACATACATTAAAGCTCTTTCTTTTGCTATAATAATATTTTTTTTAAATATGAAAGGAAATAAAATTTTTTGCTATATTTATTAATTTTTTGGATATGAAACTTTGCACCATGTTTCCTCCCAAATCCATCTACAGTCATAAAGGCATTTTAGATATTTTGAAATAAATTTTAACAGCAGCAACATGGTTAGGAGAAACAATAAATTATTCTAATTGCAATTCTCTAGCCAAGGATTATAATACTGTACTGTAGCAGAGCAAACAAGCTGAGGGGCAAAAGAGTGTGTAGAACATGTTTATGGAACGACAGACGATTGCAATTTAACTGCCAGGTTTTGTTTGTATTGACTGAGGGCTAATGAGCAATACAGACAATGTTATGCAGAGACTGCTGCTGTGGAGGGAACAGAGAGAGAGACTAGGTAACTGGGCATCTACTAGGAGGAAGAGGGAGAGAAAACAACTTGAATATCTACAAAACTGAAAATCACACACATCTAAAAATGCAGCTTCCTATCAATAGGGAGCCTCTCAGGAGCTTCTCTAATCTCAATTAGAGAAGTGTAAGGACCAGCACCTGAGTGTCAGTAATTCTCTGATTCAGAGTCAGAACCAAAATTCCTTCCCCTGTCCTATTACTCATTTATTCCTCCTAATACATATTTGTCGAAAGGAAAATCTTAGATGCTGTAGATTATTCAATAAAATCTAAACCAACAGGCCAAAATATAGTACCATATAGGAAGAACTACTTGTGGTTAAGATGGGAAGGTTTCTGAAAACAAATTCTTGCTCGTCCGCTGACTCACTCTATAAGCACGAGGCACCTACTAAACCAGTCAGGCGTTGGTGGTTCATCTATAAACAGTATAATGTCTACATCTGGAGATGCTGGCTGAGTTTATTATTTACTCTTTGAGAACCATTCTCAGGTTTCTATAGGAAGAAGCCAGAAAACATGAAACATATTACCACAAATACTGCCACTTAATAAGCTGCAAAAGTGCTTGGGTTTTCTTTTTAATAGCTTGGGGAATTCTCTTTTGCTCCCTTTTCCAGAAACAAAAAACGATAGGCTGTGCAGTTGGTAAGTACATCAAGGGTTTATATGATGTTGAAGGGATGCTTTTCTATATGACAAATACCAGCTTAAAGGGTTTCCTATTGATCACATAACATCAAAAGGCCTTAGTCTGCACTTAAGCATAGACTCTTCAACAGAATGAGATCAGTACAGGACTCTATTAAATGCTTGGTTTGGACGAGTAGGTAGCTTAACATTTTATCAGTCAACCATTAAAGTGAACTGCCAGAGAAGAGTGCCATAAAGAGAGCAAACACAGGGCTAGAACAGAAGCATCATCAAATGGTTTTTCTTTTTTAAACACAACTAAGGCATTAAATCTAAGATCAACATCCCAAAGTATTCACAAAGTGTAACATGTACCGTAGGATCAGTTTTGAGAAAAGGAGCTTGACAGATCTGGCTTTTACCAGGACCTACCTGAAAATGCCCCCAGGCCAATGAATCTGTCCTATTTTTCAAATACTTTGGAGAAAGCTTCTCTGGCATCCTCTTAAATGATTAACCCTTCTCACTGTAGGAAACTTCTTGTAGTTATTTCTAAAATTTCTAGAGCATAAGTCTACTTCTTTTGGTATTTTTTTTAAATAATGAAAAATTCAGGTGTCTAGGTGGCTCAGTTGGTTGAGTGCCTGACCCTTGGTTTCAGCTGGGGTCATGATCTTGGGGTCATGGGATCAGACTCTGTGCTCATGATCAGCACAGAGTCTGCTTGAGATTCTCTCTCTCTCCCCCTTTCCCTCTGCCCCTCCCCCCTCACATGCACACTCTCTCTCAAATAAATAAAATCTTTAACAAATTATGAAAAATTCTACCATTCAAAAGTAGATAGAAGAAAGGCAACCTACTGAATGAGAGAAGAGATTTGCAAATGATAAATCCAATAACGAGTTAATATCCAAAATATATAAAGAACCTATACAACTCAATACCAAAAACCAATGTGATTTAAAAATGGGCAGAAGACCTGAATAGACATTTTTCCAAAGAAAACATAGAGATGGCCAACAGACACATGAAAAGATGTTCAACATCACTCATCATGAAGGAAATGAAAATTAAAACTATAATGAAATATCACTTCATACCTGTCAGATTGGCTAAAATCAAAAACACAAAAAATAACAAGTGTTGGTGAGGATGTGGGGAAAAAGGAACCCTCATGCACTGTTGGAGGAATTGCAAATTGGTGCAACCATTGTGGAAAACAGTATGGAAGTTCTTCAAAAAATTAAAAATAGAATTACCATATCATCTAGTAATTCTACTACTGGTTATCCACCCAAAGAAAATGAAAACACTAATTCAAAAAGATATATGTACCCCCATATTTATTGTAGCATTACTTACAATAGCCCAGATATGGAAGTAACCCAACTGTCCATCCATAGATGAATGGATAAAGAAGATGTGGTATACACACACATACATAAACATATATATAAAACACAGAATATTTCTTAGCCATAAAACATACTGAGATCTTGCCATTTGCAACAACATGGATGAACCTAGAGGGTATAATGCTAAGTGAAATAAGTCAGAGAAAGACAAATACCATATGATTTCACTCAACTGTGGAATTTAAGAAACAAAACAAAACAAATGAACAAACAGAAAAAAAAGAGACAAAAAAACCAAACTCTTAAATAGAAAGTGAACTGGTAGTTGCCAGAGGGAAGGAGGGGAGGAGGGTGAGAGGATGGGTGAAATAGATAAAAGGGATTAAGAATATATTCATCTTGATGAGCACTGAGAAATGTACAAAAAGGCTTAATCATTATATCGTATATTCAAAACTAATTTAACACTGTATGAATTACACTTATAATAAAGAATACAATAATAAAAAGTATAAGAGAACATCAGATATGATGGTAGGTCTTCACACATTTGAAGTTAATAGACAATGTTAGAATGTTAGAATTTTGTAACAATTAAAGATGTTCCTTATACAAATTTACATGGAAAAACTTAGAGATGTATCTTTTTGGTGAGGATCTGAGGGTATATTTTACCTCTTACACTGTCTAGTTTTCAATATAGGCTGAAGTCTGATTTATTTCCTACTAATGAAAATAAAATCCAAAATGACAAAAAAAAGTAGAAGAGTAGTATGACAGATTCAACAATTTTAAAGATTTTGCCACATTTGTATCACTTATTGCTATTTTCTTTCCCAAAATATTTTAAATTCCAGATATATTATTTCACCCCTACATGCATCAGTTTACATATCTAAATTTTAAACATAAAAATATTGGATGTCCATCATTAACTAATAGATGCCATTATCATTCCTTTGTAGAATCCAAGACCTAGTCCATACCCAACCTCCCCAATAGGTAAAAACATCTTTTTCCTATTGGCTTGTTGAAACATGATCTAAACAAGGTCTACATACTACAAGTCTCTAGTCAACTGGACCAGTGCTTCTTAAACTCTATGTGCAAATGAATCACTTAGGGATCTTAAGATTCACTAGGGTCTGGGACAAGACCTGAAATACTGCATGTCTAACAATCTCCCAGGTGTTGGCAATGTTGCTGGAATCAAAGTGGGCCACACTTGGAGCAGCAAGATCTTAGCAAAGGCCCCATCATTTTTTGTTTATTTTTTCCATGCCATTGGCTTGTTGCAGAAACAAGCCAGTTATCCTGGGCTATGTCCCATGGTCTGGATTTCTGTGTTTGTCTCCATGTGATATAATTTAACTCGTTCCTCTTCCATTACTCTTACTTTCCTTAAATAATGTTAGCTCTAAAAAGTTGAATATTCAAGTTCACCTTTTCTGTGATTCAAATAACTACTCAATCTGTTTGAATATCATATGCTTTCTGGTGACTGTCTTGTTAAATAGCTGGCTCTAGAGTCAGCTATCTATGATTCAATCAATTCCTGCCTTCATCACTTACTAATTGTATGACCTTGGACAAGTTAATCCCCCCAAGCCTGTTTTCTCATCTGTAAAATGGATATAATATCTGCATTATATAGTAACTGTGAACAACGGCACATGGCAAGTGTTCAATAAATGGAAGCTCTTATGGTTATTGACTTTGTCATCTTTTTACTTCAAGTTACAATATTTTAGTTTCTGGGACTTTTCTTCTAAGTTCTAAAACTAACTTTTCAGCTCTTTGTTCATTTTAGGCTCTCCTATAAATCAGCTATAGCTTTTCTTTTTTTGTACAGGGCAGATCACAAAATAGGCAGGACCCTAAGAGGGAGCATATTATGAGTTTTCAGAAAATGTCCTTTTCATGTTTTAATTTTTTCTTCTTTTTTAAGATTTTATTAATTTGAGAGAGAGAGAGAGAAAGAGAGCAAGCATGAATGGGGGAGGGGAAGCAGGAGAGGGAGAAGCAGTCTCTTCGCTCAGCAGGGAGCGTGACATGGATCTGCATCCCAGGACCCTGGGATCGTGACCTGAGCAGAAGGCAGACAGACATTTAACCGACTGAGCCACCAAGGCGCCCCTTCATGTTGTAACTTCTTTTTCAGATTACCATGGCTTATATAGCCTACAAATAAGACTGATTTTTAATCTTACATCAGCTCACCCAAGCAAGTCTTTCAAAGGGTGTTAGTTCTTGGTAGTTCATCATCGAAATTCAGGTAATAAAATTGTGAAAATGAAATAGTTCCAAACCAAACATCCTCAGTGTATATTACAGAATGAAGGGAGTTTGTTATACTGCATGCAAATCCCACATAAGTTATATAGACTTTTTGCTGTTATCAGTAATAAAGAAATGTTTTCATATCAAGACTGAAGTTTAGTCAGGGAGTAAATCTTCAAGAGATTATTGAGGTTGAGCTCATGGGACAAGCTTATATTTCCTTCTTTCTTTAATAGGTTTTGGAAGTTTGGAGAGAATCCCCACATTAAACTTCATACTTTGGGTACGATCCCAAACAGCACAGTACCTTTTGAATTTTTTTATGACTGACCATAGGAACAAAGCACATGAATTATATGGCCATGAAGTCTGCAATTGTAAGCTGAAGCCATGACTTTATAATAAATCCCATCAGCACAGAGTAACTTAGAGTCATCAACAAGCAAGTGCTGGCCCAGATGATCAGGGCCAAAAAAGAAATTAGGCAACGAGCCCAACATTGTTTTACACTTAGCTCTTTTTTCTTTTCCTTTTGAGCTTGATTTTCTCAGATGTCTTTCCTATGAGACTACGAATATATTTGTTTCAGAGATGCATTCTCTTAGTTTAACATGAAGAATAAAGTACAAAGGTAGAATTGGCAAAGAGTACTAGGGCCAAAGCAAAATAGCGGAAGGGAATATCTGAAAGTCAGTTACTTTTGAAGAGTTATACGCAAAGACAGCCACATGGTAAGAGAAGAGTAGTGGTATTACCACAGTTTCAGTAGTACGCAGTGTTTTGGAATAACAGTATTTACCTGTGATGTAAGAAACCTAGTGATTTAACTAGAAATCAGATGGTAGGCTACATAATTATGTCTAATTTAACAAAAGGCAGCAAAAATTTAAATTTTATACACCAAAAAGAGTGGTATATTTTTGGGGTGTCTGGGTGGCTCACTCAATTAAGTGACCGACTCTTGATTTCTGTCATGTCGTGATCTCAGGGTCTTGAGATCAAGCCCTGTGTTTGGCTCGGTGCTGGGCATGGAGCTGCTTCAGATTCTCTCCCTCTCCCTGTGTCCCTTCCTTCCCTCCTCCTACTCACATGCACGTACAAGCACACTCTCTCCCTCTAAAAAACAAAGTGCCCCCCCTTTTTTCTGTATGTGTGTATATACAGAACATATTTCTGTATATATATATGGCACTTAAAACAAAATCAAGATCAATACAGAATAAGCTTTACCCAACAAGGACAATCCATCTGTTACCGGATAATAGAGCATTTCACTTGATAAGTTGTTTTATTTTCAGACATTTAAATGCATTTTACCTGAAATTACTGCTTAAAAGGCAAACATAAAAAGGAGTTTAATGGAATAAGACTACCCAGAAATGAAATAACATTTTATAACCATATTCAGATTTTAGGCCATATCTCTTTTCCCACATTCACCCAGAAAAATGTAAAAGGCACAGAAAATGTGTTATGTAGTCAATCACTGTAAAAATGGATGGCATTGTAAAGCTAGCTATGTATTTACATGATACCACTTGAAGGTAATATCTGTTTCCACATTAAGCATAAAGCACACTACTTTTCTCCCCAAACCTCTTATTAAAATCTGAAGGGTAGGTCTAAATGGATCATGTCCTATCTTTCTTCATTCTTAATATTTGCAAGATCTAAATCTCTTAAGAAATCTTCTTCCTTCCCAAAATATATTTAGGTTTAAGGAACATATCAATAACATCTTTCAGTGAATATAGATATTTTCTTTCCTCTTGTCTAGGCTATGAACTAAATATTCCCAGTGTCTCTGATTTTATTTCAGTTTCAAACTGCAAGTATTTAAAAATTTTGCACTGTATCCTCATGAGGAGTATAAAAATACATAAGGTATTATACATAATACATAGCAGACATACCAATTTTCCCAGAACAGAGGATGAATGCTGTCCTGAAGGGATTTTTTTTTTCAGTTGGCTATTAAATCACTTTATCAGTAATATGTTCTCAAGTAAATTTATGTTAAAAATCACTGAACATTTACGCATTCTTAGTAGGATCAAATGTTTATTAATAGACTGATTATGATCTCCTATAGCACGACCTAGGTCACTATTGACACAGAGTAGTCATTCAATATTTGTTGACTGAATTAAATGAATAAACACTAATAGAATGCAAGGAAAGCATATTGTATGTTCACTAAATGCTCTCAATCTAGACTCACCTTCATAAAATATTCTACCTTCTGGAATTCATTTTATAGCTCCTTAAAAATTAAAGCCACAAAGATATTTTGATAGATTTTTGTTTGTGTGTCAAAAAAAGACTAACAGATAAATACAAAATGAGGTGCATAAACTGTCCGAGAGTGAATATTTCTGAAGACATTCAATTTGCCTTCTTCATTTCATGCTCCATTCACATACAGAAGAGCAATGGTTGGTTACCATCCTGACAAAGTGCCAGCAAGCATCACTGTAGAAAACCACAGGTTATAATTGTGTACATGTAGACTCCAGTCCAAAGAATTTCAAACATTTCCAGTCTTCCAGTTCTCCTTTCTGCCCCTCATCTCTTCCCACTCGCACGTCGATCTTCCCTACCTTTCACTATTGAACCAGTACTTGAAATATTTAGTCAGTATTTTCTCCGTTTCCAATGATTTCCATGCCTGATAACCACTTCCTTTGGTCCAACATCTATGCTCTGTTGTCCCCTTGGTGTATTTCTCTAGGCTTCACAAATGAGTCAGCAAAAGGCCAGAAGAAAATTCTCCAAAGGGAACTGGTATAATCTTATTTTGAAGAGAATGCTACAGATTATTTTCAGCAATTCCCATTTAACTGTCCTAAGCATTTACTGAATATTGGTACAGCCGTGATCCATAGAGAAGCCAGAGGCCTATTGGTGTCTACCCCTATTCACTGTGCTCCATAGTCTTATGGTAGCTACTGAGATAAAGAAAATAGCTCAGTAGGTTAAAAACAAAAGAATGCCTCTATGTAGTGGTCTCAAATCTTAAACAAATTAAGTGCCTTACTAATTTATGTCTACCCTTAAGAGACAGGTTGTTTAGTACTGTTGCTTTGGAGTTCTACAGCTCCTGATATGTTTAATTGATAAACTACTTGGCTGTTTCTGAATCTGGATTTATCAGAGAGAGTTATTACATGGATGGCTCCAGGATACTAGATAGCTGATCTCTGACTTTTCACTTAAATTCTAATTTGGGTTACATAGTAATACCCTCGAAACAAAAATTTTAACACATTAACCTACCAGAAAATACATTTCAACATAGACCACAGCCTGGAAAAGGATAAATGTTTTTCACTAGAAAAGTCTGAAGTTCTCATAATCTTAAATTTAAAAAATGATGAGAGTTACATCATTTGGTTTACTTTCAAGATCTTCTGAGACCACACTTGGGTTGCACTATGGTCAAATGGCAAGAGTTCATATAGCTCATGAACCATGAGAATAATTTGCAGTTGGCATGTTTTAAGCTTAAGTCCTTATTACTTATTGGTATATTTTTATAATGCCCAACAGGGACTTTTATTTAATTTATGCTTATTTTACTCTCACTAATGACTAGAGAAACAGAAAGGTATGCATTATCTCTCTTCTTCTTCTAATACAAACTACCCCTTCCCTCTTAATAGAGCTACTTTTTATTTATCTACTACTTTGAGCTTTTCAATTTGCTAAAACCCTCATTTATCTTCCCTTAATCGATGCTGGGAAGTGGGAGGCAGGGAGCTAATATAGAGCTGATATTCATGATATCCATCTTACACACTAGAAAATGGTACAGGCAGAGCAAATAAATAACTTTTCTGAGGCTGTATACTTAGTGATTATAGGAAGAGCTGCTAACTAATATTGATTCTTCCCTTCTTCCTTCCTGATTCTATTTGAAATAACAATATACTTAGCAAAAAAAAAAAAAAAAAGAGGGAGACATTTTTTTCCTACTTTCTTTCTCTAGATAGCCCTGTGAGACAGTTCTGGACACTGAGACATGAGCTGAAGTGTCCTAGAGCCTTCTGGGAAAGTTTTTGCTTCACTGATACAGGTGCCACTCCTTCCCGCCCCTACTTTCCTCCTGTCTGGAAGATGGACATGATGGCCAGAGCTATAGCGTCTTCGAACCAGGAGGAAAGGATGAAGAAATTTTTAAAGAGACCTGACATCCTGAATTTATGCCAGTAATTGCCTACTTCTAGATTTCTTCCACAAGAGAAAAATAGAGCTATACGTGACTGTACTCCGAGGGTCTTACTCACAGACAAATGCAACTGCTCACCTTTAGAGCGGGACTTGAATTTAGGTTCTCGGTTTCTAGCTCTGTCGTCTTTCCATTGTTGTAGATTACGGTGCCTGCCAATCCTAGGCTATCACTGGACTTGTTATTCCTAGTGCCCCTGAGATGTAATGTTCAACATCAAGCCCTATAGCATGAAAACAAGGGTAGTATCACATCTTGGATTTTAAGTGGTTACCTCTATAGCTCTAAGCAAAAAAGCAAGTAACCAAAGGCTGTTGTTGACATTTTTCTTTCTCCCTCACCCCTCTCTCTCTCCCCCCACCTCTCTCTCTCTCTCTCTCTCTCTCTCTCTCACACACACACACACACACACATTTTTAATGAGATTCTCTGGACCCCTGGCACTTAATGTCCTTTGGAATCTACTACTCAAATCCTATCAAGGCCTGCCCTTTCCTAAGGGCCTAAAGCTCTCAGTTACACTTTCTGCTGCCTCTCTACCACCAATCAAAGCTGAAAGGATGAGAGGAGAAATGTAGAGTTATTGTCACTGAAGTAATTTATGGGGAAGGAAATATCATTTTAGGATGGTGTCTGCATGATGACTTATAAATCCAGTTGAACCTCTAAGATTGGAGAGCACTGAAGAGTCATTTATGAGTAAGGGGTTTCACCAGAACTCTCATCTAATTCAAGTAGCTACTCTTCTCCTCATTCTAGCCCCCTGGAACGTCCTCACTGCCCCCTCCACCCCCAGCCAGCACAGGTGGCAACACAGCATAATGCAGGGATTTGCCATGTATAGTTTAGACCTGCCAAGTCCTAGAATTAGAAGAGTCCTAGAAACAGGGAAAGGAAGGAATGTACTTTTACTAATTCTGTACATTTAAAAATATCATTAGTAGAAATTTAACTGTGTAATACAAATCAGGTAATTAAAAGTTTCCGCTTTTTAATGTACATCTGGCATGCTGTGAACCCTCCAATAAATATTCTTCCTTGTGCCCTCCCCTTTTCTTTTCTCATCTGCTGTCATGTTACTTGGTGTAAAAAGCTTACTTCCTCTTTCAGATCATTCTATCATAGTCTTTATATTCCTCCCATGAGAATATCAATTCTGCTGGGCCTATCAAGCGGAAAAAAAAAAAAAACAACAAAAACAAAAGCAAAGTACACTCAAGCAACAGATTTGGTTTCTAGCCTCAGATTTATGACTCTGGCTAAATGATCTTGGGCAGAGTGTTGACCAATCCTGCATCTCAGTTTTCTTAGCTGAAAATATGGTGAGGCAGATTCACCTTGGAAGGGCACTTTTCAGTTCCAAGATTCTGTAATTGAAGCCCATGTTTATACATATGTCATTAATCTTTGCAACAATCTTGTGGGGAAGGAGAGTAAAATCATCCCCATGTTGTAGGCTCCACGACTTGTCTACTGGTGCAAAGCTGGCAGGCAGCCATGCAGGGAACTAAACCCGGATAGTAGCTGACCTCTTTCTCTGCAGAGAAAGCAACACCACCATTTCTCGACACAAAAAGGAGACAAAGGAGGTCAACTAGGTGAGATTTTAAGGCTTGCCCTCAAATTCATAGATAGAGACAGGGAGATTCACTCCCTTACGATGCGGGAGTATAATTTGTAAATATATCCCACTGTATTCAGATCACATCTGCTTTAGACCTTACAGTTGTTGAATCTCTCAGGGATGGAGGCTCTTGCTGCACAAGTTTAAACAAAAGTTTATTAAATATAATGTTTGCCCTCTCTTTATAAAG
Organism: Ursus maritimus; assembly: GCF_017311325.1. NCBI lineage: Eukaryota > Metazoa > Chordata > Mammalia > Carnivora > Ursidae > Ursus > Ursus maritimus. The sequence continues at coordinate 50,197,804 of NW_024427107.1, read as the reverse complement.
AATGATAGTCAATGAGTATTATTTATTTTACAATTTAACACGTGTTTATACTGATATATGTGGACTCTATATTTTGGGGGATAACGTAAATTCTAGAATTATTTCTGAGTTGGGATTCTCAACATACAATTACATACTAACCAATAGAATGTAAACATTGACAAGTTTTAAACTATTAGTCCATTAAACATGGAAAAATGGAATATGAACACTAACAATGACAATGATTTACTTTGCTAAATGCTCGATCCTCTGTTTTTACCGAGTTCCTCAGGGGACATGGTAGTAGGTGGCTGAACAGAACCCGGGACTGGTAGTCAGAAGCTTCAGGCTCTGTTCCAGGGACTTGCACTGACTCACTCCGTGACCAGTGCCTATCAGTTGATCTCTCTTATGCTCTCAGATGTGAGAATTTAGGAGTGTTGCCTAACTTCACTAACCTCTGAGAAATGCTATGAATGTAGGTATAACTCTGGAAAAAGTAAAAAGGATCAGGGGGAAAAAGCATAAGATGAGTCTTACCCAACTTAACATGATGAATAATTATTACTTTCTTAAAGAGAATTTAAACTTTTAAGAGAATTTAAATTCTAGATTGTAAAAGAATTATTTCTAAATGTTGATCACCTCTCCTTTGGTAGCAAAATCTCTCAATTTTATGGAGGGAAAAGATTAGAAAAGAGGGCAATTTTGTCTTCTTTTGACCCCCTTTGACCTCTGTAAGTCCGATTGTGCTCCTTCATAAAATCTAATTGAGTGTTATTTGAAGGGTTAGGGCAGTTTCACAGTGAATGGAAAGAGGAATTCTTCATTTTTGAGAAAGCCCCACATATTTTGAAATTCTGTTCAGAGTTTACATCACTTCTTTATCTTTTCAACATTTGTTGGGTGCTGCACATTATGCTCAACTCTGAGAATACAAAGACAATGGAGATACGGTGTCTACACCCAAGGCACTGCCAACAGATCAGAGGCATTAGATATTTCAACAAATTGTGACACTACAGTATGGGGCATGTGAAAGAAGACAGCAAAGAGGTGCCAGGGCATCTAGAAAAAGTCAAAGCTGTGGTTTATCAGTTAACCTTGGTGGACAATGGAAACAAGAAAAAGAAGGTAATTTTCCAGATATTGTAAGTTTTATAGCAATGGGTTTTAAAAATGAATATTTAATCAAACTGAATTGTGCACCTGGCAATGTGTCAGGCAGCAGTCAAGTCTATAAAAGCACCGGTTTTGGAGTTGGACAGATAAAATTACAACTCCATTTCTGTCTGTAGGTGTGACCTTGGGCAAGTTGCCTGACCTCTCAAAATCTATTTCTTTGTTTAGAGAATGGAGATTATAAAAGTATCTACTCCTCATGGGGTTATATGAAGATTATGTGGGAGAATACACATAAGCTCCCAGCCCAGGTCTTGAAACCAGGTAAGATTGTAAGTGTTCAGTAAATACTAGTTACTAGTAAGTACTCTATATACACTTTCTCATTGAACTCTTACAACAATCCAATGGATAGGCATTCCTAAAATAGAATATAGAACACGAGATACTAGGAAGATAGCTTCCAAACCACAAAAGACTATGTGTGCCATGATAAGGAGTCTGGAATATATGTAGGAGGCAATGGTAAATCTTTTGAGAGTTTTTAAGAGAGAACCAATGAGTTCTATGTTTTAGAAAGATCCTTAAGACGACAGTGTGGATAATGGGTTGGAAGGGCAGGGAGAAGGAAGAAAGGTTAGGAGTCCAGTTAGGAATTCCTTGTAGTAAGTCACTCTGACTAATAGTAGTATGGGAAATCCTAAATGCAACACATATCGCCTGAGACTCCAACCTCCACCTCCTCCTCTACCCTGTAATGGCAAAAGCATCAGGGCTTGCCTAAATGCTGACTCCTTCAAGATATGAACTGCACCAGCAATGGTGGTCTTTTCGGATTCGTTTTCTTTGCTCCTAAGTGGCATGAGGTTTTGATCATTTCTGAAAGGCCGCAAATAAGCTCCCTGCTAGAATTAGAGGAACTAAGTATCAGTGTGGTTGGTTCTTGGCTGCAGGGGAGAAGTCCAAAGCAGACGTTCTAAAAGCACTGGGGTTTGATACCGTCATCATTTTTGTCATCTTCCTATGTAGCTGATGTCATCATCATTCTTGCGTACATTGACTCCAGAGTAGTAAATCACACAATAGTGGAGTTGATGCAAAACACAAAAACAGAGTATCTCATTGTCCCATGGATTCACCACCACATACCTCGTGCTTTATCTTTTTCTGCTTCAAAAAGCCAGTTTTCCTTATCCTAGCATTTAATGTTTCCACTATAAAACAGTAATCTCTATTCACTATTTTTGCTGGAAATTCTCAATAGTGAAAAGTATACTTCAGAAGAGCAAGGAATGCAACTGAAGTTTAAAACGTGCCGAGGGCTACTCTTCTTTCACAGTATCAGAAGCTAGATAACTCAGGACCACTCTCTCGCTCATGTACCAGCACTGGAATATAAACCTTAAGAAATGTATGAGAAACCAGGTTTTCTTTTGAAATAGCACCCTTTTTATTCTGAATATTTCCCTTTCTACACGTGCTCTGATCCAATTTTGCTTAACAAGACATGCTTTATCAGAGTGGCCTTGATTTCAGTTGTTTGCATAACAGGTATTTGTACTTTGAGATACATGTTGTTGATAGCATGACAGAGAACTATCTGGAGAAGAGAGTCAAGATATAAAGAAGAAAAAGAGTTCCAGCAATTTATATTTTTCAGGATTTGCAATTGTAAAATGATAAAAGCTAAATGTGTGCTAGCCCTTTAAAAAAGTCATTGAACACATTAACATCATGTTGCATTTAAAATATGTTAATCATATATTTAAAAATTGGTTTGAAATATTTATGAGGAAAATTAGAAACTGTAAGTGTTCTAAAGAATTTTCAAAATTATACAGTATTAAATTTATTTAGTGTGTTTGAAACTGAGAAAAATATCACAACACTAGTGAGTAACTACGAGATCTTTTTGTGAAGTTTAAGACTTGGTGGTAGTGGTTGTTTTTTTATTACAAGAATCTACAGTGTTAAACTGGAAGATCAGCTTTGAGACTTGGAATAAAAAGTAGAGGAAAAAACCATTCTTAAATACTATCACAAATTTAATCAATGTGTAAGAGTTTTTAAAAAAACAAGAAAATTAGATAGATACATTTATTTATTTATTTATTTATTTATTTATTTATTTATTTATTTATATTTGAGAGCAAGGAAGAGAGAAAGAGTGCAGGAGAGAGCAGGGAGAGGGGCGGGGGGGGGGAGAGGGACAAGCTGACTCAGCCCTGAGCATAGAGCCCTATGCAGATCTTGATCTCATCACCCTGACGTTGTGACCTGGGCTGAAATCAAGAGTGCACATTTAACCGACTGAGCCACCCAGGTGCCCCCCAAATTAGATACTTTTAAAGTAAAAAAAATTACAACCAAGATTAATCATCCAAATAGAAAAAAATGTTAAGGAACCACAAGACCAAAGCAAAAATAAGCAAATTAATTTAAAAATATGAATATGCAACTAATGAATCGTTGAACATTACATCAAAAATTAATGATGTACCATATGCTGGCTAATGAACATCATAATAAAAAAATAAAAATAAAAAATAAAATACAAATAAAATAAATATGAAAAATGACTGAATTAAAAGCAAAAAGCCACCTAACTTCAATCACAGCCATGTCATACAGAGAATGACAGTTGTATAAATCCCACAGGCAAAAAGGAGGAAAGACTAGTTTTTAAAAAGTGATTTCCAAAACACCTTAACTTAACCATCAAAAGCTATAAAAGGTAAAAAAGGCCTTTTTAGGGGCACCTGGGTGGCTCAGTCAGTTGTGTCTGACTCTTGACTTCAGCTCAGGTCATGATCTCAGGGTCATGAGATCAAGCCCCATGTCCGGCTCCATGCTTAGAGCGGAGTCTGCTTGGGATTCTCTCTCCCTCTCCCTCTCCCCTTCCCCTTACACTCTCTCTCCCCCAATAAATAAGTAAATACATACATAAATAAATACATAAAATTTTTTAAAAAATTAAAAAGATCTTTTTAGTTAATAGTCTGAGACAGTAAATGTCATACCTCTACTGAATAATTTAATTTTGAAAATTAAATAACAGAAATGTGGTTAACTCCATAACCCTGACTTTCCTCTAATAAGTAAGCTTGATAGCTTCAACCCTGAGATATTTCCCATATGTCTAGATTGATTTTTCATTTAAAATTTTTTTCCTTGTAAGAAGTTATGTGGCAACACAGACACACAACCCCCCCCCAAATAAAACCCTGAACAGACTAAGATAGTACTTCATGATAGAAAAGAATTTTTTAATCCTGAAAATTATAGCTAGATTAGCATTTGAAAATATATGAACTTAAATGAGCAGATTTCAAGCATAGAGAAAAGAAAAAGGTATGCATGCATTAAATATAACTAATTCCTGTAATAAACCTACAAATAATCTAAATGCTTTCATGATAAAATAAGCATATGAAAAAATAGAAGAATATAGTTCAATCTCAAAAAAATTTTAAGTGTCACATGTCACGTCACTTCAGCAAGCTAGGGAAACATTGCTGATGACACGGTACAGGATTACCTCGGTGACCAAGGCCGGGGAGGCTAAGAGACCTAACCTGTGATTAACTGGAGTTCAGGTTGTCAGCATCTCTCACTGGACTAATTGACTATCCTATTTTCTGAAAATTCCCGTTCCAGAAAGAACTATGTAAAATCTGACAGGGAACATCATATGATGATGCATCAACTAGCCATCTAGTAGCCTCAGTGATGTGGCTAAATGAAGAGTGTAGATCCTTGCTTTCCACTCCTGTGCCGGTAGAGTGAATTTATTCATCATACCAGCTCTTTTTGTTTTTCTTTTTCTCGGCAATGATGAGCCCTGAGTTATACTGAAACCCTAAGCTCATTTCAAATCTGGCTAAAAGACAGTTTTGACTTTTGGCAATTCTGATGAAGCATGGGGAATCAGGATGAGCATGTGTGTGGTGGGGACAGGGCGTTGTAGGTCTCTCTAGCAAGTACGTAACATTTACATACTATCTTTTCCTCACCTGTAAAATGGAAATAACCTTAGTCCTACCTACTTCATGTTAGGGGACTTTATGTGCAATTAGGATGTATATTCAAAGTCTTGTTTTTTAAAGATTTTATTTATTTATTTGACAGAGAGAGAGTGAGGGCACACAAGAAGGGGGAGCAGCAGGCAGAGGGAGAAGCAGGGGATTCAATCCCAGGACCCTAAGATCATGACCTGAGCCAAAGGCATACGCCTAACCAACTGAGCCACTCAGGCATCCCTGTTAAAGGTCTTTATAGATCATGCAGTGCAGAGCAAATTCAAGTAATTCTCTATCAGAAATAGTAGATTTATAATTGAGACACGAGTAAAGAGGAATAACAATTCCAGTGTTCACAGGCAGAAATGAAGGCTAATTATGAGTGTACATCAAGTCACTGGCTAATTCTGAGACCCCATTTTGTCACTGTTACCACTCTCTCCAGTCATACTGGTATTCTTTGTGTTTCTTGAACCAAACTCGTTTTCACCCCCCAATATTTGCACTTACTGTCATCTCTCTACATGGTTAGCTACTCTCCTGGATCCTTGCATGGCTTCTCATCATTTGGGTTTCAACTTTAATGATACCTTCTCAAAAATGCCCCCATCAATATCCAAGATCATTGTGCCATTGCCCCACTCCACTCCAATCTCATGTGATTATTATTTTCTTTTTTAACATATATTATCAAAATATCTTATTTCTTCTTTTAGTTGTTCATGGATAAAGTCACCACTCTGTAAGAGCACTGTGCCCTTTTTTGGAAGGAGGACCTGAGTGACCAAGCAGTCTGTCACTAGCGAGATCAAACAGCCAGCATTCTGGATGACAGGAAGTTCATAGTGACCTTGTCAAATCAGAGAAATGATCAGCTAGAAACCTGACTTTCCCAGAGGAACGAGGTGGGGAAAGAAAACACACAAGGACAAAAAGCACTAAACAGACTCAGGATAAATTGCCTTTTTTTTTCTTTGCCCTTTCATATATAAGATGTTGGAACTGGCATAACATATTAAGCAAAAATAACCGTTTAGAGAATAGTATTTCTTGTTCTTGTTTGTCAGTACCCTGCAACCTGAATCCTAGGAAAAATAGATTAAAGTAGCCTGAATAGATGAAATTGACAATTTTCCATATGATGAATTTGGATAAATAAAGACATTCTCTTAAAAATTAAATTAAAAATGTGTGCACTTATTGTTCAAATAACTCATTTGCCTATAATTTCCATTCTATAGCATATGGAATGTTATTTTAAAATATTCTCTCTTAGTCTCTATCCTCTAAGGCACATTTATTTGTTGGCATTCCTCAACATCCTCTTTTCAAAAAAAGTGTCTTTTTTTTTTTTTAAAGTAAGCTCTATGCCTAATGTGGGGCTCGAACTCATGACCCCAAGATCAAGAGTTGTGTGTTCTATTGACTGAGCCAGCCATGCACCCCTGTCTTCACTTCTGAGACACCTAATTACCTTCTACTCACTATTTATATACCTTCCCCACAACTCAGTCTCCAAGGCCCTGCTTTCAGCTTTCAGCAGATCTCTATTTGGTGTTTCTTCTTCTAAATGCCAGTGCAGAATTATATAACACCCTGCTGTGACACTTAAACAAGTACATGATTACAACTGTGTATGTGCCTGTCTCAGATTCTACTCGTATTACCAAGTATGTAGTCCCAGTGCTCAGTATTACAAAGCACAGCAGGCATTCAATACATGTTTTCGTTTTATACTTTCCATAGTGCTAACATCTGTTTTAACCATTGCCCATACGTTACTTTATTGCTACTGTTTGAATGTCAACACGGGTGGGATTGGGGGCATTTGTTTTTATATTTTTTGATGGTAAAAACTCAGACCTTCTTTTAGGAAAAAAAATCCTCAAGGGATGGAGTAAAGAGGCTTTGCTCTGTCAATTTTTCATTTAACTGGAAGGAAAGCGTATTGAAGAAAATCCCAGAAAATGGATGAATCTTTATATAGTTCTATTTTTCCAATTAATTTACTCAGTCATGTAAATAAGAACCATAGAGTGGTTTGAACACAGACTTTGGAGCCAGGGCCTTAGGTCTGAGTTGTGGCTCTGACAGTGGCTAAGCTGATTTGACCTTAGGCAAATTTCTTAGTCTTTCTGTGCCTTAACTTTCTCATTTGTAAAATGCGGGTAATAATTGTACCTAATGTACAGAGTTGATCTGAAGATATATTCAACAAATATTTATTTAGGATGTATTACATACCAGGCTCTGCTCTTGATATGAGCTATCAAACATGAAAAAAAGGACAAAAGTTCCTTCTTCATAGGGTTGCATTCTAGTTAGCATAATAAACAAATACACATAGATGTGGTAGTGATAAGAGCTAAGGAAGAAAAAAAAAGAGGGAAGAGAAGTAGGGGGACATGAGCTGTTGAGGAACAGGTGGGATTTGAAATTGTAGGCAGGATGGCCAGGGAAGGTCACCAGATAAAGAAAATGAGGGTACTGGCAGCATCAGTCTCTATGGGGGCAGCCTGGAAGGCAGAGGGAAGAGTAATTGCAAAAACCTTGAGAAAGAAGCATGTCTGGTAGGTTCAAGGGACCAATGTAGTTGAAGCGGAGTAAACAAGGAGGAAATTAGAGGCAATAGGTGTGTATGTGTGTGGTGCACACTTGTGCCCATGCAGGGGGGTGATCAGTGATCAGATGGGGCCCTGGATGCTGCAATGGCAACTTCAGCTTCTGACGAGAAATAGGAGCCCCTGAAGGGGTTAGGTCCAGGAATGAAAGAATGAGATGCGTGTCTTAGCACATTCCTCCAGCTCAGCAGTCTTACTGAAAGCTGACTGGCTGGGAGTGGGATAAGAGGAGGGGGAACAGCGTGTTGGGAGGTTTTGCAGGGGAGAGCAAAAGCAGGGGGAAGGAGACCAGTCAGAAGAAGGTACTAGTTAGACTGCAATGGCAGTCAAAAGATGATGGAGTGTGGAACCAGGAGGAAGCAGTGCAGGTGCTAAGAACTGGGCGGATTCAGGATCTATATTGAGAATACAGCCAATAGGATATGTGGGCTGATAAGATACAAAGTGGGAGAGGAAAAAGAAGAGTCTAGAATTCCACCAGTATTTCTTGGCCTAAACGTCTAGAAAAATGGTGCTTCCATGAACTGAAATAAGCTAATATAGCTTAATGTATGATTCTTAACCATTATGCTAAAATGTATTAACATGTTAATTAGTTAACATATGTAAAGCACTTAGTATAGTACTTAATACCATGTCACTCCTATGTCGACATTTGCTGTTATTATGAATAAATTGAGATGGGAAAAATTTAAAATCCCATTATATAAAAATTTTAAATCCCAGTATATATCTCATTTAATGAAGGGAAAATGTTCATGTTAGAGTTACAACTTTTGGTCTTTGGAAATCAAGTGACTGAGGGGCACCTAGGTGGCTCAGTCACTTAAGTGTCTGCCTTCGGCTCAGGTCATGATCCCAGGACCCTGGGATTAAATACCGCATTGGGCTCCCTCTGCTTCTCCCTCTGCCTGCTGCTCCCCCTGCTTGTGCTCCTGCACTCTCTCTCTCTCTCTGACAAATAAATAAAATCTTTTTAAAAAAGTGATTGAAATGAGAAATTGGAAGACCTCCATTGGCAGAGACAGTATAGGAAACGTGATTTTCAAGTAATGACCAAATTCCGTCTTCTTCAATTCCCCTTTGCACCTGCAAACGCCTTTAATACCGTGACTCTTTCTGTTCTTTACTCTTGAAAGTATCCCTATCCTCAACAACAACAACAACAACAACAACACACACACACACACACACACATTACCTTTTAAAAACAGTCTGTGTTTTACACTCACTACAGCAATGGAATTTACATTAATAAGTACTATTGTAAGTACCGTTGAAGTACCCTGTGTTTTGAAGAAACAGCAATGACATTTATTTTTTTACTATTATGTTCTTGAAATTGTGAAAGCCAATACAATGAAAGTGTTAGAGAATGCTGAAGTGCATGCAAATATCCTAACCAGTGTAAACCTAAAACGCTTTTGGTTTTCATGCAATGAATTTCCCTTCATTAAATGTTTGTCCATGGAGTTCATTTCTCATTGGTGAATTGTAGATGGAATTTCAAACTGAAAATATTTGACGTCTTTTTTATGGCAGGAAAAGACCCTGACTATGGAAATAACTATGTGACTAATCCTATTTGGTTCATTGATTTTGTATCATTCCCCCTTCAAGAATATCTGGAACAAGAGAGTGGGACCCCTTCCACAATTACTATTAGGATCTGTAGTGTTTGTCCCAGTGGGCATTAGCTTTTACCTATAATTCTCTTTCTGTGGAAGGTAAAGCTCTATTAAGTGTATGCTGATGTGCAAATTCCATTTTAGTTTAAATCTTCACGTATAACAGGGCCTGGTAAATAAATAACATCGGGGACCAACAAACAGACAACGAATTAAGGTCTGGTTGCTTTGACTAGACCAAGAAACTAAAACAGACAAATGCAGAAAGCAAGTAATAACTGCTGGCAACCACCCCACCCACCTCCACCGTGTTTTCCTCTGAAAGTCAGGGGCATTAAACAAAATTCTTTGTCATACAGTGATTCCAAAATCCACTGTCAAACATACTTACATTATGTTATTTTTTTCTAAAGCCAAAGCCTTACAGTAATTTACAAATCGATTTGTCCCTTAAGTGGAAGGAACAAAGATAGGACAGGAATTTGGGAATCTAAGTAACCTCTTTTATTTTTAATGTCACGGAGGTGCTGTGGGCTGTGGTTCTGCTAATTCAATAAAGGATACAAGCTCTCTGAGACTGGCACACATTCAGCACTGGGATTCAAAATAACTAAGACTCTAATTGTTGGAAGTCCTCTGGAGAAAGCTTGCACAGTGCTCCTTGTGATTCAGTGAGTTAAGGGGTCCTATCATTATTTCCAATAATAATTAAAATGCAAAACTTACTCTCTTTAGTTCGGGGCAAATTCTTGAATTTCTCCTTCTTTCCTCTTTCTAACTTTCCATTTACACAGAATCTCATCTAAGAATGTTTTGTTTAATGTTGATGCTTAAAATTTATAATTGAACAGTACTTCATGGTTTATAAAGTACTCTCATATATATTTCATAATCAATATTTTTACTGGTTCAATTTTTTTTCTTTTTTTTTTAAAGATTTTATTTTATTTTATTTTATTCGACAGAGATAGAGACAGCCAGCGATAGAGGGAACACAAGCAGGGGGAGTGGGAGAGGAAGAAGCAGGCTCCTAGGGGAGGAGCCTGATGTGGGGCTCGATCCCATAATGCAGGGATCACGCCCTGAGCCAGCCGAAGGCAGACGCTTAACCGCTGTGCCACCCAGGCACCCCTCAATTTTTTTTCTTACAAATTGTCCTAACAATCCTATGATGAAGAAATTATTCATATTATTTCTGTTCTTTGGATGTATAATTTGAAGCTCTGAGAAAAACTACTGGATCCCTAAGAACTCATAGTTTTAAGGAGCAGAACCATAACTTGAACCTAAGTCTTTAGTTTTAAGAACTTGTACTCTTGGGGCGCCTGGGTCACTCAGCCATTAAGCGTCTGCCTTCAGCTCAGGTCATGATCCCAGGACCCTGGGATCAAGCCCACATTGGGCTCCCTGCTCCGCGGGAAGCCTGCTGCTTCCTCTCCCACTCCCCCTGCTTCTGTTCCCTCTCACTGCCTCTCTCTCTGTCAAATAAATAACTAAAATCTTAAAAAAAAAAACAAAAAACAAAAAACAAAAAACTTGTACTCTTTCCATTTCATTACAGTTAAATTTTGGTAATTAATTTACTAATAAAATTCTCTGAGTATTTTCCAGAGGAGTTCAGTCGAGACAGTTGGTTCAAGAACAGGTAGAGTCACAGTGTGAGGGAATCAGGGTGGAGGAAGGTAGTGAGGAGAGACCAAAATTGGTTATGGATAAGCCACATAACAAAAAAAGAATACTTTAAAAATATTTGAATGTGAAATGCACGGTCTTTAGTATATTACACAAGTAATAGATCACTCTATATTTTTATTGCCATATTTCATCATATCTAAAACAGCATGTCTTATAAAATGCACCACCAAGAGAAAAAAAAGGAAAACAAAACCCTGCCAATTAAACCATCGTACACCATTGAGCATAAGATACTTTCAGATTTTAAAAAGCTAAAATGTGAAAGAAAAAAAAAAGGCCTATCTTAGAATCAAAGAAATACAGAAGTAGTAACTGCAGAGGGTATGGAAGTTCTCAAAATCAGTCATAACACAACCTCACTAGACAATCAATAAGCATATATTAAGTGCCCGTGGATGGGCACAATGAAGCAAAATGCATGGTCTAGGTGAAGAAGCTTAAGTGCTACACATGAAATATTAATTACCATCCTTCAGTTTCACAATGTTGACCACTGTTGAAGAAAACAGATCCACTTACGCAAAAAGATGTCTGAGTGTGCAAGTGTCAGAAGAGAAGGTAAAAGAGGGAGGAAGAAGGGGAGAGGAGGAAACAGTTGGGGGTGGGGACAATGGCTTGGAGGAGAGGTAGAAGAATGTAGGAGGGGTCTAGTTTAACCAGAAGCTTCACTGAAATTCAAAGGTGGTCTGAAACCTGTCTGCACTAGATCTCCTGATTATATAAACAATAATTGCCGTCCTGTTTGTGAAATGATAATTTAAAACAACAGCAGCTTTGAGAAAAGGTTGCCCACATTTTTATAACATCTATAGCTTCATGTCTAATACTGAAGATTTTTCCATTCCTCTGCATTGTTTAAATCATGAAGACAGAAAACTAGATAACTTTAATATATTTCTCAAATTTGAACTAAATATAATGATTAAATGTTGGGCAAGGCTTGGAAATCAAATTTTGTTATGACTGGTTATCAACTTCCCTGATGACTGAAAAGCTTTAGAATTTCTGATTAAAATTAAAAAGTTGCTTGAGCGGAAACTAATCATCTAAATATTTTACTTGGGCATTTTGCGTCTATCATGGTTACCATCACAAAATCTGCGTGCTGAACTGGAAAGATGAACTTAGACTGTTTCTAATTAAAAACATTTCTGTTTCTGTAATGAGAATCTCATACATAAACTGCCCTATACTGTGAAATAACTGCTTTTGAAATTACTCAAATAAAAAGAAAAGATACTCAACCTTTTAACTGTGCATTATGCTCGTAAATTTATTACTAATTTGAAAGAGATAATATCCTCAACATCATTAAGCCTCATGACCAAGTGGTAAACTATATTATACATTCTGGTGTTGTCATATAGTTGCTGTGATTGAGGGAAAACTAACCTAGTAATGGTAATTACTTCTTTGTGAAAGGCAAAATTATAAATAAATAATAATGCAGAGCAATTTCATTTTTAAAAGTCAATAATGAATTCCATCTGCTGCATGCCATTAAAAATCAAAGAGCTTACTTACACGCTTCAGATCTTTTTATATCTTTATTTCTTCTATTTAAAAGAACAGATTGATCCATCGATAATAATGTTATTTTGACTTGTTTGACCGAAACTTAAAAAAAAAAAAAAGACGAAAACCTCCTATTTCTCTCCTCATTTCTCTGGAGCCCAGAGAATTTAAAGGAATAAAATACTAAAGGAAAACAAAAACATTTAAGCAAACTGTTAAGAGGAGGGTTAGGAGAGACTAATGAAATGTATTACCAGCCTTTGAAAGGCAGAGCAGGGGTGATAAAATCTGAGCATGTGACTCGATCACTATTATTTCCCTAGCTGTGTGCAATTTTTCAGTTAAGGACAAGGTAAGACCATATGGAAACCTTACTGACAAATGATTTCCTGTGAATGAATGAAAAGAAGTCACTAACGACTTTGTTATAAATGGCCATTGGACATGAAAACAAACTCTCAATCACCATGTCTGAATCTATTTCTGAGAGTACCTCCTGATAGAATCGCACTTAGCAGCAGCACCTACAGCAAATCAGGGACCAAAAATGTGCATGCACAGAAAGTCTGTTTCATACCCTATATCAGATTTAGTATTTCAACAGAGTTTACCCCCTCCAGGCCTCCCCTACCAAACATTCCTTTCCTAGAGGCAGTAACCAACATATCCATATAGCTTATCTGGATTTTGAAAATATAACATAAAGTCAGCCTTATCTGACTTTCCAAAATGACGTGTTTAAAGTGGAGAGCACTCACACGTACCTTTGCGAGGGCAGAACATTTCTGAGGTCCTCCTCTCAAACCTATTCAGCCAGCAATATGCTGCTTTCAGGAAGAGAGGACAGGGATTGTGGTTCTCGTGCTTCCCTGGGTAATACAACACTTCCTCTCCAGGAGAGTGCCCTCTCCTCCCACCCGGTGCCTGACCCCTGGTGGCAGTGTGAGAGACTCAGAAGTTCTGTTTCTGCACAGAGGAAACTGTACCCGCCTTGTGACTGGGGACTTGATCTTGGCTCACTGAGCATTTTGGAAACAGTGCCAGAATGCTCTGCATAATATGTTACTAAGTTGACCCTACAAGTTTATCGTGGAGTGAGATAAAAGAACTCAGTATCTAACTTCTGTACAGTTTCTTATCATAAAGTAAATCAATGGCATGACCACCTTTAACGAATCTCTATTATTCAGTCTTAACAGCACTAACAGTAGATTTGAGAAGCTGGGTACTAACCTAGCTGGGGTTTGTGCCTTTATAGATTTTTAAATGCTGCTGGCTCACTGTCCAAACCTGTTTGATCTTTTTCCCCCAGAACCTCCCACTGCGTCATGAGACAGTATACCTTATACTAATATTATACTATTATGGTTATTTCTTTCTGTATCTCTTCCCTTTTAGGACAAGGAGAGAGTCTGTCACAATATCCATCATGGTGCTGAACACTTAGCAATTGAGCGGATGGACAGGAGTCATAATAACTCTCTCCTTCCTACCTGACCCCCTCTTAATCCACATTCCCTGTTAGCTCTATGGAAGCAGACGGCAGCCTCGATAGCCTGACTCTCTCAGACTCCCTGCTCGTGTCCTTAAACTTCAGAATCCTGGAGAAGATTTTGGTGGACGCTTCTCTTTTATTCTCCCCTGTCTTCACACTTTTATGAGACCCTTCGATGCAGCTCACTGAGATCTACACATACAATTCTGATTTTATTTGGAGGTAGGAATCACAATCCTAGGGTGTAGAAAATGTCAGCTCAGATCCTTGCAAGTCCAAGGACTACTGGACACCAAGACAGGTGGGCTTCAGGGACAAGTTAAAAGATAGAAAGGACACTGAAAACTGTGTGCAGCATTAGCACATTGTAATGAACTGACAATGGTTATAAAGAAGGCACCGCTCATGTTACTACCAATTCAGAACATTGACACTCCATATCATAGCAAGAATACTAAGATTTTGAATGCAATACAGAACCTATAGCCTTTGCCAAGCTCTGACAGCTCCATAATAAACTATTCATTGCCTGGTGAAGCATCTCACCAAGCCAGTGATTTTTAGAGGGAAATGTTATAAACTGGCACTGTGATTCATTCTCAAATAAAATTAATGATGTCTCATCTTTTCTACGGAACTATTTTGTATCCACTACAAACTCTTTATCTGGCTCCTTTAAGAAGTCCAGCAGTATTCCTTATAAATGCTATTTGATAAGACAACCTATGTAAAACCTCTAGTAAAATTCTCGGCATTCTGCTACAAGTAGGGGCTTAATAGATATTAATTTCCATTTCTTTCCTTAATGACATGGCTGGTTTAAAATAATGCTAATGATAACAGTGCCTTACATATGCTTAATGCTTTCTTATTTACAAAGTGCTTCAATTAATGCTCTCATGTTATGCACACAACCACACTAGGCGATGCTGCTTATTCTCAAAAGTTTTGCCGAGTTAGCTATGCAGAGAAAATTATTGACAGACTGTTTCCTTGCAGCTTTATACGGTGCACAAAAAGAGAGGGCAGAAGTGTTGTGACGATGCCCTGATGTTCATCTTCAAATATTTCAGCACAGCTGCAGACTCCCGGGGAAATAAGAACAGCAGGTAAAAATCAGGAAGGAATTGGCTCTTTTTAAAAGCAAGACTTCGTGTTAGAAGAAGAAACACACATACAAAAACCCTGGACAAAATATAAATGCATGGTTTTCAACATCTGTGGAATATGCAAAGGAGGGCTTTGACATTTTTATGTCTCACATAGATGGTAATGCTACCTATATTTGCATAATGTTTGAATATGAACAAGAAAGCTGCAAAAACACTTACACATTCATATCAAACACACTTGTGAACTGGGATATGACAGGTGCCTCTATAAGTAAATACATCTGTGTGCCATATCTATACAAGATATGTATTTCCCAATATTTTGTCATTTGCTCTTTCTTATTTGCTCTCATTAGGAATCTGATAGGAGTTAGACTTGACTCACTTGTCAGCTAAGTGTAGTTCTTTCAGGGTTTTGTAAGACAAACCAATCTTTTAATTGTGCTTAAACCTGTCCATTAGGCGTCTCATGAACAGTTTCCTATGAGTAGTACTGGCTCTTGGACATTCCTTTCTGCCCATCATCATCTTTGGGATCCAGCCTACTAAGAGGCTCTCATTTAAAAATGTTTCAAATGCTGTGATAATGCCACTGCTTCTACATCTCCTTTAGTTTTTATTCTAGATTCTTACTCTTAGTTTTTTCTCTATTTCCCCAGTTCACTTTTCATTTATTTTCTTTGTATCTGTTACCACAGCAGGTAGATTAATCAATTTGTGATAATGTGATTTTATTTTATATTTTGAAAGCATTTAAAAATTTTATTATGGTAAGGACATTTAGCATGAGATCTATCCTCTTACAGAAATTTAAGTGTACAATATATTATTGTTGAGTATGAAAATAACTTGACTTTAAATGTCCACGTTTGTTGGTTTATTTTTATGACATGGAGAGATCCGCTTGATTACATAATTAGAGCTTGTTGAAAGTGAACTTTTTTTTTTTTTTGAAGATGGTAGAGAAAAGACCCTTTGCTAAAGGGTTATTCATGATAAAAACTCTTTCCAAGACTTGGGTAATTTTGGAATCATGTGATCTTCCTATTTATAGATGTTAATTGTTGGCAGGTAGGATTATAAAAGTACTTTTGCTAATATCACATTACAATGCCAAGGATACAGTCTTAACCTGAGATATAAATTTTACTGGTAGTGTGTACCCTTTTCAAAATGCACTCTGCAGAAGACCAAGAACACTTTCCCTGGTCCAGAGAAAACTATTGCTTCTCTAGGAGAAAAGTTACTTATCAAGTGTTTAACTAATTTTTTTTTTTTTGAACAGAGGTGGTGTTCCTTTTTTTTTTTTTTTTTTAAAAAAGATTTTATTTATCTGTTCGACAGAGAGAGACAGCCAGCGAGAGAGGGAACAGAAGCAGGGGGAGTGGGAGAGGAAGAAGCAGGCTCCCAGCGGAGGAACCTCATGTGGGTCTCGATCGGGATCACCCCCTGAGCCGAAGGCAGACGCTTAATGACTGAGCCACCCAGGTACCCCCAGAGGTGGTGTTCTTAAAAGTAATTCTGAAAACTCCTTATAGTACCACTTATCGTTCGATATGTAAAGGGTATTTTAAGTGTTAGGCTTCATGGAAAAGAAGTACCTGACACAATTCCTGTAAGTTTAGCATGCATAAAAATGCTCTCACAAAAGCAAATCACGGAGCTTGTATTTCCTGAGCACCCACGAGTTGAGGCAAGGCTGTGCTAAGCACGGGGGTTACTGTGCTGATTTAGCCGTCTGATAACACACGGCCTTTTACATTTTCTTCTTTCTTGTGAACATACTTTGAGACTAAAGAAACGAAGTCTCTTATAGCTCTGTGCTTTTTCTCTTAGGAAAAATGCCACATATTAAGCACATTTTCCATTCTATTCTTCCCTCTGGTTACATTTCTCAGCAGTCCATACTCAGCAGTCAGTGCTTACCTCCTGGTTTGTCTGGGTTACATCAGCTAATGCAAAGGTTGCAGACTGAAGAACAGTTAAGGCTCTGGAGCCAGTGTGCCTGGGTTCAAATCTCTGTTTCTCCACCTTCCAGACATGAGGTCTGAGATCAATTATCGACCTTTCCACCTCTCAGTTTTATCATCTGTGAAACCAGGAGTTTAATACTTCCTACCTCATAGGGCTGCTATAAGGATTAAAAGATTTAATACATACACACTACTTAGAACAGTACTTGGCCTGTAATAAGTATCAATAAATGCTAGCTTGTTAAATTATTATGAAGAGAGAGCTATAAAAGTATGTGTAGATATCTCACATATTGCCTACCATGTCAAGATAAGCCATGTTCATATAAGTCTTTATAACGCAAAAATTTCTTAGGATAAACTCTTCAAAACAAAGCCTGAATAAACAAACAAGCAAAAAAGTGGAATCAGACCTATATATACAGAGAACAAACATGGTGGCCAGAGGGGAGGAGAGTAGGGGGGATGGGCAAAATGGGTGAAGGGGAGGGGGAGCTACAGGCTTCCAGGTATGGAATGAATAAGTCATGGGGACAAAAGGCACAGCATAGGGAATATAGTCAATGATATTGTAACAGAGTTGCATAGTAACAGATAGTAGCTACACTTGTGAACGTAGCATATGTATGGAGTTGTTGAATGACTATGTTATACACCTGAGACTGTAACATCATGTGTGAACTATACTCAACATTTTTAAAAAAAAAACTTTTATTTCATATTTTTGTTTTACTTTTTTCTTAATTTTAATTCTAGTATAGTTAACATAGTGTTATATTATTTTCGGGTGTACAATATATTGATTTAACAATTCTATATATTACTCAGTGCTCATAACGTTAAATGTAGAGTTGTCCCCGCTCACCTCTCCTCTGGTAACCAACAGTTTGTTCTCTAGTTTTTGCTTTGTTTTGTTTTGTTTTCTTACTTGTAGTAACAATTACTATCAAACTTCACTCATTGGGCCAGAGACCCTTGTGATGTTAGTGAAAGACCTGCCCCTTGGGTAGCACACTACCTACACTTGTGAGTTCATCGGCCAGCCAAGTTTGTTCTCTATAATGGAATTCGTTTTTTGGTTTGTCTCTTTTTTCCCTCGTTTGTTTCTTAAATTCCACATATGAATGAGATCATATGGTATTTGTCTTTCTCTGACTTATTTCATTTAGTGTTATACCTTCTAGACCCATCCATGCTGTTGCAAATGAGAAGGTTTCGTAGTTTTTATGGCTGAGTAGTATTCCACGTCTTTATCCATCCATCTATCGTTGGGCACTTGGTTTGCTTCCATAATTTGGCTATTATAAATAATGATGCAGTAAACATGGGGGGTGCATATGTCTTTTTAAATTAGTGTTTTCATATTCTAAAAAAAGCTTTTCTTAACTGATTCAGAAAATTAGAAATTATCAAGAGAAGAGATGCAGAAAAGAAATAAAAGAAAAAGTACAGATCATAGTGACAAATAAGTTTTAGGCTTGATTTCAAGATCCTATAAGAATGTCTATCGAAGAAAATGAACGGTTATACACATAACAAGCTATACAGTACATGAAAATTATAATACCCTAAAAGAAATACATTAAAGTTAATGTCTGATTAAATATCTACATCAATCAATGGTGCTTTGTAGACTAATACTATATATTTTTAACTTTTTACTTTATAAATTGTTATAATTATTAATTATAAAGTTTCACTGAATATGAATAATGTACCATAAGTATACTGTCATTTCCATATGATGTTCTGCTCCAGGTTCTCTTCTGCCCTTATTTATGTTTATTTCACTTGAAAAGAGTATGCTTATCAGAAAAAAGTTTTTTTCAGCCAAATGAAGACAATCTTTAGAATTATGGACATCAAGAAGGGGAAACAGCAAAGATCAAGTAGAAGAAAATGAAAGAGAAAAATGATGAAATGATTAGAGACTGATTAATAAGAAAAGGAAATGGAATACATATCATTTTAGAAAATAATTCAAGATCTTTCAGTCATGTAAATCAATCCTGGAAAAAAGCAGTTCTCTTGAAAAAATAGAATGAACATTTTTTTTGTTTGTATATATATATTTTTTTTTACCATACAAATGTATGTAAATTAAAATTATACTGTATTTGGTCTATTTAGGCCATGTGGCTAGAAACTCTTGTAAAAAATGGAATTCATGATTTTATTTTTTAAAACAATGTATTACACTTCCTGATAAAAGTCACTGCTACAGTACAAAAGCAAAATACTCTCCGTCACTATCTAAAGGCTAGAAAGGACCCTAGATTTCACCTAAGTTAATTTTGGAACAATCAGGAAAGAATAGGGGTGGAAAGGGGCAAAGAGAAGAGACTGGGGTGTCTAGGCTGTCTGACCAGCGATGCTAGTTTACACCGGACAAAGGCTTTGCTCCTGCTGTCACCTTTCTGATATCAACCGTCCAGTTCTCCAGGGTCTATCCAATTCTGGCCCAGTAATTCTCAGGGCAACATCTTTGCACTTGAGAGACTCCCTCGTGTTGTCCTTGGTCCTCAATATCCCCTTTTCCCCCCAAAATGCATGCAGTCCAGTTTGTGTTCTCAGTCTAAGGACAAAATCATGAGGACAATTAAAATTGATACCCAGACTAAATTAGACCTGACAGAGTGGATTCACTGCTCACCATCACAGGATCTGGCCCTAACAACTCCCTTCCATCCTTATCCTCTAGCTCACTCGGAGTGACACATGCAGGCCTCTTGGCTGTTCCCTGAACACACCAAGCATGCTCCTGGCCTACGGCCTTTGTGCTTGAGGTTCTCCTTTTCTTAGAATGTTCTTCCCAGACATTGGCCTGACTTTGCTTCATCATTATATTTAGGTCTCTGTTCATATACCTCTTCACTAGAGAGGGCTTCCCTGACTCCAGTACCCAAAGGAAGCACCCCATATATGCTTTCCTTTCCTGACATTTACCACTAACTGACATCATGTATTTCTATGTTTCTGAATAGTCACCCCCACTAGAATTTAAGCTCTAAGAATGTTCAAGTCCTTGCATCCAAAACGCTCTCTGGAACATTGTAGGAGGTCAATAAATATATGTCCAATGACCCAACCAGAAGTTTCTAGGCATATAACAGGTGTTCAATGAGTATCTGTGGAAAACCTTGACTGAATGAAGAGGTAAACACTTTATGCTAGTTTCAAAAACATAGTCATAATAATCCAATTTTTTTGTTATTTTGATTTTAATTTTGATTTGATCAGATCAGACTTGGAGTGTCATGAATGTTCTCTAGGGGAATGTCATTTAAGTTGAGATTTAAAGGAAGAATAAATCAGGCAAATAGGATTATGTGTTCAACAAGTAGTTGTAAGTGGGGGAAAAGGAAACTAAGTCTCAGAGCAGAGAGACTAACATGGACAAAGACTTGGCAGCTAGAGAAAGCCTCAGCTGAAAGTGAAGTGTGAAAGTAGCACGGTAAGGTAGAGGGCAAGGTAAATTCGGGCAAAGAGAGAGAAGAGATGTAAGATGAGAGAAATAAACAAGAACCAGTGCCTTCATGTGCCTTGTCAATTATACTGAGATCTCGATTTTAATCTGAGGGCAACAGGGAGACACGTAGGCTTTTAAGCAGAGCATTAAGAGATGTGAACTTTAAGAAATTATCCACAATATAGGAGATGGATTGGAGGGGGACACATCATGAATGCAAAATACCACCTGGGAGGTGATGATTATAATCCACTGTGATACTGAAGGTGAATGCAGTGAGGACTGAAAGATAGATCCACTAAAGAGACTTTACAGTATTATAGGATAGAACAGGATTCCTTGAGTGATTGTAGCTGTGTTGTGCTGGTGGGGGAGATGTAGTAGGGGAGGTAGAGGAAAGAATCTAGTTTGGTAAGAGAGAACAAGGAAGCAACTCAGGTTAAAGGGGGACCTTATAAAACCAATTGTAGAAAGGTTGATTTTGAGATATCTGTGGAATATCCTAATGGATATGCTTAGTAAAGAGTTGAATTTATAGGTCTATTGTTAATTATAATCTTTCTGGCTTGAAATTTAGATTCAAGCATCATTTGTTCATAGATGTGAATTAATATTGCTTAGGATAAACGTATTCTCACTATTCTTTATCTATATTCAACTACCAATGATATTTATCCCATTTCTTTTACATTTTTCTTTCTTTCTGTGATGTTCATGTGTACACACACACACACACACACACACACATACACACAACGTGTATATTTGCTGAACCATCTGAGGGTAAGTTACATGCATCATGGCCCTTTGACCCTAAATGCTTATGTATACTTCCCATGAATATAGATGTTTTTTACATGACACGGAGCTGTTCTGTCAATTTCACATTGACATAATACTCTTATATGATCTGATGTCTGTATTCAAATTTTGACTACTGACCCAATAATGACTCCACACAGCATTATTAATTCTCAAGTAAAGGTCAATTTCTTCTGCTATGTTTAGCTTTCACAATTACACAAAAATCTAAGAACCACATTCAAGTAGTTGATTTTGTTTGCATTTTCCTACCTATAAAAGAAATAATAAGGTTTGAAAGGATATTTCCCTATATCACTAAAGTCCATTTCTTACAGCTTTTTATTTTTTTAAATATTTTATTTGTGTATTTGAGAGCGTGAGTGCACGTGAGAGACAGACAGCAAGCACTCGAGAGGGAGAGGGAGAAAATTGAGAGGGAGAGGGAGAAGCAGACTCCCCACTGAGAAGGAAGCCCAACATGGGGCTCAATCCCAGGACCCCGGGATCATGACCTGAGCTGAAGGCAGATGCTTAACTTAATGAGCCACCCAGGCACCCCATTTCTTAGAGCTTTCCTATTCTATGGTTCTATCATCAGAAAAGGGAAAAGGCCACCATGTGAATAAAAAAGAGTTGCCCAAATTGTCCTCGTCTGTATAGTATTTGATTTGATACTTTTAATAAATAAACAATAAAGCTTAATGTGCCAGACAACATTCTTCCTATTACTAAGATCACCTAGCTTGAGTTATATTATTTTTTTTTCTCTTCAGGAAAGTAACCAATTAGGAAAGGATGAAGCATAGTGGTGGATGGGGTACAAAGTCTATTCATAGAGTATTATTTATAATTAAGGTCACCTTTAAGAAGTATCGAAATTAGCTAGAGCTAATTCACTAGGTTGTCACTAAGAGTTCAGAGTAGGACAACACAAACCATCAGCATTCCAAACCTAGCATGACCAGAGTGGCACAATGAGAGGCTTTATTTATAGGAATCCTTTGCACCCACTTACAAAGTTGCTAAACTGGTTTCTGTTTCCTTTGTGGGTGTTTTGGTAAAAGAAGAAAAGCATGCTTTGGCTTGTCACTGAGAGTTGATCTCTAATGGAAAGGGAACAGACTTATCAGGATTATTTAACTCCACAAGTGCCCTAATTTAACATGGGTAAAAGCCACCCACTCATGGACAAATGCCCTCCTTCTCACACTACCTCTCTTTTTATGTAGATATAAGAAATCCACCATGGATTAATCTGCAAGCCATGTCGAAGGCAGAGGTTTGACAAGTCCTAGATCTTTGATTAAAAAAGTAATAATAATACATATAGCAGTCCTTAGCTGTCCACAGAAACCACCACCTAGATGACCAAACTATGCTATGTTTGTCATTAGGCTACTGGAAGATTTGCCGCTAAAATACATGAACTGCAGCAAGCCTTCAGAAAACACATGCCTTAGCAACCAAGTCAAATGGCGGGGCTCCAGGGTAGTGGTAGAACTAGGGGCTTTGAAATCTGATATGTCTGAGTTTGAAGTCTCTCTGTCAGTGACTGTATAGCTTTGGCTGAGTCATACAAAGCTCTCTAGCCTCCGACTGCCTCACTAGTGAAAAAGGAGAAATAACACCTACGTGGCGGGGTGTTACATTAGGATTAAATGAGATAATACGCGTAAAATGTCTAAGGACAATTCTGCCAAATGGTAGGTGCTTAAAAAGAATTCCCTGAGCTCTCGGTATGCTGACAAAGCTGGATTTAATACAAAGCAGGATTGCTTTAAGGCCGAAGGTATGGAAAGGAGGGACCTGAGGCTTCCTGGGGCGGGAGGCACAAATCAGCGAAGGAAGGAACGCTTGACAGTTAGGAGGCTCTGCCTATAGTCCTGACAAGGGCACCAGACGCTTGAACTTGGAGAGCACTTGTGAGGGTGGGAAGGAGTCCGTGTTCATGTGCTCGTGCCAGGAAGAGCAGGGCCGCCCTGGCAACCAGCAGGGACGAACGATGTTTTGAGTCAAAAACGGTCACTTGAATTCTGGAGATATTTTCCGGGACACACAGAAGATTAAGGAGGAGTTTCCCAGTTTGAGCCGGACATGCGGTGCTTTAGGTTTGACAGAAAGTTCTACCTGGGGGGAGTCGGCTACGTATAGGTGAGTTGATACCCTCGCATTTGAAAGTATCCTCAAGAAAGAAGTGTAGTGAGAGGGGCGCCTGGGTGGCACAGCGGTCAAGCGTCTGCCTTCGGCTCAGGGCGTGATCCCGGCAATCTGGGATCGAGCCCCACATCAGGCTCCTCCACTATGAGCCTGCTTCTTCCTCTCCCACTCCCCCTGCTTGTGTTCCCTCTCTCGCTGGCTGTCTCTATCTCTGTCAAATAAATAAATAAAATCTTTAAAAAAAAAAAAAAAAAGAAGCGTAGTGAGAGAACAGGAAAGCTGTAGACCATGTGTATTTAGGTCAGACCTAACAACCCTGTTCTTTATTTTACAGCTTTAAAGGCAGAGTGCCAAAACTACTGTTTGTGAAAGGTACTGAGATGCAGCGTGGGAGGGCTTTGTGCTTATCTGGTTTTCTGGGACATTGGTCAGTTGGCATACTCTTTAACAACAAAAACCATTCAGAGAGGGTTGCTTCCTTTTTGGGGGGTTAAGAATAGCAAAAACTAACACACCCCCTGTGTGTTTACTTAGTGACAGGTACTCTGCTGTGGCAGGCAGAACAAATAACCCCTAAAAGTGTCCCTGTCCTAATCCCTGGAAGCTGTGAACATGTGACCTTACTTACATGGCAAAGAGGAATTAATTAAGGTTGCCAATTAGTTGGCCTTGAGACAGGAAATTATCCTGATGGGACCGGTGTGATCACAGGGGTTCTCATAAGTAGAGAAGGGAGACTGGAGAGTCGGTGGCTGAGTGAGGGGCTATGAGAAAGACTTGACTGGCCACTGCTGGCTTGGAAGACGGCTGGGGGCCTCTCCAAGCTAGAAAAGGCAAGAAAATGGATCCTTCCCTAGAGTCTCCAGAAAGAAAAGCGGCCCTACCCACATGCTGACGTTAGCCTTGTGAGATGCCTTTTGGACCAGAACTATAAGATAATAAATTTATGTTGTTTTAAGCCACTCACTTTTTGGTAATTTGTTACAACTGCTATCGGGAAACCAATACATCTGCTAAATACTTTACATGGAGCCTCTGAGGCAGGACCTATTTTTAATCCCATTTTAGAGAAAATTAAAAAGAAGTCCTTAAGAAGCTTAGAGAGGTCCTACTCTGATGTGATACGAAAGCCCACGCTCTTAACCACTATTTTCTCACCCTCCAAATTCTTCCAAAAGATCTGGAGAGGGGCCTCAAGTTATCATCTTCCTCTCTTCTAGAAAGTTCCTCAGTATAGTTCTACTCATTCAAAGGTACTTATGTCATGGTATAATGGCACAAGAATGGATTATAATCACACCTAATAAAAACAATAGGAATCTTTTCTTGTTAGGATGACTAGTTTGTAGTGGTTGCTTTTAACCAGGAAATAAAAAGGGCCTTATCACAAATAACTAATCTCCATTCCTCGAAGCTCAGTGTTTATGTCATTTCAACCTAAATGAGAAGTAGGGCATATGGACGGGGTTTTTAGCAAGCCCTTGCTCACAGCATTAAATCCTAGCTCTTTCTGTCCTGGCTCCTCCCCGTGCAGAAGGTGGCTGGCTCAGTTACAACAGGCTATTAGGTAAGCCTCGGCTGAGTGGGAGAAGGAAGAACATCTGACCTGTACAAATAGACCGCAGACAAGAAACCGGATCAGTAATGCTGAAAGGCAGCCATACCTTACCCTTGTGTTTTAATTCCTGTAGTTTTAATTTCGATAAATAATCTTTAAAATTTTGATTTTCAAATGCAAAATATTACAGATTGTTTCTTTATGAATTGTACAGTAAGCTCTTCTAAAAGCTTGCCTTCCCCAAATAAATCTTTTCCTCACACCCTTTCAGCACAAGGGAACGATTTTACCCTGGTGCAAATTAAAAGTCCCAGGATCTCACCTTCTTCAGCTTGTAAGATTCCAGGAAATCTAAGCCGAAGAGAGCATTCTGTAGTGTTTCACCTATTAACTGACTCTAATCTGATGTGGCTTTTTATCCAGAATGACATCCTGTGGTACCTCAAATGCTTTGTGCAAAGAGATGTAGGGACACAGGCCATACATGTGTACACAGGCCACACATACATACACTCACATGCTTGTGCACATATAAAAGCAGCTTCAATCCTTTCTGAAATGCTTCTTTCCTGGTATAATCTTCAGGCATATTACGTAAACTTTTTGAGAACCATTCTGAAAACAAGAAAAACTTATGTAACAGTTATCAAATACTAGGCATGTCTTCCATGTTATTCCAAAGAGCTGTACAAGCACTTCTTAATCTGCTGTGTGCTGGAAAGGCAAGAGACAGTTTTATTCAATAAAACTCTCCCTCTTTTCTCTTTGTCCCTGGCTTAAAATCATGCAATCAACACTTTAGTAAAGAAACTGAGTTTTGCTACTGCTTAAATTTCTGCATCTGTACAAGGAAAACACATGGATGAATTCAAAAGCAGTGATTTCTAATGCTACAAGTCTTACTAAGAACAATACTCATAGAATTTCAAAGAAAACCAAAAACTAATACCATATCTAATTTGGTGGTTATCGACAATACTGTATATGACAGAAAATGAAAAGTTGGTATCTAAGCATTTTTAAAGTTCATATAAATATGCAGAGTAAATATGCAGATTGTGTTCCCTGTTAAAAGATGGTACAGATGAACATATGTTCCCATGAACATAGGGCACTCTTTCTCCGTTACTAGCAATGCCTTGTCCTGAGACAGCCATATTTTCCTGTTTTGCAGTTATTCGCTATTAACAGCCTATGTTTTTCATATAACTGGGTAGTAAGCAAATCTTACAGGAAGACAATAAATTCAGGAAGGGAAGCACACTTGTGGGAGTCAAATATTTTGGCTCTAAAATGAACTAGTTGAATACAACTTAGATAAGTCTTTTAAATTAAATTTAGTAAGATCGCTTCCTGATCTACCATCTATTTTAGCAATATAATTAATCAAACTAATCAAATAAATTTATTAATCAGCACCACCTATAACAGAATAACTGTATTCCATTTGGAATGACCAATGAATGATGATAATGTCACCACATGGAGTACCAGCTTACATAAGGGCGATTTTTTTTTTAAAGAATCATTTATTCATTCGGGGGGGGGGGGGAGATGTGTGAGTGGGGGGAGGGGAAGAGGGAGAGAATCTTCAAACAGACCCTTCCCCCCACTGAGTGTGGAGCCAGACATGGGACTTGACCTCATCATCCTGAGATCAGGATCTGAGCGGAAACCAAGAGTTGGGGGCTGAACCGACTGAACCACCCAGGTGCCCTTATAAGGGCAATTTTTAAATCAATAAGGAAGCACTAAGAAATATGTATTGCCAAATTTATGATTAAAAAAATCATTAAATCATCCATACATGTGGTGTGCATGGTTTTGTGCATACACCACACATAGAGAAGTGCTTAAGAACATTAAAGTGTGTTTTAAGGAAGAACAGAAGGAAAGTCCATATGTGGATATTTAGACACTCAAACCACATTGCCTTTAAAATAGCTATGAAACCTTAGTGGGGAATGGGATATGGATGGGGAATTATACAGTGTTTCTGTTTGCTTGTTGGTATACTCAACTTTTTAGTTCTGTTATTCAGATTAAGCTCTATAATTTTAGTAGACTTATTCATTGTGAGGTTTAGGTAACAGTAATGGAGGCACATTCTATACTTTATATGGGGTTTGAGTCTGAGTAAGTTCAAGGTGATATGATTTCATTGCAGCTACAAGTGGCAGGCATGTCTAGGGATGTCATCCAAGTCTACATATCCCCCATTTCCATAGAGGGGCCTCTGCTGGCACAGGGATCTTCATGAGCCTTTCCTTGAGCAGACTGTAGGATGAGGTCTCACCTAACACTTGACTCAAGAGCTGCTCTTCCATGGGCAGACAGTCTGGGCAATCACAACTGCGAGATGAATTCTGAAGATCAAAGACTGTGTAGAGTTAGAGCCTAATTGAAGTCATAACAACAAAAGCCATGCAGAAACTAATGGGTAAGGAAAGAAACTAGTGTATACAGGAGAATGGGAAAGACTTACAGAAAAGAGTGAAAATGGAAAACCTTGGGGAAGCAGGAAGAGGGAGACAACCTTGACTCTTGACTTTCTAGGACTAAGTCTTATCTCCATGAAGCTTGGATTGTGGATGTTGCTGCTTGCCCAATCATTATTATCTCTATCTTTTTAAAAATGTGATTGGGTCAGTTTTAATTTCTTGTGACTCAGCCTTGACTCAAAAGAAAAATACCATTTAAATAGTATGAAACATGCTGCTGGAAAATTTATATATTTTTTTCATTTGACCTTACTAAAGTTCTGAAAAAATATTACTCCTATTTCATAGGCAATGAAAGGAAAAAGGAAGGTTTTGTTCAACATTGTAGAGCTTTGTTCAACTCTAGGATTTTCAGCTTAGGACTGTCCATCTCCATCATGCCATACAACCATCACCATTACACCCGAAGACCGTTTCTTCTCAGTAGCTAACAAAGCTCCTCCACAACCATAAATTTTCTTGTTTGCCTGGAATAACTGGGACCACGTCCAGAGTCCCCTAGGGTGGTGGTGCTTCCTTACTCTTAACACAATGAAGCCAAAGCTATCATTGGAGGTCTTAGCCCTCACCCCAATTCTGTAAATCTGATGGTACTGCATACAGGGGTTGAGGGCATAATGGGTAAATGGATCTTTCTGAAAGTATGGGCCATTTCAAAGAACTATAGGTGAAAAATTTCCAACTAATCTTTAAGCACACTGACGGTAAGTTCATGATTGTGCCTGGCACATAACAGGAATTCAAATATCTACAATATGATGGTTAATTTTATGTGTCAACTTGGCTAGTAGATATTCCCAGTTGTTTAGTCAAACACCAATTGTGATGTTGCTGTGAAGGTAATTTTTATATGATATAAACATTTAAATCTCTGGATGTTGAGTAAATTGAATTACCCTCTAGTAATGTGGATAGGTTTTAGCCAATCACTTGAAGGTCTTAAAAGACAAGACTGAGATTTTCTTTTCTTTTTTTTTTTTTTAAAGATTTTATTCATTTATTTGAAAGAGAGAGAATGAATGGTGGGGAGGGGCAGAGGAAGGGGGAGAAGCAGACTCCCTGCTGAGCGGGGAGCCTGATGTGGGGCTTGATGTGGGACTCGATCCCAGGACCCTGAGATCATGACCTCAGCCGAAATCAAGAGTTGGACGCTTAACCAACTGAGCCAGCCAGGCACCCCAAGACTGAAATTTTCTGAGGAAAAAGGAATTAGGGCTCAAGACTGGGACACAGAAACCTTTCCAGCTTGCCTGGTCTGCCCTGCAAATTTAAGACTAAGACGGCAACATCAATTCTAACTTGAATTTCCAGCCTGCCAGCTTGCCCAGTGGATTTCTAGTGTGCCAGCTCCCACATTACATGAACCAATTTTAAAAAATAAATATCTATAAGTAGAGAGATGGATAGATTATATAAATTTTTATGTATTATTATATATTTTATATGTACATGTATATAAAAACAAATAATATATATAAATAATATGCAATATTTTATATATTATCCTATGGTTCTGTTTCCCTGACTAATATATAAGGTTTCCTGAGGTTACTGGAGTGGAAACATTTGATTCAGGAGAAGCTAAAGAAAAAAATGTGATTTCAAATCCACAGCCAATCCTTTGTAAAGGGGAAGGTGGAGCTCCTGAGTGGATGGCACTAACCTAAGCAGAATGTCTTGGCAAGTCATTCAGTACAAGCCTAGGGCCAGGGCTTAAACTGGAATGGGGGGTGGAGAGCTCAACAGCCGTGTAACGTTCCAGTTCCCGGACATGTTGGAGAGTTGGAAGCCAGATGGAGGTTATTAGAAGAGGCTGCAGAAGAAAAGGAAAGTTTCCAGCAATGTGTCAAGAGGCCTGAGCCTGAGAAAGAAATCCCCTGTGTTGAGGAATTGTGGGTAAGTTCTTAGGAACAGCGGTGACTGATACCAAATCTACTGATACTGAATACTGTTTCCTGCATTTTTGCAGAAATCACCTTCACCGGGGCGCCTGGGTGGCACAGTTGTTAAGCATCTGCCTCCGGCTCAGGGCGCGATCCCGGCGTTCTGGGATCAAGCCCCACATCAGGCTCCTCCGCTAGGAGTCTGCTTCTTCCTCTCCCACTCCCCCTGCTTGTGTTCCCTCTCTTGCTGGCTGTCTCTCTGTCAAATAAATAAAGAAAATCTTAAAAAAAAAAAAAAAGAAATCACCTTCATCACCTTCTCTTCCAACCTTCAAAATCCAATAAAGTGTCACTCTAATGTTTAGTTGTGTTTAGGGGTCAAATGAAGAATGTGGGGTTTCCAGCTTGAAGCAAAGTGGGCCAGTGAGTGAGGCTGTGCACCCAGCAAGTGCTGTAGCGAAGAGCTAGGATTAGAGGCGATAATGACAGAGAAGCAAGTTGCCTGTGGTCTGACTCAGCAACAGCTATTCTTGAAAGCAGTGGAGGGTCAATTGTTTATACTTGGAAGACAAGCAGTTTAGATGGGATAGCAGGGTAAGGGTTACAAGTCATAGGTGAGAGCAAGCATTAGGATAAAACCATCCTGAGATTAAACCCTACCCCACTGTTGACCAAAGGGTGAGCTTAGGCAAGTGCTCTCTCTGGCCTGTTTCCTCGTTCATAAAATTGGATAACTAAAAAAAACTTTTTTAAGTCTTCACAAAGAGAGTGCATGTACAGCACATAGCAGAGTATCCAGCACATAGAAAAAATTCAAACAATAGATATAATCATTAATAAAGAGACGCCTGCAGGACTTCTAATGTGGTTTGCAAATGCCATTTAATAACTAACATTTGTGCTTGATGCTGAGCTATGACAGGTTTTCTTTCCCTCTGAAAGCCAAGCTTTCTGACTACACAGCATCCTGGCTTATCCCTTCACCAATAGGAAGTCACAGTCCTTTTGAATTTTTTTTTCCTGATCCATTTTTCAAAGGTGTTTGAAAATATACTTAAAAAGTGGTTTGGAAAAAAGATAAAAAAATAAAAGATGGTTTGGATTTTTACAAGAGTGTAATTGCTGGTTTAAGGTCAAGTGTAATGGCATATAATTAGTACATTGCATAGCCTGGTTTTTCAAGTTTTTCCATTTAATCCCTACAAATGTTTAGGTTGCTTCTGTTTATTCTTGATTTTTAAAACAACTTCAAGGAAATGTTTCTTAAGACATTTAAAGTGCTTTTTAATTAAAATTTAAAGTTCTATTAAAGTCTTTATTTTTAGAGAAGACTACTAATATTCAATATTAAACACCTACGCAATACAAAAAAGTAATAAAAATAAAATAGCCACCCATCATAAGCCCATCACCCACAGGCAACCATTATTAAATAATATACAACCTAATACACTGATTTTTTAATTGCCACTTCTTGCGATATATTGTAGAGATTTTAATTGATAGTTTTAGCTCAGAAGGATGGTAGTATCATCTACTATATACCATTTTAAAAATGTAGAAAAACAAGGTGAAAAACATTAAAAGTAATTTTTTTGTTCTTCCTTTTATATATTGCAAACTGTATAAAAAATATTTTACACTCTATGTGTTTGGAGGGAAACTAATTTGAGGATGAGGACACATCAAGACTTGCTGATTTTAGAAATAATTTTGGGAAATCTATCAGAACAAATTCCCATATTTTCATAAAGGATGACTGGCTTACTGGCATCACTCTATCTCCTCCTGGTGCTAACAACAGAACCTGACTCCAGTCACATGCAGTTGGCATATAGTGAGAGGGGTCAGGCCAGGCAGGAGAGAACAAAAGAAAACAAAACCAAACACTGAAGCATACTTTCAAGATACACAGGCTGTGATAAATTAATAGAGAAATGTTTTTTTTTTTCACCTTTAAATTGGCAAAGATGTTTTTAATAGTAGAAATACTCAGTGGTGAAAGTGGTCAACTTCTCATATACCATTGGAGGGAGTTTAATTTGCTCCCACCTATCTAGAAGATGATTTAATACATTTGAATTTTAAAAATCATAAGAATGTTCATACCCATCGGACCCAGCAACTCCAGTTCTAGTGAACTGAGATACTGAGAATCATAAAGACAAATACCATATGATTTCACTCATAAGTGGAATTTAAGAAACAAAACAAATGAGCAAAGGAAAAAACAACAACCAAGAAACAGACTGTTAACTATAGAGAACAAACTGATGGTTACCAGAGGGGAGGTGGTGGGGGAATGGGTGAATTAGGTGATGGGGATTAAGGAGGGCAGTTGTGATGAGCACTGGGTGAGGTATGGAAGAGTTGAATCACTATATTGTGCACCTGAAACTAATATAACAGTGTATGTTAACTATGCTGGAATTAAAATAAATTAGAAAAGAATATTCACTAGGACATCACTCATAAAAGTGAAAAGAATAAAAACTGGTTTAACCATAGAATAATAGAGGAATAAGGGACTGGCTAAATACTTGAGATTAATATACAGTGGAATATTATGCAATCATTAAAATTCATGTTTTTACTGTTAAGTCAATAAAAAGTAAAATGAACGATACTACCACCCTAACTTTAAGACAAATAATATTTTATATATACACATGCATATGTATATGCATATAGATATTTATATACATACATATGCAAATACATGTAATGTATATCTAACTACTAACTTGGTGAAATACAGTATTTCTTTTCTTAAAAAAGGTGGGGGGAGGGGCAGAGGGAGAAGGAGAGGGACAAAAGCAGACTTCTCACTGAGTATGGAGCCCAATGCAGGGTTCAGTCTCACGACCCTGCGATCATGACCTGAGCTGAAATCAAGTGTTGGACACTTAACCCACTGAGCCAACCAGGCGCCTCAAAATATATTTCTAAAACTGAGCACCATCTTCTGACCCCACCCTGTAGGCCAAAATGTTTACCCTCTATTCTTTCAAGATTTAGTAAATAGCACTACCAACCACTCCTTTGCTCATGACAAAATCCTAAAAATCATTCTTGATTATTTCCTTTCTTTCCTCCTCCAAATCCTATTTATCAGCAAGCCCTGTATCAATCCCAAATTTATTTAAAATCTCTCTACGTCAACTGCCAGCATCCCACTCCAAAGCTGCCCTTATCTTTTGCCTGGATCATGACAGTGGCTCTAACTGTTCTCCATTCTTGTTCCTCAGTTTACTCATGAAGAAGATCATGTCATTCCCTTTGTGTTAATTTGTTATTGTTATGTAACAAATTGGCATGAATTTAGCAACTTAAAAACAACACAAATTTATTATCTCATAATTTATTACCCGGTGTTTTTTTTTTGTTGTTGTTGTGGTTTTGTTTTTGGAACAGGAGTCCAGGCATGATTTTGTGGGGTTCTCTGTTGAAGATCTTACCAGGCTGATATCAAGGTGTTGGCAGGGGCTGCAGTCTCATCTGAGCTTCTTCCAAGTTCATCTGTTGATGGCACAACCAAATTCCTTGCAATTGTAGGCCTGAGGATTTTAGTAACTAGACACTCCCCCATGACTGTCCCTGGCCTCATTGGCCTTTCCACACAACAGTTTGCTTCTTAGAGACAATGGAAAAGCATATTTGCTTTCTCTGAATATCTCTGACTTCTGTCTAAGATCTCTAGACCCTCTTTTAATTATTTATTTTTAAGATTTTATTAATTTATTTGAAAGAGAGGGAGAGCACAGAGGGAGAAGCAGACTCCCCACTGAGCATGGAGCCCGACCTGGGGCTTGATCCCAGGACCCCAAGACTGTGTCCTGAGCTGAAGGCATACGCTCAACCAACTGAGCCACCCAGGCACCCCACTGGACCTTCTTCTAAAGAGCTCACTTGATTAGGCCAGGTCCATCCAGAATAATCTCCCTCTGAAATAACTTAAAATCAACTGATTAGGGACTCTGATTACATTTCCAAATCCTTTCACCCTTGCCATACAACATAACCTGATCATGGGAGGGATATCTTCATATTAATATTCCTGCCCATGCTCATTGAATGAAAAAGATTTACAGGGAATGTATACTAGAGAATAAGAGTCTTGGGAACTTGTATGGACTGTAGGAATTCATATGTTGAAACCCTTACTCCGTTGGGATAGTATAAGAAGGTGGAGCCTTTGGGAGGTCATCAGGGTTACATTAGGTCATGAGGGTGGAGCTCCAAGATGGAATCAGAGTCTTTATATGGAAAGGACCAGAACCCTCTCTTGGCCATGAGAGGATATAACGAGAAAGCAAACTAGGAGGAGTGTCTTTCTCAGACACGAGATCTGCTGGCATCTTGATCTGGGACTTCCCAGTCTCCGCAACTGTCAGAAATAAACGTGTGCTGTTTAAGCCACCTAATGTGTCGTATTCTGTTCTACTAGCATGAACTGGTAGTACAGAACTCTCTCTACCATACCTCCCATTCCATGCTTGGCTCTGGGTGATGGTATCTTGCCTGATGTATTTTCTTTTTAACATACTTTTTGTATTTGCTGAATTTTGTACACTGACTATGTGTTAGCATTTTTCTTCTTCAAAACAAATCTAAAGTCATGTCATTCTTCCACTTAAAATCTTTCTGTAGCTTCTCATCATGTTCTTAGAAAACTGCAAACATCAGGTGGCCTAGAAGCCCCTGCGTGATCTGGCTCCTGTCTGCCTCTTCAGCTTCTATTCCTTTCAGAGAACTTTTAAATTTTTTTGTGTTTTGTCCATTTCCTTAACTAGAATGTAAGTCTAAGGAAAGCAGAGCCTTCCCCCCTTGTATGCCAAGACCTAGCTCAGGCCTAGTACCAAGAAACGACACAGTTTACATATGTTGGGATGAAACAAATGCTAATGGAAGATGGTCCTCTCTAAGATGCTATATAACATGAGCAATGCAAGTAAACTCGGAATAATAGAGCTGAATATGAGGACGCTTTTTGGAGCTAAGGAACTGATTGTACCATCCATGAAGCAAAGAGTTAGAACCCTCAGCAGTGACAGACTCTCAAGGAACAATCACAAAACAGAGAGGCCTCTGGGGTTCTTGCTGGTCTGAGTAATATGCTGTTAAAGTTCGCAAATCATTGTTATTAATATCCTCAACCACAAAAGAGACTACTTTCACTACCATCACTGATATAATGGACAAAACCTTGGCAGCTTCAAAGGTGACGAGTTTTTGTCACTGAAATTGTTCCAATGGAAGTGAACTGCCACTTGGCAGGATTTTCGAGAAGGGATCTGAAGCTTGGATAATAGGTCAGAAGAAACTGCTGTTTGGGTTAGGCTAAGTCAGAGGGTAGCATATTGGGGGTACATAGGCCACATTTATTTTGTGGATGGGTTTGTTTGGAAGACACGATCTTTATTTTAAACTGATTTGAATGTCTTTAGATAGGGCATAAGCTCTCAAATACCTGTGGTTTCTATCACTCCTATTATTTGCAAATGATGGATATAGTCATTTACAACTCCAAAGAAGCACATGAGTTTGCAACTCTTGGACTCTCTAAGGTCTCTTTCAATGCCTGACTATAAAGGACAACGTGACATGTTAAGAGAGTTGTTGAGATGGAGGGATGTAAACTTTACGCTAAGAATAATCATCACTGCATGACTTGCAAAACCTTTCTCTACTCTTTATCCTTGACATTCTAGCCTATAAAATCTAACTCTCCTTACTTAAGCTTGTGGCTCACTTTGAAGATTTTATCTGTTGTCAAAATATTAACTTAACCTTTCCCAGTAAGAAACTTGATAACAATCCACTACATCTGTGGACCAAAAGAAAAAGAATCTCTTTTTGTTCCTGGTTGAAGAATAAATATGACCCAGTTCAGATATTTGAAGAAAGATACATAAAGTAAGAAGTCTCTCTAATCGTGCAAATATTGACTTCACACTCAAAGTTCTTTTTATTTCAGAGCACTGAGTTACAATTGTATTTAATTAGTAAATATTTTCACTACTATGGTGGACTGACTTCATGTCCTTCCACCAATTTTTACTGTTTCAGATGCTGAATTAGCATCTGATGAAGGGCTCCTGACATTTCCTCCTCTCAGTAATAAACAGCAACTGGAAACAAAGAACAGTGTGTGTTGTGTGTGAGGAGGAGGTAATACTATCCTCTTATTTGCCCTTAGCTAGCCTCCTTAATGAAAAGACGTCTTCTCAGTGAAGCCATTGAACTTGTCTACAAAGCCCCTCCTTTCTCATTTGTTCATAATTTTCTCCAAATTAAAAGACTTAAAAAAAAAAAACAACCTGGGGACATGAGGAGAAATTGAGGACATGAGGGGGAAAAAATACTTCTTTTTGTTTGTTTAGTACAATAAATGTTGCCCTAAACCTCATAGATTAACATACTTGTACTTGGCATTTCTTTGATTAATGTGAACCTAACAGTGATCAATGAATACCTGAAAACTTAGTTTAATTGCTAAGACGTTAATTCTTTTAAGGCAATGGTGCCATTTAGTCAATTAGTACTTGGGCCACTGAACAGTCATAGAACAAACAACTTAGTTTCTTGTTATCACAAGAACAGTCCATCACCTTCCAATTGGCGGAAAAGGAAAAAAAAAAAACACCATTTGGCTTGCTACCAAAAATTTAAGGTATTATTAAAGTAATTTGTTATTACTTATACTTGAAGCCTACCTTGCCTGTAATCTTTAACTGCTTAAATACCTTTTCTTAAAATTTTATTCATTTTTTTAAAGATTTTATTTGAGAGAGAGACAGAGACAGAGATAGCAACAGAGAGAGCATGGGTGGAAAGGAGAGGGAGCAGCAGGCCCCCGCTGAGCAGGGAGCACGATGCAGGGCTTTATCCCAGGACCCCAGGATCATGACCCGAGCTGAAGGCAGAGCGTAACTGACTGAGCCACCCAGGCGCCCTTAAATACCTTTTAAACGGTACTAAATCCAGATTCATATATTTCTTTTGGAGTAATAGTTATTTAAATACTGAATAAACAGACTTGAATGTTTTAAATTTTTCTGCTATTAGTCAACTTTTTGGAGCCAACTCCAAACAAAACAAGTAATCTCATTAATCACTGGAATTTTCTCTTCATGGGTTGGGTTTCTATTGTTTTAGGAGGTCAAATGTGAGACTTTGTAACAGTTGCCTAATAGTCACTTTAATTTACCATTCTGAAGCACTTGCAGTGGTGGTCTTTCTCACCAGCACCCCTGAGGTCTTGTAGAGGATAGGCTTTCATTTTGGTGAGTTGGTAAGTCTTTATTTTAGTTGTACTGCTGTTTGCTCCTTACATCTAATTAATTAAGACCAGAGGTACTCTTGGCCTCCCATTAACATCAACCTCTGATAGTGGAAATAAACCGTACCTTCTTGGTTAAATTCTAGTTAAATATTGGCTACAGTGAAGGTGCTTTCTTCACAATCCCGCAAAGCCTAGGGCATGGGGTAAAGGGAACATCATGAAGTTGCCTCTGATAATCCCTGGATTCTCCCCTGTTGTGGGGTCACGCGCGAGACCTCATACATTAACAGAGGCCTTCTGATTCTACAGAGTCTACAGGGTTGTCTCACCCCATGGTTCCCTGCAAGATAGAAAAGGTTACCTTCACACCTGTGTGTGCTTATGCAAAAAGTGTTCACACTTGTGCCTTCCTGAGCCATGTAGGAATCAGGTGTATTAGGGGCAAGAACAGAGGCTACAGGCAAAAATTGTCCTGAGGCATAGCTAAAACTAATGACAATCTTGGAAGATAAATGAATTTCATGTCACACTGTCAGCTTGATCAAATATGACCCCAGTCATTTAGCCATTTGTGATCCATAATCCATAACTGATACTAATCCATATATGGATAGCATCTGGCAGGCAATAATACATTCTTCACAGAGTCAGGCTCCATTTAAGGCAGTTACATTTACTTAAAACATGAGGTAGCACCCGTTAATTTTCTGAAAGCAAGATATCCACAGTTGTGAATTAAATTTTTCAGACTATATTCAAAGACAAAATTTATACTAAAATTTCATCCTGACTGTATTCCATCTGGATCATATGAATATAAATATTAAACCCTTCAAAATTAGCAACAGCTCTGCTCGTGAGTTTTGTTTTATATTTTTATGCTTTCCAAAAATATTAAAAGGCACTAGATGGAATTACTATCCAGCTATGTAGTACATAGCTTAAAAACAGTTGCCTTTTGAATTTCGCAACTTTTGGTTCACTTAATACAAATGTTAAGCATAAATCCAAATTAAAATATAATCTCAGATATTCATGAAAGTTTTTTGTTTCATGGGATACATTTGTGTTGCCAGGGAGGCAATTTCACACATAAATAATAATCCCTTTGTGGATTCTAAATATCATGAATCTGCAGAAATGCAGACCTGCCTCGCTATCTGATTATTTTTAGAAAATGCTCTAAAATTAGGAGATTAAAAACACATACAGAAAGGACTCAGACACACAGCATACACGTCTGTGAATCATTAACACCATCATTTATGATGGTCTTTTTTCTTTCGTCTGAATTTTATTTAGGGTATTCGTAGTTGTTCAAAAAAACCATTTTGCTTTTAGTTCTTTCCTTTACTGCATTTCAAGCAGTTAAAATTCTACATAAAAAAATTGAGTAGCAGTTGGCACAGAGTAATCGTTGGAAATTGTTTCTCTCCATTATACTTCTCTGAACTGCATTTGTTGTTCTGAATATTCAGGTAAGCAAAATTATCTGCACACTCTGGCTAACTCTCTATCAAATAAATAAATAAAATCTTAAAAAAAATAAATAAAAACACAGTGTAACATACCCCTAGCCCCAGCCCCTCTTAACCTGCTCTACTTTCACTTTTTCCATTGTACTTATTTCCTCCTAATGTACCAGGAAATTTATTACTTACTAGTTCTGATATACAAGCTCTTGAGGGCAGGGATATTTATCCTTTTTTGTTAATTGATGGATCTCTTGTACTTAGATGGGTCTTGGTACCAGTAGCTGCTAATAAACATTAACTGAATTAACTGAATGAATAACTAGATAAAAGGGAAGTTCAGTAGAAATTTTTTGCAAAAATTTATATTTTGAAAATAGTATATGGTAAATTGAAATTACAAAATTAAGAATAAAAAACACTTGAAATGCATTTTCAAAAATCTAAAGCCTTATTCAACAGTTTCTTTTACAAGTGTTCCTATCAACTGCTCTCCTCTAACGTGGATCTCTTAGCTTGTAGCTAGACATGCCACAGGCCCCATTTCCAAAAATACTCAAGTGTGTGCTGAATTCTAATTTCGCGAGTTAAGGAGAATTTGAATACTGCTCTAAGGTTTTATATGCCACCTTTATTGGATATGCCTTATTCTTATTACACCTGTGGGCTCATTTACAAGCAAGGAGGAAAAGGCCACTTCCACTGCTATTGAATGCTGGTAAAAGTGACCACAGAAAATTGATAAATGCTGTCTTTATTAACCACCCCCCCCCCCAGCCCATGAAGTATAGTTCTGGCATTCTTAAGGGAAAATGATGCCTCCATTTGAATAGAGAATGTAGAGACGTGACTGGTTGTTAATAAAGCAAAAAGCAAGTTCTGTGCATGCTTCTTCCTCAGAGTCCTGGGACCCGGGAGTCTAGTGCAATTTTAAACCAAGGGTTGCAAATCGGTGGTCCACAGGCCACATCTGGCCCACATCTAGAATCTCCCACTGGCCACTCTCCCTTCTGGGTAGTGCTTGCTCCCACAGACAGGGAGATTATATAAGACTGAGCACCTTTTAAGGGAAGAGAGACCAGTTCTTGTTCCTTTGTGCCCAACTCTGCTGTTTGTGTTTCATAGGTTCCTTTTGACTCTTAACAGCAATGTGAATCAGTCTATTTTTACCAGTGTCTTTGGGCTCCAGATTTCATGCCTCAGATCACCCCAGGCTAGCATCCTCTGAAATTTTAGGTACCAGTGATTTTTGGTCTCATTAACTGAACTTGTTATTAGAAGAGGTGTTGAACTCATTTGCACTCGAGGCAGAAGGACAGAGGAGAATTCAAGAGGTCTCCAAAGAAGAGCTACAACTCAAATAAATAATAAAGTTCTTAAAATGAAATAGCAGATAAGTAAGCAGTATTTAGGGGAAGGGAATAGGTTTCCAAGTCTTCTGTGGGGGCCCAACATCATGCCTCCATTCTTGTGTGAAACCAAGAGGACCACTGGCTTGACTAATTCCAGGGCAACTTTTACAAACTGCCAAGTGAACTAGATGATTAATTTAATTTTCAGTCAATTTAAAAGCTGACAAAACTTTTCTCTTACATAGCAATGTTGGTGTTAAGATTCCTCTTAGTCCATTTTACTTTAAGGATTTACTTTGTTGGAAACAAGAAAGAAACCAGCCCTCAAATAGAGCCACATGTCCTATCAATTGCCAGTTAGAGAATAAAAACTACAATCTCAACAATCTAATAGACACTTAAGTTTTACTTGCCCTGTTTCAGATTGAGATATGGTAGCTGTTTAGCTGGGCTTGCTGGGACCCTCAACTTGATTCCTTTCTGCATACAGCCTGGGTGAATAATCGAAATAGAGCCTACACCTTGAGTTTATGGTCTTACATTCTACAACCAGACTAGGTTAAATCAGAATCAAGTAAACCAGGTGGATCAAAAAGCTACTATGTATATGCTCTGGTGCTAGGTCTACATGCTGTTTGGGATGCAAAGATGAATGGAGTCAATCCTGGCACTATTCAGTATGGCACCTGTATGCAAATGAGGAATAAAAAAGAACTCCTTTTGGTGGATATAGCACACCAACTGGGCCTGGTGATATGGGGCTCATTGGTTTGGTGAGTAGAGTTGAGGTTGATTTTCAGCCACAAATCATAGACTTGGTTGGGTCTATGACCCCTTGTGAAGGGGTCAACATGCACACTCATACATGTTAGGCC
Organism: Ursus maritimus; assembly: GCF_017311325.1. Lineage (NCBI taxonomy): Eukaryota > Metazoa > Chordata > Mammalia > Carnivora > Ursidae > Ursus > Ursus maritimus. Next base: position 50,157,286 of record NW_024427107.1, on the reverse strand, counting down.
TTGGGAAGAGGAAGGAGGTCTAGGTGGGACAGAAGTTACTATTCTCCAACTAGTTGCCTTTACCAACTCTTGTCCTCCTACAATCTATTTTCCTTTCAATATCCAGGGTGAGCTGCTTATCAGGAATAAGGTTATTCCTCCGATTAAAATTCTCCAATAATTTCTTGTAACTTAGAATAAATTTCTCTTGTAATTTAGAATAAAATCCCAGCTCCTCAGCATGACCTAGCCTCTGTTGCTTTCCCTGCAGGCTTCCCTAATACAGCCACGTGGCTCTTTTTTCTTTTTGCACCTAGACATTCCAAACTCACTTCCACTTCTGGGCCTTTGCACATGCTGTTCCTTCTGCCTGGCTTGCTGTCCCCTGATCTTCAAAAGCTTGGTTTCTCCTCTTTAGTTTCATCTCCCTAGAGAAGACTGCCCTAAATACTTCTGGAGTCAGAGGAATTCTGTTTCAAGTCCTGGTTCCACCTCTTAGGATCATTCTGGCCTTGGCTCAGTATCTTCACCTGTAAGGTCAAAGAGCTACTTGAGAGTTGCTATGAGAATCCAATGAAGCAAATCACAGAAAGCACTCTGAACAGTGCCTTTAGCTTGCTCTTCTCATAGTGACCTGTAAATATTAGTTATCATGATTGCTATTTAATGTATCGATCATAACTTTAAATGATTTTATTTATTGATATTTTTCCTTATTTTCTGGTTATTTACCCATACAGGAATACGAGTTTTATCAGTGCAGATTTCTGGGTTTTCACGTCTCCATTTTGAGTGCTTCTAATAGCACCAGGCTCATAGTAGGTATCAAATAATTTGTTGACATTTAATAGGGGAGGGACAATACAGCAAAACAGGAAGTAGCTATTCAGTAGTCTAATCCTAAATTTTCCACCATTAGTGTCACCTTGGACACTTCAGGGCCTCAGTTTCCTCTTAGTAGGACTTTATAATGGGAGGGAGATTCAGCTTGTTAATTTTAGAAGAGTAGGATGTGTGAAAAAGTAAAGTTATTCAGCAGGCAGCAGGGGGCAGCAGTGTGTCAAAAATGCACCTGTAGCTTGCAGACCCCAGGTGTCCTCTCCTTTCTCTTTAACTGAAAAACTTATATTTAAATATTCCATCAAGTCAGTACATCCTGCAAGATACAGAAAAAACTGATACCCTCAGAGAAATTAAATGTAAACTCTTTTCTTCCTGTAAAAATGGAGTTTTCAATTCAAGGATCAAGAAAGACTCATTCTTGCCTTCTGATTTTATTTCCAAGTGGAAAGTAGTTAGTCATGGGACCTACAAAAATCAGATTTAAAAATTGTGTTGGTGGGGGCAGTCAATAGTTCCAGTTCCACTGTTTACTAGCTGTATGACCTTGGAATGTTGGGAATAAGTAGTAAAAGGTAGCTTATCTGTAATAATACTATTTAATTCTCAGGCCAACATTATAACTCAGAGATACTAAAACACCAAACAATGAGAGATTAAATTACTTGTCTAAGATCATGCTGCTGAGATATACAAATCATGATAGGAAGCTTTTTACTATTATGTTATATTGTAAGAAACTGCTTGGTTTGGGGTACCTGGCTGGCTTAGCTGGAAGAGTACGTGGATCTTGATTTTGGGGCAATGAGTTTGAGCCCCACATTGGGTGTAGATTACTTACATAAATTCAGAAACTTAAAAAAAAATACTTCAGCCTTAAAAAAAAAGAGATGCTTGGTTTAAAAGGGATTATATGGATTTCTTGCAAATAAATGAAAACAAAGAAGCAATAAATATATTCCTCCTTGCTTGAAAAGTTAGATCATTAAATAAGAGGTTTGGTGTTCAGTTAACCCAATATCTGAAAGTGCCACTAAAAGTAACTCAAGATAAGCTTAGATGTCCTTCTGAGATCTATCTTACACCATCATTCTGCTTTCCTTTTATTGTTGTTGTTTATATTTAGCACATGGTTTGGCTAGACTTACCTTCATGGGCCTATCATTCTGAGTAATTTCTTATCTAAATCTGCATCTTTCCTTCCTCTGTCCTCAGACATTCTAGTATCTGTTTTGTTTTTTCTCTTTTCCCCCACCTCAAAAATACTGGTAACGCCCATCAGTTCATATAGTAACATTTCCATCAAGAAATACCACAAGAAGGAAATACACACCAGAAAGAGAGAGAAACATACGGAAGGGGATCCAGAGAAGTTTCAAGAAGAGGGAGAGTCGAAACACTAGGTAGTAGAGTGGATCTAGGCCCAGCAGCAGCCATATATATGCACACACATCACACAGAAGCCCACTAGCGATCGCACATTGACCTGTTTGGACTTCTAGGAGAAGGTTAGCCTATTGTTTGAGAAAATTCTTTAGTCAAAGTCCATCTTAAAAAAAAAAACGACAACAACTAAAAGTTGCTTTGTATTTTCAAATTCGACTACAGAGGCATGACGAGCAGGCTTTCCAGAGATATTTCTGTGACCCTCCAGTGGATCCAGAGTGCTGTGTGGCACAGGTACTCTCTTTTCCTATTACGCACTCTTCCACTCTCCTAGGAGGGGATTTCACACCATTTCCTCTCTCCTAAAAAAGCCCTCATAAACTCTCCCTCCATCCATATTCTCAGTTGATGATCTTGCTACCTGATTTATTGAACAAAGTGAAGCATTCAAAGAACTTGCACAGACTCTCAGGGTCACATTGACCCTCCTATTGGCACCTGCCCCCACTCACTCTGCTTTCTCACGTGCTCCTATTTTTAAGCTCATTTAGCTCCCTCTTCTCTCACCTATTCAAAGACAATCCTTCTGGGGGAATGAAACATGAGAGACTATGGACTATGAGAAACAAACTGAGGGCCTCGGAGGGGAGGGGGGTGGGGGAATGGGATAGGCTGGTGATGGGTAGTAAGGAGGGCACGTATTGCATGATGCACTGGGTGTTATACACAACTAATGAATCATCGAGCCTTACATCGGAAACCGGGGATGTACTGTATGGTGACTAACATAATATAATAAAAAATCATTAAAAAAAAATAAAATAAAAAACAAAACAAAACAAAAACAACAACAACAACAAAAAAAACAAAGACAATCCTTCTGAAACTCTGCACTGCACATTGTCATATTTTCCCCTCCTGGCTGGATTACTCTCATTCAGAAAAACATGTTGCTATTTCTCCCATCCTAAAAAAGCCCTCTCTTTTTTTTTTTTTTTTTTTAAGATTTTTTTATTTATCTGACAGAGAAAGACACAGCGGGAGAGGGGACACAAGCAGAGGGAGCGAGAGAGGGAGAAGCAGGCTTCGTGCGGAGCAGGGAGCCCGATGTGGGGCTTGATCCCAGGACCCTAGGATCATGACCTGAGCTGAAGGCATATCCTTAACAACTGAGCCACACAGGCGCCCCTAAAAAAGCCTTCTCTTGAGCCAATTTACTCCATCGATGGGCACTCCCTTTTTCTTCACCCCTTTGCAGAAAAACTCTTTGAAATTTTCTATATTTGCCATTTCTAATACTTCCCATGTTCTCTCTTAAATCTGGTCCAGTTGGGCTTCTAGGCTGACTATTGCACTGAAATTGTTCTTGTTCAAGCTATCAATGTTCTCGACCTTCATAAAACCACTGGTCATCTGAATTCTCATTCAACACCTTGACCTCTACAGTCCTTCCTCATACACTTTCTTCACTGGCTTCTAGGACATGACAATCTCATAGTTTTTCTCCTACTGAACTGATTGCTCTTTCTGTCTCTTTTGCCAGGTCTTCTTCTCCCCAAACTGGAGACACCTAGGCTTCAGTTCTTGGTCATCTGTCCATGCTTACTCTTTAGGTGAGCTCATCAAGGTTTTCGTTATCATCTACATATTGAAAACTTCCAAAGCAATATTTCTAGCACAGATTTCCCCCCCAAACCCCAGATTCATATAGCCAACTTGCTTATTCTCCACTTGTACACCCTACTGGACATCTCACACTTCACATGTTCAGAAATAAACTCACGAATTCTCTGCAAGCCTGCTCTACCCTCATATTTCCCATTTCACATGAGGGAAAATCCATTTGCTTGGGCCAAAAGCCTTGGAGGAACACTCAACTCCTCATTTTGTTTATCTTTACGTTCTCTTTATTCTCTCAAACCCCACATCCTATCCATCAGGAAAATCTGTTGGCTCTTCATTTAACATATAAACAGCAAGTGAGCACTTCTCATTGTCTCCATCACGACCATCTTGGTCAAAACCATCACTATTTCCTACCTGAATCACAGCAATAATTTCCTAACTGGTCTGCCTGCTTCCATTCGTATTGGCTCACTGGTCTACTTTCTCCATTTCAGTTAGAACGAGTCTTTGAAATATAAGTCAGATCTTGTCATTTTTTTTGCTCAAAATCATTCATCACTGTTCGTTTCACTCGGGGTAAGGGCTGTAGTCCAACAATCCAGAATAAAAGCTTCTAAGATGTTATATGATGTGACCCGCATTATCTCATCCAACTTGTCTCCCATTTACTCTCCCTTGTTCATTTCATCCCAACACATTCACTTGGATGTCCCTGAAATACATGAAGCAAGCTCCTGCCTCTGGGCCTTTCTTTCTGTCTTCCTGGAATTCTATTTCCCCAGGTATCTGCATTGCTAGCCCCTCACTTCTTAAAGGTCTTTGCTCTTCTTTGTCATCTTCTTAATGAGACCTACCCTTACACCATTAAAGAAAAGTGCAACACACCTCTTCCCTGGCACTCCTGACCTACCTTTACCATTGTCTTCATTCATCAGCACTTACCACTTAATTTATTATACAATTTACTTATTTACGATGGTCATTTATTTCCCCCTTTATCTACTTATAGATAAGCTCCAAGAAGAGCCAGATTACTATAGTAGGCAGAATGGTGAATAATGAGATAATGTAAAATAAAAAAAAAAAAAAACTGTAGTAAATTCAATCAGGCAGAAAATATAACTTGTAATGTGGATGATAGGTATATAACCTAGTAAATTAGTTCAGACAAAAGTTGCCGGAGATGATAGGAGAAAAAAAATGAATAAGGGAACATGTGATTTAGTAGGTTGTTAAGAAAAGGGGTGGGCTTGAAAAGTCCCATTAAAAAAAGGGATTTGGCTTGTCAACCTGTATATTGGTAGGTTTTTCCAGAAGTAGCACTGAGAAACCCAGAATCACCACCCACAACCCAAATCAATGACCATAGTTGCTGTAATAGTTGGAGATGATAACTGTCTCCTTGCTTGAACTGTAAGTTTTAACACCAGGAAAGTATACAAAAAAAGCACAGAGATGATGAAGAAATAAATATTTCTCAAATTGGGTTTATGTGAATTTTCTACAACATGATGATTTGATTATGTTTTGTCTCTTTACAATCTTAGTTTTAATTTTTATCAAAGTTTCCTGTGAACTAAAAAAGTCAATAGTTAGTTCTCATGTATTTCTTATAAAATAAAGCAGTTCCTCCAACCTCTTTCTTTTTCCACTCCTCAGAGCCAACATTGAACTCTCTCCATTCTTAGCTGCTCCAGCCTGGGCTGTTGTTATCTAGAACAGCTAACTTAGTGGAATTGCCCTTCAGGAGATGCCCTTCACTTCTCCCTTATGAGTATCTCCAACTTCCTGGATTCCATACCTTTCTTTTTTTTTGCTTTATTTTCTTGTATTGATGGAGCACCCAAGAAAGGGGTTATGGGAGGGAAATTTTAAAGACATCCATGTATGAAAATGGCTTTATTCTACTCTTACATATTATTTATAATTTAAGTAAAACTTTTAGTACGAAATAATTCACCATTAGAATTTTGAAGGCATACTCCACTGTCTTCCAGTAGAGAAGTTCTGTATCATTCTGATTCTTGATCCAATAAATAAATATGTCCTCCAGAAGATGTGAGGATCTTTCCTTTGTCACAGGTTTTCTTAAGTTTCATGATAATATGCCTGGATGTGGGCTTATTTTTATTCATTGTTCTTGGTACTGGGATCTTTCAACCTGGAAACTCATGTCTGAAAGAACTGAAAGTTCTGGGAAATTTTCTTGAGTAGTTTCTCTGACTTTTCTCCACTCTATTTTCCCCCTTGTGTCTCTTTTTCAAACTCTTGTTTAGAAAATGGACTTCCATGACTGGTTCTCTAATTTTCCTATTTATCTTTCTCTTCTTTTCATTCTTATCTTATTGGTCTACATTGGGGAAGATTTCCTTCAAAGGGCTTTACTGAGTTTTTCATTTATGCAATCATATCTTTAATCTTTAAGAGCTGTTATTTTTTGTTTTGGAATATTCCTCCTTCTTGTATCACCCTATTTTGGTTTTATGGATATAAAATATTCTGTTGAGACTATTAATGATGTTTTAGGAGTCTCCCGGGCCCCCGTATATTTTCTGTCCTTCCAATTTTTTTTTTCTCTGTGCGTTTGGTTTGGTCAATATTCTCATATTAGAAGCTGTAATTTAAGAGTGCTTAAATTAAAAATTGAAGGGGGTTTAAATTCTGGAATGCACCTCAACAGCTTTCCCATTTAAGAGCAGGACACTAAAAAAGCTTATTGGCAATGAGGCTTACAGGCTGTACTCTTTACTGTAAGATCCTCTGGTGGAGCTGATTCATAGAATTCTTAATGTCCATAACTTCAGGTCTTTTCTCTTGGGTCAATCTACTTTAGAAACAGATTTTTTAATCTTTCAGACTCAATATCACCATCTTTTGGGAATTCTGCGCTACAGTTTGGTGCCTCTTAACTTTTCTGTCAGCTTCTCTGTCTCCTAAGCTATCTGCTTTCCAGCTTCCAAAATTGTTGCTATTATTTCCTCTTTTGTATTTTGCCCTTTGTCCTTGTTTCCTTCTTTTAAAAAATCACTTTACTGTCATTTAAGTTGAATATTGAAAAGAAACAAACCTTAATGGTTATATTTCGTCTGCCATCTTTAACTGGAAGTCTTGCTTCCAGGTATGATTTTATGATGTTTGAAATGCTTTGGAGAATCTAATTTACTACACTTATAAATTTGATTTATTAGTTTTATAGGAGTTAAGTATCTAGAAAGTATTGGCTTATTGTATTTTAAATTTGCCCCATTAGGTATTTGTAGTGTTTGTTGAAAAAGCATAATATAAAATGTTTAAAGAAGTTTATTTAACTAGGTTTATAAATGGGAATAAATTTCAAGGAAACCTAATCTGTTATGAGTTAATGGAATCAAGTAACTATATTTTTATACAAAAATACCTAGACTTATGAATTGTGCTTAAATCTTAAAGAAAAACTGTGCTTTCTAATTAATATTCAGTTTATAAGTTATACATATAAACAGAAATAACTTTAAATGGTCTTTTCCACAAAACACAATCCCTTCTCCCAACTAAAAACCTAATTGATGAACCTGGAAGACATTATGCTAAGTGAAAGAAGCCAGATACAGAAGAGTAACTCCTACATGATCCCACTTATATGAACAATCTAAAATAGCCAGACTCATAGAAGCAGAGAGTAGAATGGTGCTTAACAGGGGCTTGGGAGAATTATTAGTCAGAGGGTCAAAGTTTCAATTATGCAAGATGAGCAAGTTCTAAAGATCTACTGGGAAGCATAATGGGTATAGTTTACAATAATGTATACTAAAAAAAATTCTAAGAGGGCAGATCTTATGTTAAGTATTCTTATCATAGAATAAATAAGTAAGAAGGGTGGGAGAAAACTTTTGGAGGTGATGCATATTTATGGGCTGGATGGCCTCACGGATACATGAGATACTTATCTCCAAACTAATGAAGTTGTACACTTGCATATATACTGCTTTTTGTATATCAATCATAACCTTGAAAAAGGGTTTTTTTTAAACCCTAATTGAAAGAATAAGTTAAAAGCTAGCATAACTACATCTGTCAGATGTATAGAAGCTATGGAAGTAGAACTTTGTTTCGGTTTTGGCTGAGGACCCCATGGTTGAAACTGTGAACTAGGTACCAAATATCTCCATATCCTAAAAGTGATGCTAGGAGACTATAACATTGGTTCGGCCAGCACTGGCCCACTAGATACCTAAAAGGTATGAAACAGTTGATATGAAAGATGCCAAAAAAGAACTTTGGAGGGCAGTCTGGGTGGCTCATTGGTTAAGTATCTGCCTTCAGCTCAGGTCTTGATCCCAGGGTCTTGGAATGGAGTTCCACATTGGGCTCCCTGCTCAAAGGGGAGTCTGCTTCTCCCTCTGCCTGCTGCTCCCCCTACTTGTGCTCTCTCTCTGTTAAATAAATATATAAAATCTTTAAAAAAATTAATTAATAAGAACTTCTTTGGAGAAAGTGGTCAGTATATTGTGTTTCCATCCCCAACCTCATATGGTTTGGGCAAGGACTAGGGAAATTTTCCTCCTCATGTCAAGCCAAGTAAGTGTCTTCAAAGGGACTAGTGAACCTAGCTGGAGCTGGTGGGCCAGAGAAAGGGAAGGAATCTGTATAGACACCAAGCTTCACTCCCACCAATGGCAGAGCAAAGTAGTCTATTTTCTAGAAACCAGATGCCATGGTAGGTTACTACCAAGATGCCACAGTAGTTAATTCTATGGAATTGTTTTAAAGGGGGTCTCATGCAAGAGGGAGACACCCAGTGAGCAAAAGGATACTCCAGAAGACATCTGAGGGACTGGCAGTTTGGAGTAATTATATGTGGTTAAACATCCTAAGACATAATTCTTAGAACTTCACAGAAATCCATCTACTATCTGAAATGAGTATTGTAACAAAATAAGTCAAATAGCTTGTTGGCTATGTTGCTAGTGTCCATCAGAAAATTGTCCTCCCGTATTATTGCATTGACTGAAGACTTTGCTAGACTAGAAAGAAATAAAATACTGTTATAACTATGGTTGCACATTACTTATTGTTTTCCAACTACTACTAAAAAGGCCCCTGGAAAAGTCAAAGGTCTCTATTTTTCTCTATTCTATCCCAATTTTCTCTAAGAAATCTGTTTCATGACCACTTTGTGACCAATTCCATAGACTTCTCCAAAGTCTCATTGTATTATACATAAATGATTACTTCATAAAATAAGCCTGCTAGTCAAGTGATAAGCTTTAGCAATTATTTCTAAAAACAGGAATCCTAATGCTGCTGTTTGTTGCTTCATGAGGGTTTTTTTTTTTTTGGTACTTTATAAAATGTAGTGTTCTCCCTCCAACTTTGTTATTATACAGGCTTACCCAAAATTTAATAAGGAATTTGGCTTTCTAAGATTAGCAAAGGCTAAGTTGAAATGTTGTAAAAGACTCCCTATTTTTATTTAAAAATAAAAGTATTCTCCATTGTTGAATACTTACCACAAAGAAGAAATTATAGTAAGTTCTATAATGGCAGGGACATTTCTACTTTGTTCATCATGCTAGATAATCATAACACAAAATAAATACAGAAAAGAAAACTGCATTGTCCTCAGGTTTGCTACTTTTAGCTGTCTCACAGAACAAGTGCCTTGTTTTTAGCTTATTATTAACTTTTATACTTCCACATAATCTTGTCTTAACGTAACCTAATAGGCTTTTGTTATTTTTATTTCTTTTCAAGTGAGCTACCCTGAGTTTAGGCCAATATTTGTCTTTCTTTACATTAAAAAAAAATCTGTCTCGCTATTTTTTTATCAATTATTTTTATAAATTATGTGATGGCATTAGAAAATTTATCAGTCACTGGCTGTAAAAGGTAAAATTTTCTGATTTTTTTGCACATTAACAATTCTTTTGAGACTCTATTGTTACCTTCTTGTGAACATGTGACATTAAACATATTACAATTTCACTTTGTTCTCCTGTTCTAATGTTTAGAGTGAAAAAGACATTTGCTTCTAGAAGTTTCTTCTAGCGAAATGAGAAATGTAAACAAGAAAAATCAAACAATAATAGAAATAAGATGAATGTCTTTAAGAGTTTCTTTTTTCAACTCATACTGCAGCATCACAATATTATAGACAACTAATATAACTAGTGCTCTTTTCTTTAAGCCAAACGCTGGCAATTTCTGGTAATAGGGTCACTATACAAATACCCAAATCCACTGTTACTTGCATAAGATCCTATCATTTGGTTAATTTCCATGCTTCACTAGCGGGACATGCTTTCCCCCAACTAATGACTGACATTTCAAGTAAATGAGAAATAGGAAAATAGAAAGGCATGACTTCAGAAACTTACTTCTCAGCTTCATGGATACTGGGCATATTTCCTTGGAATTCAGCCTTCTGCAGCAGTGGGTTGGTGACTTCTCTTTCAAACATTCTTGCTACTTCATTTCCATCCTAAATTCTAAATCTCCAAGCACAAAGTGTCTTTGAATAGCACCATTTTTTCCCTCCATCTTTAGCAGCAGTGGGTTGGTGACTTCTCTTTCAAACATTCTTGCTACGTCTATTTCCATCCTAAATTCTAAATCTCCAAGCACAAAGTGTCTTTGAATAGCACCATTTTTTCCCTCCATCTTTAGCAGACTGTCAAAGTGAGAAGTCTACACCTTCCCACTTGTCTCCCTCTGACTAATTTGAAGAAGGTTTTAGAGCTGGATAAGACAGTGGTAGCGAAAAGAATGAAGAAACAAATATGTGTTTTAGGTTCAAAAGAGCAAGTTACTCATTTACTTAAGGAATGTTCTGGGAAATATTTAGCTCCTGAAATTAACCATTTAGAGGGCTTCAAGGAGGTACATTTCTGAAATCAAAAATATATTGCTTCACCAAAACCTGAAAAAGATATAATATTTTATAGACAATAACAAGTGTTGACGAGACTGTGAAGAAATTCAAGCCCTAGCGCACTGTGCATAGGACAGTGAAATGGCGTAATCACTATGGAAAACAATAGGGAGGGCCCTCAAAAAATTAAAAATGGAACTACCAAAAGATCCAGAAATATTACTTCTGTACCTATATACACAAGAATTGAAAACAGGGTCCCAAAGAGATATCTGCACACTCATGTTCAGGGCAACACTATTCATAATAGCCAAGAGTTGGAAGCAACCCAATGTCCATTAATCGATAAATAAATGGAATGCAATATGTACATGCAATGGAATAATATTCAGCCTCAAAAAGGAAGGAATCTTGTCACATGCTCCAATATGGATGAACCTTGAGAACTTTATGCTAATAAGCATACAGACTTTTATTTTCACTAATAAATGAAATAAGCCAGTCACGAAAAGACAAATACTGTATGATTCCAGTTATATAATCTCTCTAAAGTAGTCAGATTCAAAGAAACAGAAAGTAGAATGGTAGTTACCAAGGGCTAGCATTAAGGGGACAAGGGGCAATGGGAAAAAGTCAGTTTTATGGGTATAAAGTTTTTGATACGCAAGATGAAAAAGTTCTGAGTATCTCTTTTACAATAATGCAAATATTCTTAACACTACTGAATTGTACACTTAAAAATGGTTAAGATGGAAAAAAATGGTTAAGATGGCTTAAAAAAAAGATACAATGTTTGGAACGATTCTTATTTAAAATATTCTCTGTGCATCGTTCCGTGTATTTAGAGTCACAGCTGCCTGTCAGTCATACACAGGAAGAAAATGCTGGTCATCAGTGTAAGCGGAATCCCAAACAGTGATTCCGTGCAGCTGGTTGGCAGTGTGTGGTCAGTCAGAATGTATGCGCTTCCACCGTGAGCCTAGGATGACAACAGCATCTGGGCTGCTGCAATAAGACTACGAAAACTTTTGGAGTTTTAACCAATGATTGCTACCCTAAATCTCACTGAATTGAAGAAATATACATTTGTTAACGCCAAATTATATAAAATCAAGAATATATAGCACTGTGATTAAGAATATGGGCTCAGAATTTATTCTGAGTTTGAATCCTGACCCCTTCCCCCTTAGGAGAGAGAGTGTGACTTTGGACAAATTACCTAACCTCTCTAGACTTTAAGCTTTTTTTTTTTTTTTCCTCTCATCCCTTTAGTGAAAGTTGTAACTACTTTGTGGGATTCTCATGAGCAGTACATCAGATGAATCATGTAAATGCTTACCGTAGCACCTGGCATGTAATAAACACTGAAATCTTGGTTATTGTTATATCTTTTCTCTCTCTCTTTCTGGAAGAGATATCTGAAACTAAATATTTTCTTCTCAATATTTTGAGTGGGAAAATAAATCAAACTGTTTTAGTGAGTCTCTAAAACCAGGCTTCATAATTACCTTGATTTGTCGATTAGTTGGTTTCTTCAAATATTAAGGTATTCAAATATTAATGGTATTCATCTTTACCATTGTTACTTTCAAACTCTATGACATTCTATGAAGTAGCAAGAGAATATTGGCATCACCTTGCAATAATGGAAAGAACATTAAATTTGAGTAGCAAATTTGGAGTAAACAATTTGTTGATTGTGTTACACTAGACACATGAATTTTACATCTTTAGGTCAGTTCCTCATACAGAAAAGTAGACCAATTTCTATTGAAATCTTGAAAGTAAGTTAAATGTGATCAATTATGATCATGCTTACAAAGAAACTCTGCAAACCCTAATAAGTTCTTTAGAGTTATTTGATCATTAAAATGTATGATTAGATTAAGAATGATCTATCTATCTATCTATCTATCAATCAGATGTATATTATTGGTAACTGTTCATTGTGGAGTCACTGTCTAGGGCAAAAAAATGTTAGCCAATTACATGCAGGTTCACTTTCATGGGTGAAAATAGTATCTTTCATCTGGTACTCGAATCTAAATACAAACCGAGCTAGACCATTAATTGCTTTATCCAGAAACCTGGCTTTGGAACAGGCTGTTCCAAGATTTCTATTCTGGTCACTGCTTCTTCCAGATTCCTAACAATCGTTGGGCCTTTCAAACACAGACTGAAATTACATTCTGAAGGATTTTATTAGTACTGACTTTTCTCCCTTTTTCATTTATGGAAATAGATGCCACATAGAGATGGAGGGTTCAATAGTTGTGTAAGTAAGCATGTCTACTTAATAACCCTCCCCTAATGTTCATAAGTCAGGAAAACAGTCACTTAGGACATTCAATTTTTTACATCAACAAAGCCATTAAGTAGCATTATTGAAGGGTAATATAAACACTGCTAACATTTGAGTGCTTTTTCTGTGCTGAACAATTCTAAGAAATTTACGTGGATTATTCAATTTAATCTTTACAAAATTTTTGAGGCAGATATGTTGTATTCATATTATACCTAAGAAAATTGAGGTAGAGAGAGAGAAGGAAATTTGCCTAAGATCACACAACTAGTAAATGATTGAACCAAGATTTGAGCTCAGTCTATTCTGACTCCAAAGCTGACAAGCTCAGCCATAAGGCTTTATAACACCCTTCCCTGAATACTCAGAGATAACCAGACATATAAAAATAGTCCCCTCCTTCTCCCACTTTGGCCTGGGCTTTTCTACTCATTTTACTTAAGTAGAGGCTGGCAGGCTTGGGCAGCATGGCTAATGTTAACCCTAGTCTTAGGGAAGATGGAAGGGCACATAGGAGAACCAGAATTTTGAGGAGTTTCAAGTGTCAAGGAACGGCAATTATAGGATGTGAGATAGAAAGGGATGAATTTCACATGGTTACTATATAACCAAGCCAGGCATCAACAGGAAATTGTGGCAAAAGGGCAGCAGTAAGCCAGAAATGTGGTCTGGGACAAGCCAGGAACCCAGAGTAAGCTCAAAAATTCAGGAATAAAAATAGTCATGGCGAGGGACAGGCAAAGGTGGCCAAGAATTTCAGGAGCTAGGAGAGGTCAGTCCAAGTCAGCAATACAGGACATGGCGTTTATTGAACGACAGTTTGGTATATTTTCTTCCTATGCATGAAGAAAGTTGAGAAGATTATCTAGGTTTTAACTAAGGTCAAATGTAGTGGCTGATAGTAGGAACAGGATAGAGAGTAAATGGGAAGATGGAACAACCTTGTTGGTAGGAACAATGCAAACACCACTGAGCTGATGAATGTGTAGCCCGATGTGCTAAGTATTTTATTAACCAATGAATTTAGTACTGAGTCCAGAATTTAGACGTAAATGGGATGATGAAATTAATGTATTTTCTGAACTAACGATTGGACTATTTTACAACCACATTAAATTTGTAAGTTTTTTCCTTCTTGTCTTCCTGTCATATTTTTACAATTATAACTATGTGTGTATAATATATATAAGTACACACATACATACCACAAGTTATACATACAGATACACATGTACATACACATACACGTAAATATAGAGTATATATAGTCAATTGTTAATTCCTTAAGATGTTGATAAGGAAGATATGCTGGGCATGAGAAGAACTGACTATGATTTATATCCCTGAACCATATAGAACTAGGTATATCCTATATATGAAATTTTCTTTGCAAAGCAAAGTTCAGATAACTTCTATCAGAGTTTACTACATATGTATCCATGCTAACTTATAACATTAACTAGTAGGAAAATTATTTTATCAATCTCTATATTTCTGCTGTAGCAAATTACTGTATCAGTCAGTATAGCCAGGGGACAGAACAGAATATAAAGAACAGTTTAGGGATAAAGTTGATAACACCAAGTTATCACCAAGACGGCAACTGTAGGAGGCACTTACTAACACTAGGGTTGGGAACAAAAGGAAGTGGTTGGAATCATTAAACATAGGAACTTAGAGAGGGTTGCTCCTGGAAGGAACCCTGGTTGCCAAAGTAAGGAAAGGTAGCTGGATAAATTTTCACAGGAATGGCAGGCAAGCAGAGTTCCCTTTCTCTTCCGGCTTTTCAGTCTCCTTCTGGTGCCCCCTATGGGCAGAGCCTAAAAGTTAGCAGCTGGCAAAGCAGAAACTTTGTTTTCAGGAGACCCAGCCTAGCCTCACAAAGCTGAATCCAGAGGAGTGGGTTTGGGTGAGAGAAAATGACTTATAAACAGGCAGATGTAGAAATATGTTCAGTGTAATCCATCATTTAATTAAGGAAATCATGTAATTAAATTGTCCATGTGATTAATTCAGAAAATCTGCAGATGATTATTTCAAGGTAACATTGTAAAAATATTTCATAATTTAATAATTTTCTGGATAATACTATGAATTCCTCTAAGTAAAGTTAAAAGTTATTCCCCCAAAATACGAAGAAACAAATTTACATGGAAGAAATGCTACAAAAAATGTACATCACCATTCCATTCCTATATGCAAGATGAGTATATGTAAAATTTTTTAAAATACTTTTTTAAATTTAAATTATTGCAGTTCTACTGACCAGAAATATGATTTTAATTTGTGAAATGTCTGCAATATTATTTAAGTAGCATGAACAGCCTGTCTAAATATATAATGATGTCTGACTTGCTTAATTTAAGAATTTCCTTTCTAATGTCATAATGTATGAGTAATCATTATGACCATTACTTTACAGAATAATTTAAATAGCATCCAAGAGACATACCAAAAGACCCTCAATAAACTATTTAACTAGACCATTGAATATTATTTAAAAATAATGTAACTTTAATTATCTTTATTAGAATAATATATATACATTTTAGAAAATTTTAAAGATACAGAAAAAGTAGAAGAAAAAAATCTTACAAGCCCAAGAAAATTACAGTTAATATTTTAGTGCATTTATTTTCAAGATGTCTTTTCAATTTTTAAAATTTATGATCAAATTCTATGTGCAAAGTTTTATCCAGCTTTTTTATAATAAATGTTTTTTTCTGTGATATTAAAACTTCTTGTAAAAATAATATATAAGGAGCTGTAATTTCATTGAGTGGCATTGTTCTAAAAATGTTATAATTTCAAAAACCAGAATTTCAGGTTGTTGCTGGTGGTGATGGTGATGGTGGTGTGTGTATGTGTGTTATAAACAATACAAAATCCCTATCTCTTCTGTCAATCTCTCAGCTACCATTATTTGTTGTTAATATGTTTGTTGCTCTTTTCTAATTTGCTGTTTTAAATCTGTCAAGGGCTTGGAAATCACATAATCAAATGTGTTAGGATTTTATCTAAATTTAGAGTTAATGTGCTTTGAACTGAGAATCTGAAATCTCTCCTCTGAGAAAATTCCATGAGCTCTAGCACATAAATAAATGAGGTGTCATTTATTTTAGCAATTCAATACCTGCTCATTTTAAAAAATACATACTCTTCAAGATTCTTGGCTGAATCAAGTTGGTTGTTATCATTAAATTAAAATTAAATGTAAGCAGGTGTCATTAAATGAGATATTATAATTCCCTTTTATCTGCTTTAGTGACTCAGTCAGGCACATGATAGTTTATATTTGCATTAAAACAAGGGGTGAATAAATGACCAAAATAATAGAATTTAATGTAGACATGAAAACATTGCTGGTGTATATGAAACCATACTCAAGCTCATCAGTCATAGGGGGTCTGCGAATGTCCTTTTCCAAGTGAGGCATCTTTAATTTACTTAATTATAACGATGTTAGTGAGGGTGATATGAAAGAGATTAGCAGAACAAGCTGGAGAAATTTCCAATATTCTTTGTGGAAAGTGGCTTAGCAATATAGACCTAGAGCCTTTAAAATTTTCTTACCTTCTGATTCAATTTCATTTTTTTTAAAAGATTTTATTTATTTATTCAACAGAGATAGAGACAGCCAGCGAGAGAGGGAACACAAGCAGGGGGAGTGGGAGAGGAAGAAGCAGGCTCATAGCAGAGGAGCCTGATGTGGGGCTCGATCCCATAACGCCAGGATCATGCCCTGAGCCGAAGGCAGACGCTTAACCGCTGCGCCACCCAGGCGCCCCTCAATTTCATTTTTAAGATTCTATTCTAATAATTCAAAATGCAGACAAAAATTTATGCACAAAGATGTTCATAGTAACATTATTAATACCAACAAAGACTGGAAATTCTAAGTATCTAGTACTAGCAACAGAATAAATTCTGGTACTTCTATAGGTTAAATTAATGCAAACATAAAAACTGATATTAGTATTCCATTTTAATGATGTGAGAAAATTGTATAGTATTAGGTTAAAAAATGCAAATATGTGTTCAATTACATGAGTAAAAAGAAGACTTAATGGAGAAAAGTCATAAAGGAAATGCACCAAACCCTTAACAATGGTTATTTCTGGCTAATGAAATTAAGGTCGATTGTTAACTTCTTTATGTTTTTCTGTATTTTCCAAACTTTCCAAACAAAAGTATGCATTTTTAGAGATGAGAAATAAACAGTGCATGTTATTATTTTTAAATGCTGGATTCTATAACCCATGGTAACTGAAGTAGACACATTATTTTCATGTACACAAATCTTATATTCTGTTCATGTTAGTTTATATTTGGACAACCTGGTGCACTCATTGAGGGAATTGCCAGATGCATTTCAGCTTTGGTGGATAGGAAGTTATGCAGCCTTTTCTCTCCAGACGCTCTGTGACAGAGCCTGCTAGTTTTCTCCCTATTATACGTACGCATCTTCTACAGAGATAGAGGGCTTAACTGGGCCCTAGGCTGTCCAGCACTTAGTTTCTGGCCAATGAGAAATGAACAGAAGCAATGTGATGACTTTTGGGCCATGCTCCTGCAAAGCAAGTTCTGTCACTTCCTTCCTTTTCCCCTCTTTTCTTGGTTAAAATGTAGATGTTAGAGTGGAACAGTAGAGAAGCCTCTTTTGGACCAAGGGATGGAAGATGAATATTAAGGATGCCAGAGGAACTAGAATAAGTCTCTACCATTGACACTGAAAAACCTGCCCAGGACTGCTTACCCTCACACTTTGTATGGGGCAAAAATAAAATCTTTTGGCCTTTATTATAATAGCCAAATTAGTATCCTAACTAATCTGCTGTTCTATCTGGCAGAAGCAGCTGGATTTGGTTGATTACTTTTAGAAGATTAGCTCACCATTAATTATACCCAAACTAAAATCACTATATTTAGGACCCATTCCCCAACATTTAAATAGCTAATCTTAAATAACCCATTCTATAGGACAATTAATACAGCTATTTGAGAGTGCAGAGTGCCATGCTACTTGAAACCAGATGTCCCAGAAGCCATCTAAGGTTCTCCTAAGAATGATTTTTTTTTTGAATTAAAAATCACTCATTATAAGCCATATGGCTCAGACTCAGTTGCTGGAGAAGATTCAAAGTATTTATTGGGATGATGTTGGGAGCACTTTCAGGCCACATGGCTTTCTACACCAGTAATGAATTGAGAATCAGGCTCTCAGCTGTTCACAATAGAATGTTAGAAACTTCAGATCTGACATCTTCAGTATAAAGAAACTTTGCTTTACGTTATATCTTAGAATGCTATACTATGGTCCCTTCTTAGAGAACTAAATCTCAAATTAATAACAATAGAATACTGTTCAAGCATTTAAAATGGCTTTATTTGAAAGACTAATCGTTGTATAGCAATCTATTCTAAATTCTCCAAATCATGTCTCCCATTAAATCAAAACAGCAGAAAACAAAATATGTATACAAAAAGTTAGTATTTGACTGGTGTTTCTGATCTAACTTAGGAGTCATTACTGGATGTATTGTCTCTGCGAAACACTGTCTTTGTCTCTTTTCTTTTTTCTTTCTTTTCCTCCTCCTCCTTCTCCTCCTTCTTCTGACAATACTTAATTCAATAAACTCTTCCTTGAATTTAATTCCCAGAAGTATAAGATGAACTTCAAGCTTCCTTTCTTTTAAATGTATATCTCAGATATACATTTAAAACCCAATGTTTCCCATTTAGTCACAGCTACTCTGATGGATATCTGCCTTTTTAGCCACCTAGCATATATTCCTCTTACTTTTCATAATAGCACCCTACTCCAATGTAATCCACGTGCTTCAGGGGTAACTGACTTGACCTCCAAATGAGAGAATCTATGGCTCAGGCTGAAGGTAATTGACATAACCCCATATCTAGGCCACATTTATTGAGAGAAGAATGGGCAAGTGCTCTAAGTTGATTCATTGAGGCCAACGCTCAGGATTTTGTTTGAGAGTAGAAAAAACAGTCTTCTTTGCTGAGTATGAGTGAGACAGCATGTATGAGATACAGGTTCTCAAGCATCCATAATAGATTGTTAGCTACTTCAGACTGGACATCTTAATCACAAAGAAACCTGAATGCTAACACGTAGCCATCTTGGGATCATGAAGTAGGGAAGCCTGCACAGAACGGAGTTAGCACTAAAGTAGAGTCAAGAAATAGAGACAGCATGAGTATGCGTCTTTCTCTTATCATTTAAGTGGATAGATCAAGCCTGATCTTGTCAAGCTGACCTCTGCCTTTGAATTTATTTTATTGTTAAAATCAATTTGAGATTGATTTTATGCTGCTTTTAACCAAAAACATCCTGATAGAGACAGCAAGAAATTGAGACAAATTTAGGGCTTAACTCCAACACTAATTTCATCTCACATTCCTGATAATGCCAATTTCCTCTCTTCATGGTGGTCCCTGGTTTTTTTTTTTTAACTTAATTACACCACTTTACAGTATGTTCATTTCATAAACCTCTACAGACTTTTCTTGCATTGCATGGGATGGTGGTGAGAAAGAAACCTATATTAATTCTCTGCCTAGGAGCACCTGGGTGGCTCAGTCAGTTAAATATCCAACTCTTGGTTTCACTTGCAGTCATGATCTCATGTGTCCTAGATGGAGCCCTACATGGGCTCCACATCACTGGGGAGTCTACTTGAGGATCCTCTCCTTCTGCCTCTCCCCCCAACTTGCAAATGCACAGTTGCATGCGTGCATGTTCGCCCTCTCTCTGTCCCTAAAATAAATAAACAAATAAATAAATCTTTAAAAAAATTTCTCTGCCTACTTTGACATTTAATGTGTATTGTTTTATTTAATTAACTGAGAAGGTAGGGTTTCCACTAATATATAAAGAAAATGAGGCTCAGAGAAGATAAGATTCCCAAGGTCACACAGCAGTTAACTCAGCTGCTAGGACTTGAATATCCAAAGCTCAATCTCTATTACAATAGATTGCTTTAGATGAGTTACAAATTCCAAGCAAATAATAACAGGCCCATGGAGATACCATTTAATATGCGAGTTTTTGAAACATTGGTCACTGCCTGCCTCTCTAAATTCATATAACATTTTAAGAATTAAAATTTTGTTTTGGAAAAATTGACCATTTCTCAGATCATTTAGAAATAATTTCAAGATCTTCAAAATAAGACAGGTATCACTGACTCTTAAAAAGAGAAAAATGTGAATGTGCTAATTTGAACAGTCTGACAACTAATAATTATTTTCCCTTGATCTTTATTTTCAGTAGGTACCACGTGTTTCAAATGATTCCTCACTGAAGAGCTATTTTCAGATCTCTTCCCCATCTCTCTAAGCTAGGCCTCACGGTTCAAATCTATCTCTGTAGTTAAAGCATGATTCTTGGCCATTCTTCTGCTTTCACACTGTAATTTCTCCTTTGATTTTTTGGCAACTTTCTATTCCATAATAACCTCTTTCCTCTGCAGGTGGAGGCTAGTCTCTTTGTCTACTTTTATATCATCTCTTTCTAGCATGCACTGAAGTTCAAGTTTCATGTTTTTTTCTCTCAACATCCATTTAACTCCTCATTTTAAATTCTCACTCCCCTCCTTTCTCTACATCTCTACCCTATTGACCAGTCTCTTACCTAACTGATATGTTGCTAGCCTTCTTTGAGCTACTCCATAGACAGCAAATTCACATCTAAATCTTTTGGCAATCATGAACTGATCATTTCAAATTGATCACTATGTAATACAGAAAACACAAAGCTATTGGTTCTGGACTTCCAGGTCTACATATATGAGAAGTATCAAGGGGGAAAAATCTCAAATCTGAATATGCAGACACAGTGGAAGCAGTCTTCATGGTTTTTCTGAATGTCAAAGTCAGACAACACAAGGAAGCACAATGGGATACTGTCAGATGCATTGTTCACAAAAGAGTGGATGTTAAAAACGTGAGCAAGAATCATGGTCGGGGGTCAAACTCAGATCAAACCATCAAAGCCACACCATGACAGTGCACTGGCAGGAAAGCAGGAGCTGTGAAAATTGTATAAGGCCACATTCAGCTGCAACATGTTCGGGTTATCTCAAAGCATTTGCACCTAGAGATATAAATAATCTATTTACCTTGGAAAAACAGCTCCCACACAGACATTTCATATTTGATTCCATGAGGGGAGAACACTTAACAGGCTACAAATATTTCACAAGGTTTTACAGCGTTTCTGGGTTTCATAACAGCTTGGGATTAACTTAAATGGGCAGTGTCAAACACTTCACACTATTTCAGCAAGATTTTATCCTTGCTGGGTTATAGGACCTTGTATCTCAGGAAACGCAGAAATGGGTATTTACAACATTTCATATGCAATGATCTTTTAAAACTGGCTTTTAATATATTTTTTTCAGCATATACCTACTATCTGTGAAAGCGAAGGGAAACAGTCAATCTCAGTTGACCAGACTGTGAATTGACATAATCATTTGGAGAACAATTTGGTAGTATATGTAACAATTCTCTAAAACCATGAATAGATTATTTGCACTTGGCAATTCCAAATTCTACTTTTATGAATTTATCCAAACAATAATAAAGAGGAAAGGCATAGGTTTATTTGTCTGAATGTTGATTAAATACTACTATAGGAAACAGAAAATCTGACAAGTCTGTTAATAGAGAATCTATTGAGTAAGTTGTGATATACCTATACTGTAGAATACTATATAGTCATTGAAAAGGATGCCGCAGAATCCATTTATTGGCCCAAAACGATATATGGAATAGGTTAGGTTCAAAAGGGTATTGAGTATACCCTGGAGCACCTGGGTGGCTCAGTTAGTTGAGCTTCTGACTCTTGGTTTCAGCTCAGGGCACGATCTCAGGGTCCTGGGATTGAGCCCCACATTGGGCTCTGCACTCAGTGCGGTGTCTACTTGTCCCTCTTCCTCCCTCTCTGCCACTCCCCCAAATAAATAAATAAATGAATAATCTGTGATTGGCATGCTCTAGATGCTGGAACAACAGCAGGGAGCAACAAATCAAAGCACATTCCAAAGTTCCCTTGCAGAACACATACTCGGGTGTTTACCTTAGAATCGTAGAGTATCAACGTGCTTTGTCAATGTGTACACGTAGTTCACATGTGGTTTAGAAACCTGGTAAATTACATTTAAAGTTGCTCTCTTTGGAGAGTGTGTTTATGCTTCATTTCTTCTATTTTAAAAAATTTTTTCTAATATTTTGTATAATGAACACATAATCATGTTATTTTTAATTTAAAATTTTTGACATACAACAGCCAGTAATAATGAAAAAACAGTGAAAAGGGGCAATGAGGAGTGATTTTTCAACATACAGGAAGCAAGCCACTTCTTATAATTCAGATGTATTTCATTTACAAAAATTAAGGCCGATGTTAGACCTCAAAGACAAACTGAAAAAGAAACAGAAGGCAGGGCAACTATTTTAATAGAAGAAATCATTCTTTTTACCAAGATGATTTAGGAGGAAAAAAAATACATATCTTTTAGGTCTTATCTGCTATAGCTCTATATTTTATCATCCCTTTAGTATAGTCTCTGAATTATAATTTTTCTGTAGGGAGCAGAGGTCAGAGGCCAGAAGGTTTCACTGACAAGGCAGATTTGAGACATCTAAAATGATGAAGGATAAGAAAAGGAATACAATTTATTGCGACCTGATGAGTTGTAAGTGAAGGATTCTGTACTTGGAGTTTTAAATACTTCCTTGTTTATTTATCATAATTCCATGAGGTAGGTGTTCTCCATTTGTCACACGTGAAGAAACTGGCAAAGGTTATCATGTTCATGCACTTAGGAAGTAAGGGAACAAGATGTGAATTCATATCTGAGTCCAAAATTAGTCCTTCTTTCATTAACTTGGTTGGCAGAGAAAACAGATATAATAAAGTTAATGACTTAAAAAGTCAAAGAATTTTACAGTGTTTCCATTTCCTCATATTATACATGGGAACACAATGACACTGGGAGGCTAAGAAAGACTTGTCCAGGGTCACATTCCATCAGCACTAGAGAGAAATGATCATAAAATATCATAATTTGAATCATTAAGCAATAATTTTATTTTCCTTTGGCCATTGTTCAGTGCCTGTTAGCAAATTATTCAGTGATCACAAATCATCCAGATAGCTTCATGCAATTAATTCCATTTACATTTTAATTGAAGATATTCCATATTTAATAACTAACTGGAATGGAGAGTCACAGAACTTATTTTTCTAAATTATTTAGTTTCCATTACCTTTATCAACTCTTCCTAAATACTGTGTGTTTTGAAGACATGCATCATAAACACGATTTCCAAATTATGCAATATATTTACTATTCTGACAGACCAACATGAGCTTCCAAATGTTCCCCACGTAAGTAGTTTTAATAGCATTTGTATTTGGTATTACAATGAATTTTGGCAGTCTATCTCTAGAGAATAACTCCTTATTTGGGTAATTATCTGGCAGGTTGCTCCCTTGAAACAATGTAAACAGATGAGGCTAAAAAGTGTATCTGAATTCATTCTCACTGAGGCAAGCACAAAATGAAACCCATGGCATCAAAGGAAGTATATCTTCCTTTTGAGGCTGCCTCTGTATAAAGCATATGGTGCTGATGAAATTGCAAAGCATCTGTTGGAGCCGTGAGTAATCTTTTTAAAACCCAAGGAAGCTCTCTGAAGTGTTTGGTCCACCTGTTTTGAATCTAAATAAAGTCAACATCCCATGTACCTCTATATGCATAGCAAGCATTTATAAAAGACAATGTTCCCTCCTGCTTCCTCTTCCTGCACCCAATGTGATACAGAGTGTGAAAAAAAAAATCTTACGAAAGGTAAGATATACAAGTTCCTTAAGTCAAGCTTTTTGCAGAGTATTGAATAAAAGTGAAATGCGCTGAAGTAGAGTGGTTTGATCAGAGGGTGGGATCCACTTGTCATGACCCAGAGGCAAGGGGCTATGGCCGTAATGCCATCTGGAGCCTACAGCAATGGGACTGATGCCCCTGCTCAGCGGATGGGACTCGCAGGCATGCATGGGCTTCAGGACAGCCCCTCCATGCTATCTGTCCAGGTTCAGGACAGTGACTACCTCCTGATGCCTGCTATGAACAATCCTGGTCAGCTTTATGCAGCTCCCATACAAGTAAAAAGAGTCATGAGGAAGCATCAGTGCTACCAGGACAGGCTTAAGGGTGAGGTTATGCAAAAAGAGCTCAGAGGAAAACCCCTAACCAGCTTAGAGAGCAGAATTCTGTAATCAGTGGATCTCTCAAACTTTCTTTAGCAAGCTGACAGCCCTCCCTTGATTATTCAGGTTAGTGCTGTTTTATAATTGCATTTCTTCAATACAGTGGACAGTCTGTAGCCATTAGTTTTCCAACTTCAGTGCCAGTAAGAATTATTTGTTTAAAGTGCAGACTCCTGCATTCCAACCCAGAGGTTCTGGCTTCCCCCATTCTACCTCCAGTTTTATGTTCCTTAATGATTTTCATCCATGATGCCTTTTGAAATAGGGTGTGTGTCTCTTTCCACTTCGAGAATTGTGTGTTTGGGAAAATCTCTACCAAATTTACTTTTATTTTCTATTATGAAAAAAAATAATTGGACTTATTTTGTCCCACTGGACAAATATAATGATTATAATATTAAAATACTTAATATGGTTTTTCAAACTACCTATTATTGCCATCATTTCCCTAATTAAGACTGTTGTCTTATTACTAAGGAGTATTTGTATGACTTGTGTTTGTTCTTGGTGTGGGGTTACTAGAATTTGTGAGAGCTGAGATGGAGAGACACGCGGATGTAAGCAGTATCATTGCTGTACCACGATGTAGGGGGCACCACTGCTAATTTCAGGGTAAAGTATATTAATAAGATATCAAGAGTCTTGGGGCAACCTGGACAGGAAGATTGTAATATGGATGGGACAGGGCTAACATTCAAGCAGTTTGCATCAGAAATACTTTCGTACTGGCTGATAGATATCTACTGCACCAATCCCCAGATGGTCCTCTCCCTTGAAGTCTAGGCTCCTCCATTTGCCCCCTCAGACCAACGGATGATTCAGGAACTAAAGGACTGACAATCACCTGGCAGGGGGCATCCAGGCTGGTGATCCAGCCTTACAACTGCATTCAATTGGTCCGAGCCTCTGACAAAGTGGTTGCTAAATATTTCAGATATCACTTTAAAGAGATGTAAAATACAAAAACATTCATAAAATTCCATTATTTTGATTGAGCCAACTGTGGAAGCATGAGAAGCATGAAGGAGCTCAGAGGAGGCCTGAAGACCCACCAGCCAAGCGTTACCTAAATTACCAACTCAAAGAAGTATGAACTCCATGACCTGTTGTTGTTTTAGGCTACTGGCTTTTGAGTTGGTTTGTTACGCATCAGTAGCAACTGATACAAAAAAGGCCATGTGCTTTTTCTTTCCATGGTGGCCTGTTCAAGAAGGAAGCTTTGCCCAAGCACATGTCCCAGAATTAGCAGCTCATCCCTTCTGTAACTCTCACAGCAACTCTATGAAGTGATGTTGTTCCTGTTCTACGCACAAGGAAATGGATGTTCGGAGAGATGATGACTTCTTCAAAGTCACAAAATCTAATCAGTGGTAAAGTAGGAATTCAGTCAGTTCCATCTAACTTCAAATCACCGAGGTTAACATCTGCAGTAACACCTAAGATACTTTAGTTCGCTGACGTGTCTTCAATTTCAATTCCGTTTCTGAGTTAGTGATGTTTAAATTATTCCTTATTAGCTTTTCCTTTTTTTACTAAGATGGAGCCTTTTCTCTCAGAAAAAAAGACCAAAATGAGCAAGACAAGTCAAAGATCCCACTTCAGATGGGAGGGTTCCGCCATGAACCTGAGCGCCATCTGACCGCGCAGGACAACAGCTCTTCTTTACGACTCTAAGGGTTTGTTCTTGTTGGATTTTAGCTTAGCTCATCCTCGGTTGTCTGCAGACATGAAGAATAAATGCAGAGTCCAAAGGGATCCTATGGAATGAACTCAACAAACAGAATCTGGGGGAAATACCTTCTTTCTCTTCTTGGGAGCTGTCTCACAATAAGGTCATTTCCAATAAATAAGTAGAATTTCACAAACAGCAGCTTTACTGAAAATGGCTTTTTTGCTATTTCTGTGGCTCAGATGATAAACAGGTCCAGGAAATGTTAATACCTGGGTGAGCTGCCATTCACAGTTATCATTTAGAAGAAACCTAGGCCAAAACAGTAGTCTCTGTGGGTAACATAATCCTTAACTGTATGCTTTATATAATTAAAGTTTAAATTAAATATCATTTTAGATTGAGCACTAACTGGGGCGCCTGGGTGGCTCAGTTGGTTAAGCATCCGAATCTTCGTTTTGGTTTGAGCTGTAATCTCAGGGTCATGAAATCTAGCCCCACCTCGGATCCGCTCAGTGTGGAGTCCGCTTGAGATCCTCCCTCTCCCTCTGCCCCTCCCCCGCTCTTGCACGCTGTGTGTGTGTGTCTCTCTCTCAAATACATAAATAAATCTTAAAAAAAAATAAGTCAAGCACTAACTTACAGCTATATTTGGAATTATTTCCCATGCTTCAGCTACCTTATTAAGGATGGCAAGAAATCAAAATGGTTTTAAGTAGCATAAAAGGGAAGTTTCCTTTAAATCCTACTGATCAGCTTTTTAGGTAACGGGTTATAGTTCCTTCATTAGAAAACAAAATATTAATTCAGTAATTGGAAGGGCTCAATGCAGACAACGTTTCATCAACTACAATTTGAGCAAGCAGTAACAGAAAAAGGAATTGGAGTTTACGTGTATGTGTGAAAAGAAAAGGAAAGAATTTGATTCACATGAGTTTAGAGAAAAAGGAAACCGCAGGGGGGTATTTGCTCAGACTGCATAAATAGCTTCATGGTTACAAAATTAATGAGGGAAGGGAATTGCTCAGTTTCAGCTGAGAGAACAGGAAGCCGTGGCCCGAAGCTATGGAAGGAGAGCTCAGACTAGCAGTTAGGAAACGCAGTGAGTTAGAACAGTTAGCAGGAAGCACACACACAGAGAAGTTAAGAAGCCACGCCAGCACAGGTGTTACATAATCCATGAGGAAAGATTATGTAAAACGCAGGTGTGGCATTAGTCGGTCAACTTGCATAACACGGGGCTTCTGTGCAGCTTTTGCTTTTGTGTCTTGTTTCTCAAGGACACTGGACATTCTACTGTGCTCCACGGTTTTACAGATGAAGTAAATGAGGGGGGAGCTATTTAGTATCCCCCAGCTCACGCTGATAAAAAGGACAGAACCAGGACTGGAACAGATCCTGTCATAGGATACCAATGCCCCTGCTCGTCATGGCCCTACAGCTTCTGATGTCGAGACAACATCGTCTTAAACGTAAAAATCCGTATCCTTCAATACCATGAGAACTTGGTTTGCCTACACCCAGCGTCTTACGTGAAAGCACCATACAAAACACGTTTGTGATGCCTCCCTCTTCACTAGCCTCCAAATGTGCTTATAGTCAAGACATAAGGGCTTAGAATGTGGATTCAATAGGATTCTTCCTGCTTCCCTAGGCTACTTTTACTCTTCTCTCTGCCTCACAGACTCTGTTGCCAGGATAGCTGTGGTGGACCTAGTCAAGGGTCATGCCCAGCACTGTGTTTTGTCGAGTTCTCAGACACTGCTGCCTCTCACAAGAATTTGCATTTTGCTGCAAGGCTTGGGGTGTTGGTTACCGTTGGAGAATTTTGTTAACATTTCCCAAAACATTTTTTCCTCGTTACAATCTTTAGCCCCACAGAGAGAACTTCCACTGCTCTGTTTTTGTTCTTTGTTAATGCTTATAGCTGAAAAGAACTTACTTTCCAAATGGGGAAAAAAAGGGGGGGGGAGGTTAATCCATACATGAACTGGACCTGCATGCTGAGGAACTTGTAGAACTTAGGCCACAAGAAATAATTTAGAACTGCCTTAGGTAGAGGAGAAACTCATACTGTGGCACTCTCTAATCAATACCCTGTTAGGTGAGCACATGTAATATTCAAATAAATCTTTAGTCTGCAGCATGCCATCAGTCCTACTAAACCCCACTTTATCATTATTTCCATAATCAACTCCTACTCTGTGGCAAAGCTTATTTCAAACCAGAGCATGTAATTCAGGTCAGAATTTGTCCTCCGATCTTTTATTAAACTGATCATAAGCACAGCCTAGAGTTTTCAGTTCACACTTAATTGAAACCTTGGAAATAAGCCTCCTCAGTATCATTTGAGAAAACAGAGCCTAAGACTCATTAATTATGACCAGCATATTCATTTTATGCGCAATGTGAATAAGTACATTCACATTAGATCCAATCCCATCAAAAAGCTGCTTAAGTAAAATATATTCTTGAAGTAAAATACTCACTTTTATGAGGGCAATTAATTTTTTTCAGTACCTCAGCTAAGCTACTCAGTGGCAAAATTCCAGTTCCAGAGCATTATATGGTAAGTCACCGTACTGGAAGAGGAAAGTTACTCAGAATGTTTGGTTCTCAGATTTTCTTTAATTCACATCATATCATTTTTAGAAAAGCCCAGAATGGACAAAGAAAGATTGGTAGATAGATATAGACACTGATATGTATACATTATTTTCTCAAGCCATGGGAAAATTAAACTACATTTTGGTAAATTGTTTTGGTTTGACAGATATAGGCACGAATCTAGGCATAAGCTATTGGTTTAACACAGAATTGGTATAGGCAGAATGCATTTTTTTTTCTACACAAGGGGTAAAAAAACATGTCAGCTTGGACCACTTTCTGACAAGGGTACTTATTATTCCATACTTATCAGCATGGTGCTGGTTGTTTTTCAAAGCAAAGAGATTGGAAAATTATTTCTACTGGATACAGAAAACTCAAATGTCTTCAAATAAGATGCCAAATTTTTTTTTTTTCATTTTAAACACCCATGGTAAGAACAAATATATTTTAATAAGGAGGGGGTAGCCATGCTCATCCTTTGGAAAGATCTCCATCAAATCTGCAGTTAAAATAAAATGACAACTTAGGGAAGTGCGGTTATAGCTGTGCTTCCTACCAAATGCTTTTAGTAATTAGGTTAACAAGCAGGAGACATCCCTAGAAGGGAAAACTATATGGTTCCTCTTCCTCGGTAAAAGTATCACTGTCAAAAAAGAGTGCATGTGAGAAAAATAAGGTGGGGACCACATGGCCTGCCCTCAGTGCAGACTAAACATGGAGCTGCCATACTTTCCCTCTCCAAGGATTTGTAGCATCAGTCATTGAGGATCAGAGATGGAAGGGAAAGGATAGGGCTGCAGTTCAAGGGAAGGGTCAGTGCTGCCTCTGCAGAGGTGTTTGTTTGTTAGGAAACAAACTCTTAATGAAGGAGCAGGGCTCCCAAAGCGGACGCTCGCAGGGTCTGCGAGAGGCAGAGAAAGCCCCAGTAGAGCTGGACGGAGTTATAGCTACACAAAGGTACCAATGTTTATTTCTACTCTAACTCCATGTGTTTAGGCACGAGAATTCAAAGCACACGAAGAATCTTGGTGTTAAATATTCATCTTGATTACTAATTCCCACATGGCTCCAAAAAGGAAAAAAAACCCCACAAACAGTATGGCAATTAAACAAGACACCTATCTTATCCTGCCTAGAACAAAGGCAGGCATTACGAATAACTGAAATAGATACTCATCTTCAGCATTTAATAAGGGAGCTCCAAAGATGCCCTTGACATTGAAGAACAACACAGAAGACACCAGGGAGCTTGACAGGTGCTAAACAAAAGCATTCTCCCTAAAAATTCCCCTTCTCTCTGAAAATTCTACCCTGTCTGGAGGAGGTGGACTTGTGTTTAGATACCTCCAATCCCCCACCTGTTCCTCTTCCCTGTCTTCCTATCTCCACATCTACTCCAACAACAATATTTTCAAAGAGAGTCTGAATCAATTCATGTCTCTCTCTGTGTGACTGTCACTCTGACCCAAGTTACTATGTTCCCTGCTATACTGAAATAGCATTGTAGCTGGCCTTTCTGCCTCCAGCTTTATACACAACAATCCATTCTCCACACAGACTAACTAATTGGGTTCAGATGATGGTTGTTTAAACTCCTTACTGTCTATAAGCTCCAATCTTCTCTTATGAGCCACCCAATCTTCTCTTATAACTTCATCTACTTTCCCCTCCCTCCCTACATTGGCCTTATTTCCTTCCTTACAATATGTGTAGATCATCCCCATCTTAGGGCCTTTGCAATTGCTACTCCAGGTGTTTGGGATTCTCTACCCCTTGATGTTTACATGACTTGGCTCTTATCATTTATGTTTTAATTAAAAAATAACTTCTTCATAGATACTTCCCTGATGGCCCAATCTGAAGTATCCACCCACCATCTATCTTTCTCTATGATGTAGCCACATTAAATTTTAAATATTATTTTTATTGAAGTGAAATTCACATAACATAAAATTAACAATTTTAGACTAATTTTTAAAAGTAAACTCTACCCTCAATGTGGGGCTTGAACTTACAACCCCAAGGTCAAGAATCACATGCTCTCCTGACTGAGCCAGCCAGGTATCCCTAAAATTAACAATTTTTAAGTGAACAATTGAGTGGCATTCAGTGCATTTGCAATGTTGTGCAACCAACCTTTATCTACTTCCAAAATATTTTTATGACCCCAAAAGAAATGCTGTTATCTATTAAGCAGTTGTTCTCCATCTCAACTTCCTCAGCCCCTGGTAACTATCAATCTATATTCTGTCTCCATGGATTTACCTTTT
Source organism: Ursus maritimus (assembly GCF_017311325.1). NCBI lineage: Eukaryota > Metazoa > Chordata > Mammalia > Carnivora > Ursidae > Ursus > Ursus maritimus. Next base: position 50,126,458 of record NW_024427107.1, on the reverse strand, counting down.
CTGTACATTTCCTGTAAAAGGAACCATACAATATGTGACTTTTTGGTTCTGGTTTATTTCACTTAATGTAAGGTTTTTGAGGTTCATCCACATTGTAGCATGTGTTAGTACTTCATTCCTTTTTAAGGCTAAATAATATTCCATTGTGTGTGTGTGTGTGTGTGTATATACACATACATATATATACATATATATATATACATTTTGTTTGTTTATCCACTCATCTGTTGATGGACATTTGGACAGTTTTAAAAATTATTTTTCAGGTATATCTGAAATTATCATGTTCATTTGGAATTTGACTTATCACTTATGTCTCTCTACCACTGGAATGCAAGTTTTGTGAGGTCAGGAACTTGACTCTCCAGTACTCTATGTCTAGTAAATCACACTGTTGAGTAAATAATGGGCAGACTTACATTCCATCAAAGTTGGGGGATGTATCAGGATGTCCATTGCTTCAACCTTTCTTTTTCCAAAGCTACCATAAGGAAAAGTCTCTCAATTGGGCCTTAGCCTTCTTTGCCAGAATCTGGACCAACTTCACCATCATGCACGTTTGGGAATATTAGCTTAGAGCAGCAGTTTTCAACCATGACTTGAATAGAGTTGCTTAAAGAACTTCTTAAAAATATCAATGCTTTGGCCCAACACCCAGATATTCTGATTTAATCTAGGATAAGGACTAAGAATTGGGATTTTAAAAAATCTTCCCAGGTAATTCCAATGGGCAGCCAAGGCTTATATTGCTGTTTTTCAACCTGTCTGTCCATTAGAATCACCTGGGAAGATTTTTTAAGTCCCTGTGCTCAAGTCTTAACCCAGGCTAAGTTAAATCAGAACATCTAGGGGGGTGGTGGGACGCCTGGGTGGCCTAGTCGGTTAAGTGTCTGCCTTGGGCTCAGGTTATGAGCTCAGGATCCTGGGATTGAGCCCCACATTGGGCTCCCTGCACAGCAGGGAGTCTGCCTCTGCGCCCCCCCCCCACTTGTGTTCTCTCTCTCTCAAATAAATAAATAAATAAATGGGAAAAAAAAGAATATTCTTTAAAAAAATAAGAACATCTAGGGGTGATTCAAATATTACCAGTTTTCCTACTAATGATCACTTTCTGGTTCAGGGTCTAATTCAGGACCCTGCATTAGATCATGAAAATGGAAGTGAAATTCACATAACATAAAATTAACCATGTTGAAGAATGTTGGCCAGTCATTTTATAGAACAATCCTCAACTAGATCTCTCTGATATTTTCTTATGATTAGACTGGGTTATGCCCTTTTGGGAAGAATGCCACAGGGGTGTATTGTAGCCTCTCAGTACATCAAATGGGGTATATATGATGTTGATATGTCTTATGATGAGCATGAGTAAGTTTTAAAATTCCCCAGGTGATTCCAATGTGCAGTCAAGTTTGATAACCATTGACATAGAGGAAATCATGGTAAGTGTCTCCAGAAATGATAATTTGATGGATCCTGGGATTTGGATAGTACAGAGAATCTAACAAGAAAAAAAACATTCTGGGATACTGAAAACTGATGATAGAAATACAAATATAGATACAAATATAAATAAACTGGCTTAAACATTTTTATTGAAGGTTTACTACATTTCAGGCACTGGGAAAGAAAGATAAACAGGACATAAACTTGGCCCTCAGGGAGCTTAACATAATGCAGAAGAGAAATTTTAGCGTGGTGTTATGGTGGCTTAAGTGAAGCTACTTGAATAGAACCTTAAAGAAAAAGGAAAAGTCAACTAATGGAAGGTGAAAATGGCCCTCGGGTAAAAGAGGTACTTCACAAATAATGGACTGCAGGCAAGAATAGCAAGATTTATGGCTTGGGGGTAGAGGCAATAGGCTTTATACATTTTGTTTTTAGTAGAGTATAATGTTTTTTTTAAAACTATAAGAATAGAAATTATATAAGAATAAAATGGCATTAAAGGTTTTGTTTGGGTTTTACTTTTTAATGGGTAAGACTTCAGGGTTACTTTTTCTCTAAATAAAAATATATTTCTAGTTATGCCTGCAGTTTTTTCCTCCTTTTGGTTTAGAAAAAAATTTCTTTCCCGAGATGCCAGGAAATGTTTATCCCACTGCATTTCCAACACTCTGATCAGTGCTGAGGGGCACGGAAGAGGAGAATGAAACAGTCTTTGATACCCAGGATGCTGTTATTCACTTGGAGAAACAAGTTAAAATGACCCACCCCCTTGACCACACTCAGGCTTCTAGAAATCACATGGAACTAAACAAACTGAGGACCTAACAATGTCACTACTGTTAAGGGATATGAAATAGTCATACTAATGAACCTAACGATTCAAACCAATGTTCTATCTGAAAATCTTGGGATAAACACAGTCTCTGGCCACCTCCACCCACCAGAAAAGCTGTATTTTTTTTTTCATCTTTTGAAAATGCAAGAGTTTGAATCCTTTCTCAGGAAGACACAGAGAACACGTGCAATTGATGAGGGAGCAGAAGGCTAGCTGAGGACAAAGTACAAGCTGACACCCCGCAATCTCACCCCCACCCCCAGGTGGGATCTCTGTGACATTGCTCAGGCACCACTGGCTGCCCTAAAGCTAAGGGAAGGAAAAACAAATGGTTCACTAATGGAGATCACAGTCCTGCAGGACTTGAGTCTCCCGCAGTTTACAAATGTCTTAGTGATTTACAAGGAAAAAAAAAAGCATTCTTATCAATAACCTAACTTCCAGAAGTAAACTCCCAATTGTCTTAAAGTTCATGCTTTACTGGAGGGAAAAGCAACCTTAACTTGACAATGGCAAGGCCTCCAATACCTTGTAAGTCCTCTTTAGCATACAAAAGTTCTTTTGAAAACCTCCCTTTTCCCTTACCCTCAACTCCCAAGCATATAATCAGCCACCCCTCCCAACCCCGGTGCAGCAGCTCTTTCTGCTCACAGGTCCTGTCCCTGTGCTTTACTTTAATAAAACCACCATTTTGCACCAAAGATGTCTCAAGAATTCTTTCTTGGCTGTCGGCTCCGGACCCCAACCCACCAAACCTCATCTATATTCCAAAACTATATCAAAATCACGATGCAGTTTTACTTTGTGGTTTTTCACAAATATATCTGGCCAAGGAGCAGCTTGATTTACAGAATGCTATCTATCGGGAAGGCTTAATATTTAATGTCTCCGAAATCCCTGTGGATTTCTAGGAGGCCTAGATTTTGATTTTTAAATGTAGCAATAGTTTAGGCCCGAAGTCCATGTATTGACACTGCCTACGAACAGAAACGTATCTGGCTGTCCACAAAAAATATTCATATAGTGGATGGGGGGACATGAACAAAATTGATTTGCTTGATAAACAGAAATGGGACTATTTAAAACAGCCACACAGAAAGCACCAGCCGGTTTCTCATCTCAGCTGCAGCAATTCCGACAACAGGAAGTTCAGCCAAGCCCTTTGCCTCCGGGTGGTAGCTGAGTTTCCAACTAGAGCTGAAGTCAGAGCATCTCAAATGACATATAAATCCTCCCTGTTCTCTGAATACACCTGGTCCCTTAGTATGACTGATTCCCCGGTATAAAGAAATACTTTTGGAGCCCTTCTTTTTATATGAAAGCTACTTTAAAAAAAAATTAGCTAGAAGAGGGGCGCCTGGGCAGCTCAGTCCTTTAAGCCTCTGCCTTTGTCTCAGGTCATGATTTTAGGACCCTGGGATCGAGCCCCACATTAGGCTCCTTGCTCATCGGGGAGCCTGCTTCTCCCTCTCCCGCTCCCCCTGCTTGTGCTCTCTCTCTCCGTCAAATAAATAAATTAATTTAAAAAAATTAGCTAGAAGAAAAACAAAGGAACACCACCGAGTCCCTCCCACTCTCTAAGATACTGAACTTAGACGGGATTAGTCTCAGCGTTCTAAATGGAGCTGTTACCGCAAATGAAGATAGAATTCGAGTAGCTGACAGGCATTTCATTTTAGCCTATATAAGCAATAAAAATGCTAAAACAAATAACTAATTAAAAGTTTTTACATTTTTGTCCTTTACCCAAGTGTTTGAATAGGACATTAGATAGAGTGTTTTTTCTGTGGCTCATTTCTTTTGTTAATTGTTATGTTTCAATTAAATTTTGCTCATTTCAACAAGAAATATCTCTAATCACAATTGTTAAACCCTACCTACATAGCTCGCTGTTGGTTGGATACTATGCTTAATTGGCTATTTCCTAAAATAAATATAGTGAGCCAGGATGAGTGAATTTTCCGGATAATTTATTTTGAAACGTAACTGCTCTTGATGGTAAACTATTTGAATTCTATTACTCCAATTACATGCCCAAATAAACCAAGGTATAACAGAATGGGAGCACAGAGAATGGAAAGATTCATTTGGGGACTGGGAGAAGGTTTCCCAGGAGAGGTAGCATATGAATTAAGTCTGACAGCATTAACAGCATTAATTAGCTGAGGATTAGAGAAGAGACCCATTCTAGGATAAATAAACAGTTGAGTGCTGATGTGTTGTGACCACTGGTTCCTGTACTGCTCGGTCACTTTCACTTACTTTGGACTTATCCAGTGTCCTAGACAGGTGGGTTTGCTCCACAGTGAGGGAAATCCAGGTGGCTGAGGCTTCTGGAAGTCTTACTAATGAGTCATACAGAATGCTATTTTGAGGACAGATACTGCGATTTCGGCTCTTGGTCTAGTGTACATGGAGTGATGTTTCAAGAGCTGGGACTACAACATTTCTGCACTGGAATCCCCTCCTTAGAGAGGAGAGCAGTGGAGATCATTGTATTATCAGTAGAGCCCAGGACTAGCAGCCCCGGCTTCCAAGTTCCACTCCCGAGTAGCACCGTCACTTTCGGTAGGTATGTAAGCGAGTTAAGCCACAACTTTCTCATATGTAATATAGGAATGATGACGACATCTACCTCATAGCACTGTTGTAAAGATTAAGTTAGATGTCTAGAAAACACTTATTAGCGTGATGCCAGGCAAACAGTAAGAATTCAGAAATACCCTGTCCTTTTATTTTTTTAAAAGATTTTTAATGTATTTATTTGACAGAGAGAGAGAGAGAGAGAGACATCAAGAGATGAAACACAAGCAGGGGGAGTGGGAGAGGAAGAAGCAGGCTTCCTGTGGAGCAGGGAGCCTGATGCGGGGCTCGGATCCCAAGACCCTGGGGATCATGACCTAAGCTGAAGGCAGACGCTTAATGACTGAGCCACCCAGGCGCCCCAGAAATACCTGTTATTTTTATTCAGGATGACCTCTGCTACACTGTGTTCCTTCCAAAGGCAGGAGCTGCAGCAGTGAGAACTGACTTTTGTAATAGGACCCAGGAAGATCTCCAAGTGGAAGATAGTTGCCCATTATCACGTATACCTTTAGTTTTTCATCTAAGTGATCATATCGTTTTAAAAACAGAAATTAAAAAAATAAAAATAAATAAAAAATAAAAACAGATATGATGGGATATTAGTAAAAAAGAACCTTTGGTGTCATGATCAGAGATAAAACTCCAAAATAAAAAAAAAACGAGAACTTTCCCAATCATGCTCAGACATATTGGCCAACATTCAATGTTCACTCACTCACAAAGTCAGCAGGTGGTCGTGGAGTATGTCTTTCCTATGTGCCAGGCCCTGAGCAGAGTGCTGGGAGACACTGATGAACCAAGGCAGCCAAGAACCTGCCTTCTCGGAGATTATGGTCTAGAGAGGGATGAAAGTTTCTTCCAAAATGTTTAATAGGTTTTATGATGGGAAAATCCACGATGCCCTGGGAGTTCTGCTGTCAGATTTGTGACTCGCCATCGCCTTTGCTTTGAGGAGCAGTGTTTCTATGCAGGCTGTTCCAATTCCCTGGGGGATGAAAGCCCAAAGCTTAGATTTATATTATTGCTGCAGGGTTTTTCCAGTGATCAAGGCTTTGAGGCGGGTGTAGTCTTTGCCGGCATTAGGATTGCTACTTTATGCTGCTTTAATATATTCATGAAAGTGGCTGGGGTTATTTTTGTGTTGTGATCAATTCCAGTAAGGGGAAAGAATTCTATGATTGGATGTTTAGACAAGTAGTGTTTTTTCTGCAGCTGGTTTTAGGCTGCCAGAAAATGGCACATTTTATAATATTCACAGACTACATTACCTTTGAATCCCCAAATATTTTGAGAACTCTAAAAATCAAATCCAAATCTCTTCATATTAATAGAAAATGACAAAGCAATAGGCAATACACATCCCACTAACAGATTCAGCTCTCTTTTACACATAGCAATTTCCTACAAACGACATCATTAAGGTCCCACACATACAGTCTACTAATAAATGAAAACTGCTTAGCACTTATCCATTCATTGTTGAGACAGTGTAAATTACTTCTAATTCACCCTTCTCTACTGGTTTGCAGAGAAAATAATATTTGTTCATGTTTCTTATTCAGCTTTTTATATATTATAACATTTTTTGTTGTGATTAAGAACACTTCACATGACATTTACCCTCTTAGCAAAACGTGAAGTGCACAATACAGCATTGTTCCCTTTAGGCACATGTTCATAGCTTTTTCCTGTGTCGTCTCATATTTTCCTGTTTTCTCTCTCTCTCTCTCTTTTTATAGTGAAAGATTAGACCATGTTCAACCACAAAGCAAAAGGCAGGCAAGGGTGACATTAAAATGGAAAATTTCTGGTCTGTCCCTCTCTGTGTCTACTCGTGTGCCCAGGGCAGCATTATGCCTTGGTGGAAGGAGCATTGGCCCAGGAGTCAGGAAACATGTTCAACAGCCTCTTACCCTGGAGTAGGTCCCATAAATTCTCTGATTCTGGGTCTGTTTATGGCAAAATGAGTGTGTCAAATTAGTTAATTGCTAAAATATAAAAATGAATGATTCATACCACTTCATACCCACTAGGATGATTATTCTTCAAAAAATAAACAGACATTTGCAACAATGTGGATGGATCTAGAGAGTATAATGCCAAGTGAAATAAATCACTCAGAGAAAGGCGTCCCATTTGATTTCACTCGTATGTGGTATTTAAGAAACAATGAACAAAGAAAAAAAGGAGAGAAACCAAAAAAACAGACTGTTAACTAGAGAGAACAAACTGTTGGTTCCCAGAGGGGAGGTCGGGTAAAATAGGTGATGGGGATTAAGGATACACTTATCATCATGAGCACGGAATAATGTAAAGAATGTCGAATCACTATATTACACAGCTGAAACTAATATAACACTGTATGTTAACTATACTAGAATTAAAAACTTTAAGAATGTGAACAGATAAAAACAAGTGTTGGCAGAGAATGTGAAGAAATTGGAACTCTTGTGCATTATTAATGGGAATAGAAAATTGTGCAGCCTCTATAAAAAAAAGTATGGTGTTTCCTCAAATGATTGAAGATAGAATCCTCATGTTATCTACTACATTGACTTCTGGGTATACACGCAAAACAAAAAGTGAAATCAGGGACACACACAGGTATTTGTACACACGGGTTTATAGCAGTATTATCCACAATAAACAAATGGAAGAAGCAGCCCAAGTGTCCACTGATGGAGGAATGGATGAAGACAATGGGTATATGCATAAAATAGAACATGAGCGGCCTAAAAGAGAAGGCCGTTCTGACACATGCTACCACATGGATGAACCGTATAGATATTATGCCAAGTGAAATAAACCAGTCACAAAAGGACACTTACTGTATGATTCCACTTACATGAGGTACCTAGAATCGTCAAATTCAGAGACAGAAAGCAGAATGGTGGTTGCTAGGGGCTGGCGGGAAGGGAGAATAAGGTGTTACCGTCTAACTGATGCAAAGTTTCAGTTTTGCAAGATGAAAAACATCTTGGAGATGGATCGGTGTGATGGTTGCACAACCATAGGAAGGTACTTAACGCCATTGAGAGTTACACTTAAAAAATGTTAAAATGGTAAAGTTTCTTATACGCATTTTACCAAAATCTAAAAAAATGAATGATTCCTTTATAAATATACTTTACAATAACAAGTCTACCGTGCTGGAGCTTGGGAAGTCTCCTCCAAGAGTGCACTGTTCAGCAGAGAAGAGAGTGAAGTAAACAGACATCCGTGATACAAGCTAGCACATGCTGGTGTGGTGTGCTAAGAGGGAAATCTACCAGAGACTGCAGACCTCAGAGGAGGAAGCGGCCCAGGTAAGCCCAGTGGTGAAGGTCAAGTAGTCTGGTGAAGGAGAAAGAACAGGTCCTTGGGTAGAATGAGAACCCACAAAATGGAATAGAAGAGTCAACATTTATTTTGTTGAAATGTAAAGTGTGAAGTATGTAACATTTTTCTTCCAAATGGCTAATCAATGAACCAGCATCATTAAATAAACTTTCCTTCCTCTACCTTCTGATTTTTAGATAGTTTTATGTCAGTCAAAAAAGCAGTGAGCTTTTCCCTGAGGTTCCTTCCACTGATAATATGTATATGCTTAATTGCTCTCATCAATTGATAACAAATCAGATATACCTTAAAGAGCATTTCCATAACATAAGGTTAAACTTTAACCTTCTAAAACAAAATAAGCACAATATTGAAATATGTTCCTGCTTACTTGGCCTTTTAATGTGATCAGATTTGCTAACAAAAATGCCCGTAAAAGGCAAAGGAAAGCTGAAAGTTTCACATATTGTTGGATGATAGGTAACTTTCAGATTACCTGGGTATTGCACAGATCATGTCTCCCTTTGGATGATATGCTTTGACAAGAACACCACCTTGTAAATGAAAGAAAACAAGCCTTGTTCTCTCTGCAGTTAAGAGGCAGGGTAAGAATGGATATATAAACATGTAGAATGCTAAGTAATTTACTTTTACTCAAGCCAGTGCTTTGGGGAAATATACAATTCCACCTAAGACTTACAGAGTTGACCCATGTGTTCTTTATTGTATGGCTATCAATGCTGTCCCATCTCTGACATTTATGTACAAAGATCCAAAGGGACTAGAGCCTGAAAACTTGATTTATTTCTATTCTCCTGTTAGTAAGATTTCCATTTAGATTCCATCAATGAGATGGACTCATTTATGGACATAAAGATTTGGAAAGGAGAAGATAGGAAGGTTACTTTCCTTCATTCGTGGCAAAGGTAGGCTTATGGATGGATGGCACTGAGGTTTTCAGAGGCTTCTTGAATCTCTCCTCAAATAATTTATTTCTGTGCTACAGACAGCTAAGAGCATTAGCACCAGCTTCCTGCCATATATGTACTTTTGTTTTGTTTTGTTTTGTTTTAAACCAGCAATACTTCTCTCTGACTTTTACTCAGCCTCTTCTATAGCTTTGTAGGCATATAATTCCTTGTATTAAGTCCTTTCTTGGACAAACACCTAGAACATGGTTTCTGTTTTCCTAAGCAAACATTAATTGATATAGAGTATTGCTCACCAATGAGTATCCATTGGGAGAAATTCACCTAGATTGTCTGAAGAAACCAATTTTCATGTTTATTTTTTTTTTAAGATTTTATTTATTCATTTAACAGAGGGAGAGACAGCCAGCGAAAGAGGGAACACAGACAGGGGGAGTGGGAGAGGAAGAAGCAGGCTCCCAGCGGAGGAGCCTGATGTGGGGCTCGATCCCAGAACGCTGGGATCACGGCCTGAGCCGAGGCAGACGCTCAATGACTGAGCCACCCAGGCGCCCCAATTTTCATGTTTAAAGATGGCAGAAGCTTTCCATAAAGTTTTAAAGAAATCTCTAAGAATTATACAATTCACAGTTTTTTGTTTTTGTTTGTGGTCTTCTCTTTTGTTTTTGATGTGTATATACTGTTCAATATCTTTTCTCATGGAATCATTAACTAACCTCTCACCCCCACATTTAAGTACTCAAAAATGAAATAATCCAACAACATAAAACAAGAAGAAAAACAAAATAAATTGACCACATCTCAGGTGGGGATGTTTAAAATAAAAGTGGGTATAAAAACAAAGGAATAACCACATACGGCTTCAACTAATCAAATTGAATTAATTTCAAAGTAGGATACTTGGTCAATAAGCCTTTTATGAAATTCTGTGAATGAAGACTCTCATGTTCATTCCACAGCCTCCTCCTACTTTTCTTTACATGCTCTGTAGAATCGTCCAATGTTTGTATTCAGACCTAGCCACAGAGGATGTCACCAAGAAGTGCTGACATGTAGGAAATCTCTTCTTTATGCTTAGGGTGCAGAAAAAAGTGGTAAATTTCTGCAGGGGTAGCCTATTTACCATAATAAAGTCATTGAAATGGGACCTCCAAAAAATGAGACTAAAGACTGGGAGTCTTAAGCCAAAGTTAACAGACTGATCAGCTACATCCGAAATCAATTACAGGCAAAAAGGAATTTACCATACCCTCAACCTTTTTCTGTGGGGGTTGGAGGGGGTTGATATTGACACAAACTGTACCCATTCATGAAAAAAACAGAAGAAACCAGAGATAGGTGAGTGTTTTGCTTAAAAATAAGTAAATAAGTAAATAAATAAATAAAGAAAGAAATAAGGAAAGAATCTTCTGAGATATGGGAACTAAATTACGTATAGTTTCATTATTTTTTTTTCCTCATGACCTTAGACTTCAAGCCAATGTGAAATTTAGTTTCTTGCAATGATATTACTTTCAGATTATTGCTAACAGCATGATATATTTGAAGCACTTCTTTAAACGGAATTTATTTATATTCAGTAATGCTACCACAGTTTTATTGGAGGCAATGGAAATTAAAAAAGAAAAAAAGCTTAACCCACACTGGAAATTCATGAAGATAAAATAATTTTGATTATATGTATGTGAATTTTCTCACTAAAGGTAGGCAGAAATTTAGATTGGGGAGAAGAAAATGAGTCTTTCTTATGAGTTTTTCAAGTTCTGAATAAGAGTCTCATGTTTAGGAAGCTTCCTTCAAAATTTCTTGGAATTGCCTTATGAAGATCAACAAAAACCTATGGGAGAGAAAGAGGATATACTTTCCCCAATCAGGGGTACCACCACCAGGCTAATAAACGCTTGTTTTAGAATGCCTACTGTTTGTTTGCTTCCTTGTAAACTATTTCATTTTAGGATTTCAAGCTGGGTAATACTTATAATAATCTCCAAGTATAACCTTAGTGGCTAACCAGTTTTACTAAATCTAAATAATGATCTCTGAAGGGCTTGGAAAGATCACTTGTATACCTATTCAAATGGTGAAGTAATTTCTGCTGTTTGTAAAAGAGACAATCACTTTATCCATCGAAAGTGGTGATACAGAGCAAAGAGGCCCCTGCTTTTATACAGAAGACAAATCTTTGGTCTATCAGTTACTAACTGGGATCTCAGGCAAGCTACTTAACCTGTGTGAGCCTTAATTTGTTCATTTGTTAAATGGAAATAAAAAATATATAACTTTTAAGATACACTCAAGATAGAATAGAATGAAACATGTAAGAGCCGAGAACAAAACCAAGTAATAAATTGGGCTTTGACAGAATGTTTGTATCCTACCCCTGTTTCCTATTATGTGTTTCTTCTTTACTACCTTTGAGATCTGTATTCACTCCCTGGGATCCCTCTTGGTCGGCCTGGTATTTCAACCAACGAGTGTTAATCCTTGCCTTGTTTCCCGAACTTTCACTGAAATTAACTGTTTCCATAGCTCATCACACCTCAGGGAACTGCTTCCATGCTTCTAAGGCATCAACCACCAATTTGTTAAACTTAGTTTTTCCACAGCACTGGTAAAACAAGAACCAACAGCATTGCCTTTCTTCTCACAGGGGTATCAGTGATTCTCTGGAAAAAAAAAAAAAAAAGCCCTGTCTTGGTTTTATAATTTGTGGGTGATTTTCAAAGGAGCACTTTGGAATCAAAGCAAAAGAGAAAATATTTGGGGTTGATATGGCTTTATGATACCCCCTAAGAATCATGTACTGTGCTCTGGCAACAATGAGTGAATCTTGTTTTCTTCTTCACCACTGTATTTCCTGGGAAGGATAATGCAAAGAATAATGGTGAAATGAACTTGTATTTCCTGAGGAAAACCGAGGACAGCCCATAGCATGTGTTTATGCTTGTTAGTAGAGGCACAGGATCGGGGATAAATGATTTGTGTCATATCTCGGGAGCACCAATTTGTTTCATGTTAATATGATAGTTATCAACTTTTATTTATTTACCACTTATTACATAGTAAAGTGTTTCTAAGTGTTTTAAAATTGTGTATTTTCATACTCTTGTAAGCTATTATTAATAGGTGTTTATTAAACATTTATCATGTTTTAAAGGGCGTCTTTATTTAAAAAATACATTATCTACATTTAATCCTTAGAACAGCATAGTGATATAGATAATATCTTCTCTTGACAGATGTAGAAACCAAGCTTCAGAGAAATTAAGCAACCTTCCCCATATCACATAGTAACTGGAAAAGACTGGGTTTAAATCAGGCTATGTTTGGCTTTGTGGCCAAGACTTTTAACCTCTTCTACAGTGCCACTTACTAAGGGACACTTCTAACTGGGGCAGTAATGCAGAAATACTAGGGGAGAAAAAGGAAATCATTTCAGAAGTCTATCAAAATGCAAACAAAAGTTGACTGTGTCACGACATAGTCTACAAAATGGAATGGCAAACACATTACCATGGTTTTGTGCAAAAATAAAATATAAATGTGTTATTTTATAAGGGCAAAGTAAATAAAATATAGGGCAGAATTGTCATAGAATCCCCTATTTATATAGTTATTATTTTCATATGATCTTTCTTTATATAAGGCTAAAAAGTGATATTGGAACTTCTGCTCATTGGTTTTAGAGCTACCCTTTGGGAGCCATGCAGGTGACAGTTGATCTTTCTTCCTTAAGGTAGATAAGAGCTACAGTATATCCCTGAGATCCTGATGATTTAAGATTATATCCCCTTTTTGGCTTGCTCTGCCATGTTACTGACAGTTCATTCTGATGGGAAGGATCAGAATTTGCCCCTCTCCCCCAATATGTCTCTTTGGCATAAGGACTATTTTAGGCTGATTATTTTTAAGAAACAGCAGACATGGGAAAAGCTTGGAAAATGGAGAAGTTATGCCTTTGTAAGAGACCTTCACATTTATAAGGGCAATCTCCATTTATAAGGGTGTCTCCCTCTCTGTACCAGGAAGAGAAGGAGGACTAAATCTCTAGAAACTCTTATCAATGGAGAAGGAACAACTTAAATCTATGTAACAGCCTTACCCTTGTTTATTGTGCTTTGCCTGGTGCTTTCCCATAACTGGCCTCCCCCACCCCAAACAACTTTTATCTTAGGTTTGGGATGGTATTTAAAGTGGTGGCTTGGACCATTTCAGGGCACTGTTCAGTTTTCCTGGGTCTCTCCCATGTATACAGGAGGTATACATGTTACTAAACTTCTGTTTTTCTCCTGTTAATCTATGTTTAATTACAGGGAGGATCTCAGCCAAAAATCTAGTAGGATAGAGAGAACATTATTTTTCCTTCTCCACAACTCCTAAAACTAAAGACTATGAATCTTTTTTTACTCAAATTGCTGTTGAAGGAAAGCAGAATTCACCACCCCAAAATATGTCAGTTTGGCATAAGGTTTATTTTGAACTAAAAGCAAATAAACTCAAGCAGATTCAGGAAAAACTCTTTACCTCCCCCTCAACTGTCTTAAATTTACTTGGGAAAGGGGGCGCATACCAGGAAGAGAATTATTACCAGAAATGTAGCTTACCTAAGAAACGTACCTGCAAAACAGGATAACCTTTGTTATCTCTCACCTTTATGTGAATGGCTTTCCACCCCTGCTTGTCTCATGGGTTTTTGTATTGTTTTGTTTTGTTTTTTTTACTTATTATTTTGAGAGAGAGAGAGAGAGAGAGAGAGAGGGAGAAAGAGAATGCACAAGCAAGGGGGAGCAGCAGACAGAGGGAGAAGCAAGCTCCCCACGGAGCAGGAAGCCCAATGCAGGGCTTGATCCCAGGACCCTGGGATCATGACCTGAGTCGATGGCAGACACCCAACCCACTGACATTTTATTTATTTACTTGAGAGACAGCACACAAGCATGGGGAGGGGCAGATGGAGAGGGAGAAGCCGACTCCCAGCTGAGCAGGGAGCCCAAGACAGGGCTCTATCCCAGGACCCTGAGATCATGATCTGAGCCAAAGTGAGGCGCTTCACCAACAGAGCCACCCAGGCGCCCTCGGAGTCTCACGTTTTTATGGGGCCCCCATACATACAAAATTAAATTTGTTTTTCTCCTGCTAATCTGCCTTATTTCAATTCAATTAATAGACCAGCCAAAGATCCTGGAAGGGAGGAAGGGAAATTTTTTCCACCCCTACATTGTTAAATCAGGTTTTCTGAAATATGTATATATACAGCTGGCTTCTTCAAACAAAGAGAAAAATTAACATTCAAACTCATCAAATATTAAATTTTCAGTTTGAACCAACTTACAAAGTTTGAATCAATTCTATAAATGTTAATTTTTCAATTTGAGCGGATCCTTTAAGGTGAACTCATCTTGTCATAGTTTGGTCTCACTCAGCTTTGTGTCAATTTACATCTTATCTGTCTGTGTCAATGGTACAGATGAAATCCTAATGAGACACAGCCCCAAATTTAAGCCTTGTGACCCAGTGCTAGAAACCACTCTCCAAGCTGACTCCTGGACATTGATCATCCTCAAAGCTAGGAGAATCATCTTGTGTTCATTTTCCTCTCCTTTTAACTACCATCATAAGAAATTTGTCAGATGGTTCTGCCGAAATCAAGATATTTTCTCCGTGACATTTTCCTAACCCTTAAGTCTTCTATTTACAAAGAAAAGATTTCTTTGACATGAGTCATTCTTAAAGAAGTCCTCACCCAATCCCACTGCATGACATTTTAAAATAACTTACCATTTTTTAACAACATGCTTTGTGAACTTAGTGTTGGTTCCTACCAAAATATTATTGTAATTTTATGAATTCACAATTTACTAGAGCACAAAATAAGCAAATTATAGAAGTTCCATTAAATTTTTACTAAAAAATCTACACACACACACACACACACACACACACACACACACTGAGCCTCAAACCAGATCATACGAGTTTTCAAACATTGCCAGTATTCTACTTTCATTGAGAAAATATGGACAGGGTATGTTTAGTACTTCAGTGGGAATAATGCATTAATTATAAAATGCTACTTCAAATACACACATGAGAAGTAAAATTACATGAGCAAAACGAAGTGCATAATTGTGCATATCAATTATTTATTATCATTCCTTAGGAAGCTTAAATGACTTAACCAGATTTGTCAATTCTAGCAACAATAAGTCACAGTTGTCACTTTAGAGTTGATACGGTGCTTATGCGTGCATTACGTCATCTGATAAGTAACAAAGTTGCCACAAAAGAATAGGTCACACGACTTGAAGACAGCGAAATCTAATGGAAAGAAGATAGGTTTTAGACTCAAATGGAGATTTAAATCCTTTTCCTACTTGTTACCAGCTGTGTGACCTTGGGCAATTCATGGGAAATCTCTGAACCTCATGTGTAATATGAAACCTTATGACAAGGTTTTTATGATGATTAAATGACATAACACCCACATACACCTGTGCTTGTAACTGCTGGTTCTTTTCTCCTTCCTCTTCCCCATGGAAGAATCTAGCTCCACATGCATTTTCATATGCTCAACTTAACTCTGCTTTACTGCACTCCAAACACCTACTTTTATGCTATTCATGGTTGTGGAGTTTGTCAGAAGTATCTGGGGTCATGAAACCCAAACAAAGAACATAGCCACTGAGAAAAGATTCCTTCTTCTATAAGGGATTTAATTGTTACCAAGGTTGCTCATTTCAATGCAGCAATACAATTGTACTACATAAAGAAGTTTAGGAGCCTGCAAGAAAAGACAGACCATTAGTAATGGTTGGAATCATGCACAGGAAAAACGTAGGTCCAACCTGAAACCTATAAACTTTGGAAAAAGAGCTTGGACTAGTTTTAGAACAACAGAATTTAATGAAAGAGTACTAAAAATGGCAGAAAGGAGATGATGCAAGTAATTGAACATGTTTTTAAAAATCAACGTTATTTTGAGCTTTATTTAGAAAGGTGTTGTGCCAAAAATCAATGCTTAAAATAATTTCATTTCAATAGAACACTAATAAAATACACTTCAGTTAAAAATATTAAAATCTAAGAATCAGAGGCACAAAGGACATCAAATTCCCTAGTTTGTCAGATGTGGGAGTTCGAGTCCCAAGAGGATAAGTGATGCAGGTCCAAGATCACACCTTCAGTTAGGAATAAATGTGGGAATGGTTTCAAATTCATTTTGAAATATATTTCAAATTGATTTTTCAGTCCCCTTTTCCCATTATTAATGATTATATATGTAACTCTGGGTCTCTCTGTCCTATGTGTCTGGGTATATTCTCCCCATTTCTGCCTAATTCAACCAGGACAAGGAACTTAGTCCTTCCACCAGTTTCCACAGGAAATCCAATCACAGCCAGAATTTCATGATTTGTACAAACTTCTCTGAAAGTTTAGGAATTACAGGTAGGGGAGGTGCGGAGAAGACATAAGGCCCAGAATTAACAAAGAAAATTGGCATCTGGGTTAAAAGATGATGGAATACATCGGAAACCGGGGATGTACTGTATGGTGACTAACATAATATAATAAAAAATCATTTAAAAAAAAAAAAAGATGATGGAATAGATAGAGCTCTTGAGAGAGACAGATTTCTCTCTCTGGAGCTATGTATTTACATTTTGAAGGAGACTAAAACTCTGAGTGATTCTGTTTATTTTGCAAAGGATTGTGAAATCTTAGGGACCTTTTCCAGAGAGGATTCATTTACATTAGAATAGAGGGTTTTGTTTTGTTTCGTTTTGTTCTGTTTTTTTCCCCCCTCTTTCCAGAGGGGAGCGGGGCAGCTGTCCAGCTCCTGTATAAATGTCCAGATTCATAATGTCAGGGTTCCTGCAGCACAAATGCCTGTAGATAGAGCAGATTTCTTTCATCGTGTTGCTGCAAGGGGACTGAGGAAAGGGGCCTCAGCACATCCCTGCTGTAGGTAATAATACATCTGATCCAGAAACCTTATTTTTGCTTCCAGTGCAAAAGAGATAAATATAGATATTAAACACTTATCAGTGATGTATTTCCCCAGGCTAAAACTATCACTGACCAGCTCTTGCTTCCTCATTGACCCCCTCCATTTCCTTTTTTCTTCTTTGATGAAATAGCAGCTATTCATTTTGTATTTGCTAGCGAGATTCAGTACAAAGAGCTCTACATGCATTACCTTTTTTTAAAACTCACAAAAACTCTATGAAGAAAGTACTTTTATTCCCACTGAATAGTTGAAAATACTGATCAACAATTTTGGCCAACACAACTGGTGAATACTAGAGCAAAACAGCCAGTAAATTTCTAATTTCCTACATGTCTCTTTTGTGTCAGAATCTATGTGACTTCTTTTTGCTCTTCTATAAATTACACAACACGGTCACAGCTCATGCTCTTGACTAATCAAATTCGGGAACAGCTAACAAGTCTCCAATGCTCCAATCTTTTACACAACAATTTTATCTGTTGATACAGTATGGTAATTTGTGCATTTGGTAACATGAAATCCGTGTATGTGTACTGTGAGAGGATACTCATATTCTTACTCTGAAACTTTCTTATATCACAGGCATTAAGGGCTGGGAGCTAAGCAGTTTGTTTTGAGAAAGGAACACAAACAAGTCTTAACGATAAATTCTCGGTCCAGAATGATCATTTGGGTTCAGATATGGAAACATATGTTCTTTGTCCTGCCAAATGAAGAAAGCCTTTAGGCCTGTTAGACTAGCCTTATCATTCATGGCCCAGAAGCATCGGCATCACCTGAAATCTTGTTACAAGTGTGAAATTGTGGCCCTGCCATAGGTCGACTGAGTCAGCACCTGTGTTTTAATAAGATACTTCAATGCACATTAAAATGTAGAAAGCAATTCCTTAGAATAGTTATAGAGTAAGAATAGAATAAGGCAGTAAAGATTTCCCCTCTGAGTCCTGCTGATGAAAAGTAAAACCAAACCTTTCCCCTCCCCATTCAGGTGGTGTATCATGAAACTGCCTTTACACTCTGAGTCATTTGCTGTCTGGTGCTCATCCTTAAGTTCTCTGCAAGTCCCAAAATAATGCAGGAGAAAGTTCTCAGACCGTGTGATGTGGTACGACTCCGCAATAAATAGGGTGTTTAAGCAGAATGAATCATAAGTGCGATTTACACGAAAAGGAGAAACTCATGAATACTGATTTGATACTGGAAAAAGATGTTTTGAGATACATTGACTTTTCTCTAAATCAGAGAAAAACCATTTGCTTTAACATCAACAGGTTTCTGATGTGATACTTAGACATCAATCCCAGTTCATCCCAATTTTCTTGACAGATATTATTTCTCCAATAATCTTCAATGGTAAGTGATGACCAAAGAAGAGAACCAAAGAGAAGCTGCTGCCCCCTCTTTCTTTCGATAAAGAATGTTCTCTACCCGCCTCCAACACAGCTTTCATGAACACCTGTATTCTCTAATGTTAGCATGTCACGGTCCCATCATGATAATCTACTTTCGCACTTTTGGGTTTATGAGTGACATAGTTTTATCTCTCTCCTACATGACTAGTAGAGGCTGAGAAGGGACAAACCTACTGGAGTATAGAGCTGGAGGACACAACAAGGATTGTCTTGTCTGCTATTGACGGTCCTTTCTCAGTTTCCTCTGCAGCCTCTGGCCTCTTCCTGACCCTTATATTTTGGGTAGGACTCTTCTTCCCACTCTCTTTAAGAAACTCCTCTATACCTACGTGCCAGTTTGATTTGATGACTTTATTCTAAACCTAACTCCTCAGCACCCGAACAGCAGATCCAACTGCCTATTTCTACAGGTACTTTATTTAATTTTTTTAAAAAAGATTTTATTTATTTATTTGACAGAGAGAGACAGGCAGTGAGAGAAGGAACACAAGCAGGGGGAGTGGGAGAGAAAGAAGCAGGCTCCCAGCGGAGGAGCCTGATATGGGGCTCGATCCCAGAACGCCGGGATCACGCCCTGAGCTGAAGGCAGACGCTTAACGACTGCACCACCCAGGCGCCCCTCTACAGGTACTTTAAGCTCAACCAACCCACAAATGAACTCAATATCCCATTTTAAAAGCTATCCCTGAAGTATTTTTCCATCTTTGTAAATAGTAACTTCATTCACCCTGACATTCACATTTGAAACTCAAAAGCTATCTTAGAAGCCTCAAACAAAACATAACATCATTTTAAGAGTTAATTTTTTTCCCTCTATATCAAGAGTCAATTCCTCACCTAATTGTTGATTTTGTTGATTTTCTCAGTTCTAGCTTTCCTCCTGTACCTAAATTTTAGTGTTAGCCTCCTCTTGAGAAGAAAGTTTAAGGTTTTTCACATTTTTTCTTACTCTTTCCTTCACTCTAGTGTCTTCTCTTTCCATCCAGCTATTTTGTGTTTATCTCTACTTGCCCTCTGAGACTTCCATTCCAGAAAAAAAATCTATTGGTGGCTCACAGCCTGTGCTGTCGGTGGGGAGAAAACAGATCAAAATAAGGAATGAATGGGTGGCTTCTCCTAGGTCCAGGTGGCAAGCCTCTCTCTTTTTCCTCTGGCCTCTGAAGCTTGCTATGAGCCACAACCTGGGGTGGGCAATATCATAGCTTTTTCCAGCCTCCTTTCATGGCTGGGAATCCCTGCTTAGGTCTAGTTCAAAGAAGTGAGTGGGGCTCTATTCTCCCATGCATGGTGTCTTCTTCTTCTTCTTTTTTTTTTTTTAAAGAAACGTTTCTATTTGAGAATAGTTTTTGTATTTCCCAAAAAGCTGCTAAGATGGTATAGAGTTCTCATATACTCCACCATCCAATTTCCCCAATAATTAACATCATATTTCAAATGTTACATTTGTTATAATTAATGAATCGATATTGATATTACTATTAACTAAAGTCCATACTTCATCTAGATTTCCTTACATTCTACCTTTTGTCTATTTTCTGTTCCAGGATCCCATCCAGGACCCCACCTTGCATTTAGTGGTCACGTTCTCTTGAGTTCCACTTGCCTGTGACAGTTCATAGGGTCCTTCTAACCCTAGTCACATTACTGAAATTGAACTCCTGACTGACCCTATTTCTGGACCAGAGCTCAAAAGGCCCATGGCTTTAATGTTAATTTATTGATATGTGGTTTTGCCCCTTTTCTGGCCCATAGAGACATTCACTTTGTTTACAAAAGAAGATATATCTTCTTAATCAAAAAATGTTAGCTATTGTTGTTTCAGTATTTAAAACCTGAAACTACAGCACCAAGGAAAATCTTCCCTTTCCTTCGTTCCCAGTTGATCACCAATTCCTCCAGATCCTCTCTCTGTAATTCTTTCTTGTCACACTGCCTCTGCCTTACTTCAGGCTCTTGTCACTCTTTATTAATATTATTTTGTTACTTGGATTTTTTTTTTTTAAGAGAAAGAGAGAAACAGAGCATGTGTGAACGTGCAAGGGGGTGAAAGGGCAGAGGGAAAGGGAGAGAGAGAATCTTAAGCAGAATCATGACCCTGAGATCATGACCTGAGCTAAAATCAAGAGTCAGATGCTTAACTGACTAAGCCACCCAGGTGCCCCAACACTTTGCTTTTTATTTAACATTTACTGCATGCCTACTCTGTGCCAGTATCTATTAAGCAATCTGTACACATTATCTCATATAATAAACCTCATTTTGTAATAAACCTTATTACAAACCTAAGTGGTACAGGGTAATATTCTCACTTTCCAAATGAAAATCAGAAGTTCCGAGAGGTTGAGTGACTTGTCCAAAGTCACAGAACTACTCAGAATGGCCTAGCTAGGACCCAAACACTGTAATCCAGAGTCAAAGCTCTTAAACTGTATATTATCTATTCAGCCCTTACACCATTTGTCTAAAAGATTTTTCTGCCTCTAGGCATATATACCCCCAACGCATCCTCCATATGAGGCTTGAAACATCTCTCTATAAAGCAACCTTATCGAGGCATCCCCCTGGGCAGAACGCTTCAATAATTCCCAAAGTATCAAGAATAAGTCCAAATTCCACAGTACGGCACACAAGACCCCCATTATCTGGCCTCTCATCTTTCTCAAGCCTTATTTCCAACTAATGGCACTTGTTAATGGTACTCAATCATTTATTAAGTGAATGAACAAGCATTCCCCCCCCCCTTTTTTTTTAAATTTTTTTGAATAAGCATTCTTAGAACTACCCATTGGGGATGCCTGGGTGGCTCAGTCAGTTAAGTGGCTGCCTTCGGTTCAAGTCATAATCCCAGGATCCTGGGATAGAGCCCGGCATCGGGCTCCTTGCTCAGCGGGGACCCTGCTTCTCCCTCTGCCCGCTGCTCCCTCTGCTTGTGCTCTTTCTCTCTCTGTCAAATAAATAAATAAAATCTTAAAAAAAAACAACCAAAAACCTACCCATTGAATTAAAGTTTAGATAGGCTTATATAGGAGTGGAGGTGAAAAATAAATATGAGAGCATGGAGAGAGGGAATTATTATTATTTATATTTCTCTCTCTCTCTCTCTTTTTTTAAATTTCAGTGCATCTTTCTGGCTATACCTATCCCATCCCATTTACCCTATGTGTATTTATAAGAATGTTTCTCGTCAGAAAAGATCTGTAATTTGACAAAATTATTTAAGGCAGGAAGTGAAACTCTGTAGCTCCAAATAGCATTCCAGATACCCTGTTTCTTAGAGTAAATATTATTCTACTGCTTCTTCTATACTTGACTCACTGGAAAGACTCAAAGACACTGAAACTACCTAGTCTGAAAGGAAATTATTTTGAATGGGCCTATGAGACACTCAATAACCAGTCATAAAGTTCAGTTCTCTGTGAGCACCTATGATATTTTATCTCCAATATACTATTGATGACAATTTTGCCTCCTATGGCTTTGAGAACTATGAGAGAAAATCAATGTCCCTTCTATCAATGTATTAAAATTTAAGCAACACATAAAATCCAAGGATCCTTGACTGCAAATGTTAGCAAAAAGAAAATATAATGCAGCAGGCAGGCAGGTACTGTTTAAAATCTTACAGATTTCAAAATAAAAAATCTTAAAAAAAAAAAAAAAGAAGGAAAAAAGGGGTGCCTGGATGGCTCAGCTGGTTGAGCGTCTAACCCTTGGCTCGGCTCGAGTCATGATCTAGGGCCTGTGTAGGGCTCTGCACTCAGCGGGGTGTCTGCTTAAGAGTTCTCTCTTCCTCTCCTTCTGCCCCTCTCCCCATCCGCAGCCTCTCTCTCTCTCTCTCTCTCTCTCTCAAATAAATAAGTAAATCTTTAAAAATAAATAAACAATTTTTAAAAAAGTCTTAATGATTTCTCTGATGATGGGCTATTTTCCATATACTGAATGTGTAATGTTTTTAATATTTACAACATAGTTCTTTTAAATTAAATGCCTATCAGTTCTTCCATAAGACAAAATGTACCAGAAGACTTAAGATTCCAATTTACGAAAGAAGTTTACCAGAGAAATGACCAAACAGAATAGAGGCAATGTGATACTAAGGTTTGTTGGCCATGGTAACAGACACAATATGGGCTTTCTCCCCAAGGAAGTATCCATCTAAAGTACTAAAGACTTATCACATAATATTATGAAGGTATTTAACTTTACCTTACATAGCAACATGAAATAGGTTAATTAATAGATATTACTTTAAAAGCAGCTCATTGGGGCGCCTGGGTGACTCAGTTGGGTAAGCACCTAACTCGATTTCCGCTCAGGTCATGATCTCGGGGTCCTGAGGCTGAGTCCTGCATTGGGGTCTGAAATAAATGAGTAAAATCGTTTAAAAAAGTCAAAATAAAACCAGCTCATTAATTTCTCTTAGTAGGTATTTCTGCTTAGTAAAAAACTGTTTCTTAGGCTAATTTGCTGAACACAATATTTTCTGTATCCTGAGCTCATGGTTCCATTACAAATCCGTATATCATTTTTTTCATAGATTGTATTAACACAAGACTTTTAATCTCATAGCCTGTCCAACCGATCTCAAAGTTTGAATTAGTGAAGTTTCAAAATAGTTCACTAAAAGCCTGCTTGCATGTAGATGTGCACATGACTTATTGTAAATCAATTACAAATGGTCACTGAAACATTTATAATTGAATGTTTCAAAGTAATCAACGGTAGTCAAAGTAGTTTCAAAGTGTGTGGCAGACATAGCAATGGAAACATTCCCCCTAAATTGTGCCTGGCTTTTAACTATTTTTATTCTTCTAAGTAATATTCTTTTGGTAGGACTTGTGAACATGGCCACTATTTCATTGAAGAACATAAACCCTCATTTTTTTTTTGTTTTAATGTGTGAAGAAATGTCATTAGTATGAATTGAGAAGTAAAAAAAAAAATTAATAAATCAGGAGATACCAAAAACTTTATTTATAAATGTGTGCAAAATCTTTAGAAGCTTTTAAAATTCATACTCTTTAGAAAAAGGAAATACTGGGAAAATTAGAACATATTTTACTGTTCAAATTGCCATTAATTCGATCATTAAATGATTAAAATACAGTGGTCTTTCTTAATAATCTGTCATTCTCTTCCCCAGTCATGCTTCAGTGAAACAAAGCATTCCTCCAAATCTCGGTGGGTGGAAAGGGCAAGTTTTGATGGCTGACAGTGCTAGAGGGCTTATTTTAATAGGGATTTAGCAAATTTCAAACAGGATCATGAAACAATGTCCATTTTAATTATCCCACAATTCTAACCAGTTTTAATTAGGCTGTTTAGAAATCATTAAGTAAATTGACAGGTATAATTTGTTTTTAGTAAGTTATGATTATTATGCTGCAACTCAAACACCATTCTGTGAAAATTAATTAAAGGAAACCTCATTTAAAATGGAATGGGAAGGCCAGCAGGGAGAGCGCTCACGCCTTACCACTAGTCCTTAACCGGAGACTCCGGAGGAAGAGAGGAAGAGACAAACCTTGCTAGTCCATACTACTTTACTAACCCACAGGAAGAAGAGAGCTTTTCTTCTCCCCAGGAACTAGCCCAGGCAATGAGAGGCTGTCACAATTCGGCGGACAAAAGACCACAACTCTTCAAACTCCCAGTTTACTCCAACAGCCCTCCCCATGTCCCCTTCTCCTCTATAGAAGAGCATTCCTCTCCCTTATTCTCCAGTCTTCTCTATGGTTTTGCCTTAGCTTCCTTGTCCTGAATTGCACTTCTCTGTTATTCTTGAATTAAGATATTTTTGGTGGTAAAATATCTGACAGTTTTATCTTTAAGGTTAACAGTACCAATACACGCTGCTCAGGGTAACCTGAGGATCATTGACATTTCCTAATCCATTTATCACAGCCATGATGAAGCTGTGTTTCTTGATCCTGGGTTGATGACTTCTGACAGAGAACAATCATAGAATAAGGGAAAAAAAAAAAAGTAGGGCAGCTGTATAAAATATGGTGCGAACACAGGAAAATTAGAGTTGGCCAACTTCTCTGGCACACTATCAGCACTACCAATCTATAGGGCTATCAAACGAATATTTTTCTTCCTCCTGAGTACATCTACTGCTGCTTAGTAAAGTTTAAAATTGTATGAATGCTTAGTAAAAAATATCTTACTTCTCTAGGAAGATGTATAGCTTTCATATTTATTCTAGAGTTGAAAAGGAGTTTCTGCTGGTGGGTTTTCCTAGCCTTCCTGTTTTAAAGTGGGTTTTAAGTGGAATAAATAAAAAAATGACAAGAAATAAAAAGCCCAACTAACTACCTCTTCAACACATACACACAGACACAGACTCTCACATATCGAATCTCTAGGTATATTTATCCTACAAATGAACAAAAAATTGAACTTGGGCTCTCAAGGTCTTTAAATTCACTATCTTAATAAAAATTGCACATTCTTATGCAATATACATAAAAAAAGAAAAGAAGTGATACTTCTACACATGCACTGGGCCTCCAAATTTGTGAGAAGCCCAGGATCATGCAGGGAATTTCAGCTTCCATGTATCACAAGGAACCTTAGCAATGGAATAATTTTCCCTACACATTCTTGTGACTCAGAAAATACAAGAAGTCATCAAACTGTCAGAACGGACTTAAAAACAAAGTCATTTTTCTGAAGAACATAATTTAATTTGAACCTTAGAGCAGTTATCCATTTTAGTTTCTGTGCTTATAGGCAGTGACCTGTATGCCAAGATGGTTCTGCTGATTAATCACAGAGACTTTCTGCTTTTACATGAAGATTCTTCTAGCTTAGAGAGAAGGTTCTGGTTCAGGGGTGACCTAGTTTCATGCTGCAGAATGTGTTGCCTCCAGCAAGATTAGTCTTTTCCATTTTTTTTTTCTCTCCTGTTACAGTATTTTTCACTTTGGAGTTGCTCTTTTTTATTCTTATAATTAAAAAGTCTGGCTTCAAAATGAGAGTCATACAAGTTATGTGATGATATTTTAAAATGCCTGGTATACCGCAATTAAAAAGCAGTTAAAACAGGTGTCTTGCTTTTCTTTTTTTAGAATTTCCAAACTAGTTATTACTGCTTTAATTTTGCCAACTACTCAGAAGAATTCCCAGGGAACCCCTAATTCTGTAGGCTCTCTTTTTAATATGTAGGCAGCCCAGGGTTAGTAAGACACAAATTTGTATTTAACTGTGCTTCCTTAAGGTTGCAATGTTGAAGGCATCCTATCCTGAAGGCAGGGCAAAAGACAAGAACGTCGGATTTCAGATTTTACAATTTCACAGACCAGTAATATTTCAAAAGAATATTCTGGGGGACATTTCCCAACGTAATTTTGAGAAGCAAGGAGATTTAAAAAGAATAAATCTGATTTAAAAAGTCTACCAAACCAATATATGTACTATGCCATCATTTCACAAAAGGCAGTTCATTTTAACACAAGGAAGGAGATAGGAAAGAAAATAAAAGGAAAAAAAGGAAAAAAAAAAGGAGGAAGGAAGGAAGAAAAAGAGACAGAGCAAGAGAGGAAAAAAGAAAAGAAGGACAGGATAGTCACTTGGGTTGAATAAATTTAATTTGATGAAAACCTAGTATTCTTTCTTAATAGACCTGTTTCACCACCAATGGAATGGACTTGCATTGGGGAACAACTCACTGAGATCTCTGTTAACAATGTAATTTCATTTGTGCTTTGCTTCTGAGAAGAGAATGGGATCTGAAAACATGTAGACGATAAGCTCTTCACTATCAGTCACCCGTCACCATAGATTCTTTCCTTGGCTTTGCCACTATTTAGAGTGTGATCATGAATAAGTCATTCAACTTGCAGAGACTTAATTCTATGGAATGCTGCATGGTGGTCAGAATACATATGCCACTTACCCTTGAAGAATGTGAAAGCAAGCATTGAATTCAACGAGTATTTGTTAGTGACCTAAAAAACTGACAATGGGTATGTTACAATGCTTTGAAATCTACACATGTTGATCAGGTTTGGGGAAAGTGTGGCTGGTTATGAGGGAAGTTGGGGTTGAATTCTCACACTATTCTAGGTGGAAAGAAGAGCTAGCAGCAAGCCCGTGATAGAGCATATATCAGGACATCTTCGGGAAATCAGTAAGGCATTTGGCTTGGCTAGAGTGTAGGGCTGGGGTCTGAGAGAAATCTGGAGAGAAAGCAGGGGCAGAACATGGAAGGCCATTGAGCAACAGTCTTATTTTCTGGTGGAGAGCGAAGAACCACTGCAGGGTTTTCAAAGCAGGACAGGGAAGTTGACGAGATGTACAAGGAACAAAAGCTAGGAGGTTTGCAACACATCAATTCCAGGTGAAGCTTCACATCCCCGCCCTGGGATCCTGTGTGCCGGCCACTTCTTTGAAGTACAGCAAGAGCAACGATCAATCAGCTCGCTAACAGCGACGGAGAACTTCCCCATTCTAGGCGCTAGTGCGAGCACTCAGGCGGACGATTTCACCGACTCCTCACAACAGCCCCCTCAGTAAAAAGGAAAGATGTGAAGACACTGAGCTTTGAGATTCTAAGTCCCTACGTATTCTCATTTATCTACCAAGAAGAACGGGATTCCAACTTCGACATCAGGTTCCAGCAGCCAGGTATCTCAGCAACGATCACGGATCATGTGAGCAAAAGGAGGAGCTTAATTAGCACATGGACTGAGTGCAGCATGGCCTTCCTGACATTGATCAAAATCATTTAGGATCTTTGAGAGCTGGTCTTACCACTTTCCCTCTAGGCAAATTGACTCCTGAACCATTCTAAGGAGGTAAGAGCTGTACTTTAAAAAACAAACAAAAAGCAAACTTTCTGGTAACATAAACTAAGATGTGCCACATTCTTTATTTAATTTCAATATTCTATAAGACAGCTTAACCCATGTGTCTTATTCTCTTCTTGGTAGAAATGAAAAACATCTGGACACCGTTTCTTTAAACAATGCTGGGAAGCTAGAGGGCCATTAAATTTCCCCTCAATCATTTGCTTCTTCATGCTGCAAATGTCAATTCCATTAGTCTTTTCAAAACCTAATTCTATGTAAGGAAAGCCAAAAACAACCCTTTGAAAAATGTATTATGAACACGTCTAATGTCCTGTAATTGAAACCATGCTAATTGATTTCTCAGAACTGTATAGGTCATCTGACAAAATTCATCAAATAAAAATTGTGTAAGATTTACAAACATTTTACAGAGTAACTTCTCTATCATCTTTCTCTCTTAACCTGTTTTTTTTCTTTATATAGTTATCATTCCCTGCCAATGTGTTACCTTTCTGATTGCTTATAGCCTGTCCTCCCCGATAGAATATAAGCACCTGAGGGCATGGACTTGGTCTTGTTTACTCTCATACCAGCAGAACTTCGAATAAGGCCCGGCATGTAGTGGACATTCAATAAATATTTATTGAATTAATAAATGAATAGATTCATAAATGAATGAACGTATTTTCATGTGTGGGAGAGTTTGAGTTATACATATGCCCCAAATAAACCCAGAATTCACTCATCTGAATAAAAGTGAAATTACTGTGTAAAGAACACTGACTGATTCACCATAGGTGGTGCTTTACAAAGAGAAGGTGTTACAATGACATTAATACACATAGAATAAAAGGCAAAGACTGAGCCATGAGGGTAAACAGGAGATTAAAGAAGGTGAGCAGGCTGTCAGTTCATATGACAGCTCCAGAGGTATTATTCATTCCGACACCTGAGAGCCAAGGAACCCTTGTATCACACCTGTTTGGAAGCCATGCTGAGCCAGGAACCTGGGAAGGCTAAGTTCTGCCCTTGTCTGCCTTGTCAGTGAAGTTGCAGAGAGCACTTAAACAGCATAAGTAATAAAAGAGGACTTCGATAACTCTAATCTTCATAGATAGAAAGATAGCTAGATAGATGGAAAGGCTGTATTATTTGATTCATCGTTCTCCACAGCGGGTGTTCCAATCCTTCTGAGGAGGAACGAAGAATAGAATGAAGCCTCCAAAGCTCCTCCTTAAACGGAACTCTTAGCCAATTTCCTCCTCTCATCCTCCACCAGCAAGGGTAACCTCTGCTAGTCCCTCTTCTCCTTCGAAGCTTATTTAGCACTTACTATCACTTCACACTGTACTAAGTACTCGGATTAGTGAAATTAACAGCATCATTCTCTACCCATAGGAATGGAGACCTGGTATGGAGACAGATATACCAACACAGGAAGATAAGGGGGACAAGAAAGTGTCAGATGACAAGAGGGCTTAAAAGCATGGACGACGATTACTTCCTTTTAATTTATCTAAAGATCCATATATTTCACATCAATAGAGAACAGCTTTTCCCCTACTTATTCCAAATCAATGAAACGTTATTACACTTCTTGTAGGATGGGTTAATTCTCTTATAAAAAAATGAGTTTATATGTTTCTATTATTAGGAATGATTAAGGACCAAATCTTCTGTCTATTCAAAAAGACTATATGTCTTTCCTAGAGTCTGCTCAACCGGAAACAGATCCTATACATAGGTCTGTGAAGGGTAACAGCTGTGAGATCAAAAGAAATTTCTAGAGAAGCTACTGCGCCACTCAGCTACTAAAAGATGGTTAAATAACTTCAAAATTTTCTAGTTTTTTAAAACTTGAAAATTCTTTAATTCACAGAATCAACTGTTGAATTTAAATATATTATTTCACTTAAATACAGTACTGCTCTTCATTGCAAAACTTAAATGTAGTACTCAACTTGGCCACATGAGGGCTCCTAGGTTTTTTTTTCAATTGTGTGAAGCATAAATTGAAACAC
Organism: Ursus maritimus; assembly: GCF_017311325.1. Taxonomy (NCBI): domain Eukaryota; kingdom Metazoa; phylum Chordata; class Mammalia; order Carnivora; family Ursidae; genus Ursus; species Ursus maritimus. Next base: position 50,097,105 of record NW_024427107.1, on the reverse strand, counting down.
TAAGATACTTTTCAATGAAAGGGCACCTTGGCTGGTGGATGGGTTAGTTGGCATGGTTTCCTTAAGTGAGATTATCTGAGAATTGAACTAAAAATATAACTCCACTGTATTACCCATAGAAAGTCATTTGGCGCAGGTCTGCAGGTAGCATTCTGATTCTGAAGTGTCACAAGAGGTTAATTTCATTTGCGGAGTCCGCTATCTAATATTGATGGCTCCTTAACTTCTCTCAGGTTCTATCCCTCATCTATAAAAATAAAGAGTAGAACAGCTACCTAACACGCTTCACTTGTGCCTGGTATATGGCATTACCAATAAGGGGTAATTTTAGTTGTTATTACCAGCACATATTACTGAGGGATACTGAAAGATATTGTTTTGTGAAATAACATTTCAATATAGGCGATTACATAGTTGCTAATATTTCAGCCTTCGAAATAATAGTTATGGGTCCAAATTAGTAGAGAGGTTATAAAAACACATTAAGTTTACACTCCAGATATCTGTTTTAACATAATAGACATGCCATTGGCATTGATTATGAATCAAATTGTTGCAACTTCAATAATTAAATATTCACTAGTGGTAGGGGTATTTATGATAACCCACGCTTCATTTCTCTGCAACCCAAACTCACCATTTAGATTTCTATTTTCTAGGCTTATCTTTTTATTTATGTGGCCACGCTTGTCATTGTTTCTCCCTCATTTTCTCATCTTTAAGGAATATTGAGTTTGTACAATAAACTTTATTTTCTGAAGGCAAAATACCATTTCCTCTTAGCCAGTTAATAAGTTGGAAAAGCAACAGAAGGTGGTGGACATGTTAGAGGGTGGAAGGAGAGGACAATGGAAAACAGAGATGCAGTTCTGTAAACTTTATGGGCTTTTCCAGTTAACTGATTTTTAGAAACATGATCTTGTAAGTTTTAAAAATAAGACTGTTTACACTGTCTTATATCAATTCTTATTACTTGACTATTGATATCCTCAAAGACACCAAGCCTGCTATCTCTTAAAAAATAAGACTTGAACATCTTCATCAGGAACGAGGACACCAGGGAGCAGATCTAGGAAAAGGACATAAAATGGCAGAAAGTGAAAGCATGGTTTTCGTCACCATATTCTGAAATAGTGCTAGACCTACGTGGAGGCATTTCTTCAAGGTTGAAGGCTACAACGTAACCAAAAGACACAGAACCTGACTTGACAAAGTCACACAGAAAATCCATGTGGGAGTCAGAATTAGAAATCTGGCCTCCTGAGTGTGATCCCTAGATGAGAACACTGAAGTATCTGAGACAAAATTTTCGAACATTTCATACTGGGTTAGGGTGGTGGATACCAAATAAAATGTGACCCCTTTTATGTAACTTTGGGAAACCCATAGAGCCACAGTCTCTACTTCTAAGGCTTTGGGATATGACCAAATCTCTCTAAAATGAAATAATAAGCAAAGCCAACCCTCCATCTCCTCTTCCTGGGTAGATTTATCTCCCTTCTGCAAAAAAAAGGGGCATTATGCCTGCACGACTCTACCCACAGTTTACTATTTTCTTAGCTGATGGGTTCTACATGGGGTTCAATCCCTCCAAAGTGAAGTAACCGGCAAGGCCAATGCACACCTGCACTGCAATCTGTCCACCCTCAGCCTTTATTCTCTTAGTGGCTTTGGTAGTTACGGGGGTACATCAACCACTGTCTCAACAACCTGACCGAACACGGTCAGAGACTTGAGAGCCTGGAGGAAACATGAAAAGAACAAACACAGATCAAGAAGTGGTGTTGGCTGAGGGGGGCAAAAATGAAAGTGGGAGAACATGAACTCACACACTGGAGAACCATTTATACATATGACTGACTCCCCTCAGGCCGGGACATGGATGGTCCCCAGGCCTGATCTCTTATTTAACTTGGTGGAAGGTTTTCAGTACTCTTCTATCACCATGTTCCAACCGCATGAGAAAATAACCACATCAACCAGCAGAAAGATACACGCACCCCATAAACAAGGGGGCATTTAACTGCAGAGCCACGCCGTTCACAGGGCTGTTCAGACAGACTGCACCTGTTCACAAGCATAAAATATTGGTGCTCACCGATGGTGTAGAACCTCTTCAGTTCACTCCTCTGAGAAGGATGCTTCTGGGCATTGGCCGCATTGTTCTGCTCTTCCTCAATGATGGGTGTCTTGGGTGTGCGGGACTTACTGGCTTGTGGGGTTTGCTTTCCTGCAGCAGCCAGAGGGTTGAACCCTGGAGCGGTAATATCCACCGACTGGGACTTTTTCTTCAACCTACAGGTAGAGAACACCACATGCTGTGAATACTCACTCAAGAGACGCTTGTTTCAACTTTATTTCCATCATTATTTTTTTTCAACAACCGAGTTAATACTTGGCCCTGAAATAGAACAAGGTTTATTCAGAAATTATAGACCTTCCCTATAGTATTTTAAATTCTTCAAAAATTTGTGAAAGTAGTTGGGGGGAAAAATCTTCTGCCTAATCATTTTAAAAGGTTTTGTTGAAAGGTATTAGAATGTAAGGCGATAAAGGACTTTTATTTTTCTAACAGCAAACTAAAATGTGGTGTCAGACAAAGATACTGCATTGGCAACCGCTTTTAGTTGCAAAAGGAGTATCTTTAATGCTATAGTAAAACACTAGTTAGAAATAAATAATTGCAACCCAGAAAGAGATAATGAAATGATTATTTGGGTAACTAGAGGCTGCCAGGGCTTTTCTGTTTAATCTATAATAGCATCTTAGCTGTAAGAATTATAGAGTTCACATTATTTCTCCAGACATTCTCATGGATTGCTCACTTCTACATTTTAGAGAGCTGACATCAGAACTCACATGGAAAGCAAAAAGCTATCCATAAAACATTTTCCCCACTCATGAATAGAGAATGTTTCTCCTGGTGTAAAAATTACTGATAAGTGATATGAGATAAATGCAAATACTTCAAGCTATACAACTTTTTATTTGTAAGCATAACTAAACCTTAAGCCCAGTCTACTCTTGGCTCATGGTACTTCCAGAAGCTAACACTAGGTGTCATTTTTCAAGTCTAGAGTCCTCATAGAAAACAAGTTGGTAGTTTTATCAGTTATAGTAATCACACTTGACATTTGCAATTTCCTAAGTTTTGCACATGTTTATACCTCCAGACTTTATTTAGGCTTTTCTAGTACATTCTTCTATATTCTCCCCCACTGTCAGGTCCTGCTTATGTTTCTAGACTCAGCTTAAAAATGGCCTCCTCTGAGAACATAGGCAGCAACCTCTACGACATCAGCCAAAGCACCCTTTTTCATGATACATCCCCAAAGACAAGAGAAACAAAAGATAAAATGAATTTATGGGACTTCATCAAGATTAAAAGTTTCTGCACAGCCAAGGAAACAGTCAGAAAAACTAAGAGGCAGCCCACGGAATGGGAGAAGATATTTGCAAATGACACTACAGATAAAGGACTGGTATCCAAGATCTACAAAGAACTTCTCAAACTCAATACACGAGAAACAAATAAACAAATCAAAAAATGGGCAGAAGATATGAACAGACACTTTTCCAATGAAGACATACAAATGGCTAACAGACACATGAAAAAATGTTCAAAATCATTAGCCATCAAGGAAATTCAAATCAAAACCACACTGAGATACCACCTTACGCCAGTTAGAATGGCAAAAATAGACAAGGCAAGAAACAATTGTTGGAGAGGATGTGGAGAAAGGGGATCCCTCCTACATTGTTGGTGGGAATGCAAGTTGTACAGCCACTCTGGAAAACAGTGTGGAGGTCCCTTAAAAAGTTAAAAAATTGAGCTACCCTATGATCCAGCCATTGCACTACTGGGTTTACCCCAAAGATACAGACGTAGTAAAGAGAGGACCATATGTACCCCAATGTTCATAGCAGCAATGTCCACAATAGCTAAATTGTGAGCCAGATGCCCTTCAACAGATGACTGGATTAAGTTGTGGTCCATATATACAATGGAATATTACTCAGCTATCAGAAAGAACGAGTTCTCAACATTTGCTACAACATGGACGGCACTGGAGGAGATAATGCTAAGTGAAATAAGTCAAGCAGAGAAAGACAACTATCTTATGATTTCTCTCATCTATGGAACATAAGAACTAGGATGATCAGTAGGGGAAGAAAAGGATAAAGAAAGGGGGGGTAATCAGAAGGGGGAATGAAACATGAGAGACTATGGACTATGAGAAACAAACTGAGGACCTCAGAGGGGAGGGGGGTGGGGGAATGGGATAGGCTGGTGATGGGTAGTAAGGAGGGCACGTATTGCATGGTGCACTGAGTGTTATACACAACTAATGAATCATCGAGCCTTACATCGGAAACCGGGGATGTACTGTATGGTGACTAACATAATATAATAAAAAATCATTATAAATAAAAAAAAATGGCCTCCTCTGGCACTATGTATAGCATAGCGTTTTAAGACCATTGACATTGGAATTAGAAAATCTAGGCTCAAACACCATCTCTATCACTTAAGCTTTGAACCTTAGACATATTAACCTTCTGAGACAGCAAAGCAAGAAAACAACAAAAAGATGAAGCTCCTGTCACCCAATTATTTTTATTTTACAGGGGTCTGTTACCCAAAGGAAAAAAAATTAACACTTTGAAGAAAGAGTAGCCAAGGCTTGAGGTCAGATTGATAACAAGGGAGGAGAAAGAGGATTCCAAGATTTCTGGTATAGGAGATAAAATGGGTTAAGATTTCTTATGGGAGCACAAAGGACTGTTAAAATATGCTCCCACGGAAGCACAGTCCCTTGGCATCGCATAATTTCTAGAATACAAGCAGGAGTTGCATTACAGATTTGCGGTAAAAAGTTCAGAGTTTGTGTCACTTTGCTGATTATCAAAAATGTTGGCTAATATTCATTGACTATAAAAGCAGATGTTGGCAGAGGGGGGATTGGGGAGGGAGGAGGGAGGAGAAGTAGGCTGAGTGGGAGAATGGGGTTGGGCAAGAAGACTTCCAAGGACCTTCAGATTTGGAGCATCTACAAGTAGACACTGTTCATGCAGCAACTGGTGAAATTGTTATGTTTTTGGTTGGGAATCAGGGCTGGACCTCAAGACACTGTTTACAAATAATAACATACATATAGGCATAGAGACACCCTGGCAAGAGTCAAAGAAGTTGTCAAAGATCATACCACTTAACAATGTGTATCTGGGGCACCTGGTGGCACAGTCAGCTGAGTGTCTGACTCCTGGTTTTGGCTCAGGTCGTGATCTTGGGGTTGTGAGACTGAGCCCAGTGTCGGGCTCCACACTTACTGCAGAGTCTGCTTGGGTTTCTCTCTCCTCCCTTTGCCCCCCACAATAAATTCTTAAAAAAATGTGTATCTTATTGCTAGACCATACCATCCGTAGTACACTGTGAGTTAATATAGTTATCACACTATATTTTTACTTTTTCCTTTAATAATTTTGAGAAAAATTTAAACTATAGAAATACTGTTATCTAACCATTAAAATTATTTTTGTTGTATTTCTTTCACTAATATTTGTACAAATCTGTTGTCTTATAAAGAATAGTTATATTGAAAATAAATGGCCTCTTCTGGGCAGCTTCCTATGACATGGACCTTGGTAGTCTCACATCATTCCCCAGAGGGGGTTATTCATAATTAACTCTAAAGCTTCTATTTAATTGAATTTACTAGAGCAAAAGCTTTTTTAAAGGAATAAATATTAGTAAAAGATTCATTAATGAAAGCAGTGTTTATTAAATTTTAGCAATTTCACCATCACCCATATGATTTTATCCATACCCACATATCACCTACTTAGTATTCATGAAAATTGAACTGCTTTATCCAAATTGCCAGCAAATATGTTAAAAAGTGCTCAACATCGTTAGTCACAAGACACACTACTTAAGACTGAATTCCACTAATGACACACCCATCAGAATGGCTTCAATGTGAAAGACATGATATTAACTGTGGTGATAAGGAGTTACCGGAATTCACCAGCAGCTGATGGTGGGTGTGTAAACTGGTATGAGCACTTTGGACAAACGTCTGGCATTATCTGCTTAGCTGAAGGCCTGCACCTTTTTACTCACCAATTCTATTCCTAGCATATATCCTAAACAATATGTTCACCCAAAGACACAGTCACAAATGTTCATAGAGGCACTATCTGTAATACCCTAATACCAAACACAACCCAAATGTCTACTAACAGTAGAAAAGGGTAAATGAATTGTGATAATACTTGTACAATGAAACTTTATACAGTAATGGAAACGAATGAGCTACAACTACTTGGAACAGCAAGGGATGTTTCCACGAAAACGATGCTGGGCAAAGGAAGCCCAGTACCAAAGAACGCATACTGTGTGATTCCATTAATATAAAGTTCGAATAGAAGCAAAACCACCTCTGATATCAAAAGTGTGGGTAGGATAAGTACTGGGAGTTATTACACTGATGGAGGCATGAAGGGGTTTGTGGGATTCTAGCAATGTTATCTGGGTTCTGGGTACCAGGATGTGTTTACTTTGTGAAAATCTAATAATCTATGATTTTTGCAGATTTTTCTGGATATATGTGATACTATCCATATGAAACTGACCAACTTTTTAACTTATTCATTTACAATGAAGATTATATGTTAGTTACTAAATGGCTACTTGCTACAAAAAGTGACAGTAAAAAGAAATAGAATGATAATATTGGCCTTTAGCCTCCCAACAATGACCGAAGTAGAGTGAATCTAAGGAAGGATCCTTTCCTTTAAACGAATTTTAAAAGAGTCACTCTGGCTGCTCTGTCAAAGTTTGAATGAAGGCTATATCTCAAAGTTGTTTTTTTTTTTTAAAGATTTTATTTAGTTATTTGACAGAGAGAGAGACAGCCAGCGAGAGAGGGAACACAAGCAGGGGGAGTGGGAGAGGAAGAAGCAGGCTCATAGCGGAAGAGCCTGATATGGGGCTCGATCCCAGAACGCTGGGATCACGCCCTGAGCTGAACACAGATGCTTAAGGACTGCACCGCCCTGGCACCCCTATATCTCAAAGTTAAGCAAGCTGCATGCAATGTCCTTCAAGGAGTAGCTAGCAAAAATCACCCAGTGTACCACATAGTTGAGGAGATGTGGATTTACTTTGCACGGGGTTATCTACTGTTTTTAATGCCTTTGTCTTCCCAATAACACCACTCCTGTCCTAGTCTGGAGTTTGTGCGCTGGAGCTGAATGTTACAGTAGTACTACACACAACTAAGACAGGCATCAAAATTAATAAGTTAAGAAATAAGTTGCAGGTCACTGAGGCAACAAAGTTAATTTGTCCCAACATGGCTTCCCAGAAAAGCACACATAGACGCACTAAGACTTAGATTACACTAGAAATATAATATTGAACCCTATAAACTCCATGAAATCACCAATATTTGACCATTTTCCACCAACAAAAATGTCAATTTTCTTGGGTAAAATACGTAAAGGAGATTAAGAGGTACAAACTTCTAGTTATAAATAAGTCATGGGGTGGAAAAAATACAGCATAGGGAATACAGTCAATTGTGTTGTAATCATGTTGTATGGTGACAGATGGTGACTACACTTACCATGGTGAGTACTGGGAAATGTATAGAATTGTTAGGAACCTAAAACTAATATAACATTGTACATCAATTATATGATAAAAAAACTATAACAAATTTTTTAATGTCAAGTTTCTATAGCTCATCCCGCAAACTTTATTTCAAAATTAAATTTGAATTTTACTCTAAAGCAAGCTTTTTGGTGGAGGAGAGCTCAAGGGAGTCAGAATTTGAGAGAGAGGTGCTAAATTTTACAGAAAGAAAACCAGTTATTCTCTAGTTCTCAGAAAAGATTATTTTAAAGTGTAAGTGTGACAAGTTTTATCTCAAATTCATATAGTCTATTTTTATCACCTGTTTCAGAATTGATCAGTTACTAAAGTCGCATATTACAACATGTCAGCAATGACAGCTTAGATTTGAGACAGTTCTAGATACCACAACTGATGAAGTTTCACATCACTTAAAAATGTCTCCGTGTCCCACAAGTCCTTTTTATTTTTTTATTTATTTTTTAAAAAGATTTATTTATTTATTTATTTATTTATTTATTTATTTATGTGACAGAGAGAGACAGTCAGCGAGAGAGGGAACACAAGCAGGGGGAGTGGGAGAGGAAGAAGCAGGCTCATAGCAGAGGAGCCTGATGTGGGGGGCTCGATCCCGTAATGCCGGGATCACGCCCTGAGCCGAAGGCAGACGCTTAAGGACTGCGCCACCCAGGCGCCCCATCCACAAGTCCTTTTTAAATAGCCTCTTTGGAATGAGCAAAAGGCGTAGTTGTGTGCTCTGAGGGCCAAAGGCAAGCAGAAAATAGCCCTACGGCATTTTCCCTGTTCCTTTTACCGTTCCTCACCAGATACTCTTCCCAGTCAACACCTGAAGGGTGTCCCGTTTTCATGTTGTTGCTGGTGTCTGGAACACTGCTAGTAGCTTCGCTGGCTTGACTAAGAAAAGACTTCCCTGTGCATGTTTTTAGAAAGCAGAACTGTGTGGGTAATTGGATTGCCCCTTTAAAGACCCTAAAAATGACTACTATGATTGGCAAGGAAACGTGCAAACTGCTACCTTCAATTTCCAAATTTCATGAAGGGAAGTCTTAATTTTTAACAATGTTCTTAATTAAACGTGTTAAACAAATGTAAATAGCATAATGGAATATGTAGGTGTACATGAGATAAAATACTCATTGATACTAAATGAAACATTACAAATAGAGACAAAAATAATCTCTAGGCACCAAAAGAATCTTTGTTTAATGCGCTTTGCATTTCCAAAGGCAAATGAATGCCAACATCTCAGATGGAGAAGAGGAAGTGAGTAAAAGGAGCCATCCCTTTTGGCATTGTGCCACTAGGCAGACTATCTAGTGTTTCATAATCTTTGCCCTTTCTTGTTGCTCTGTTTTTGAGCAGAAAAGAACTATTCCTTCTCTTCACCACATGTATTCCACCACCTTTACTCAGCATGGTAACGATGTTGGACACTTTTCTGAGACTCAGTTTTCTCATCTATAAAATGGGGATAAAACACACCCAGACAGGTTCTGTGGATTAAGTAAATAACCTCTGTGAAAGTGCGTAGCACAGCACCTACCCAGGATGGTCTCAGAAAATGGGAGTTCCAATCTCTTTCTAAAAGGACGTGAGGGAGGATGGAATTTTGTTCTTCAAACCTCCAGGGGATGCTGCGGAAACTAGAACAGTTTCTCAGGATCCTTTGCTGCTGCACTACTCAGGGACTGCCCGGCATTTTGTAGGGGGTCTCACCTTTTCTGCAATATGGATTTGGGGGAAGGAGCAGAGATAAAGCTTAAGGTAAATGGCAGTCTTTTCTGTGGTGTACAATGTGATCTCTCTCCTATGAAAATCCCCTAATCTTTTGGAAAACAACTGAATCCATTGAATAGTTCGCTTGAGTGGAAATATTTTTTAAATCTGTGTGAACTCACTTAAAATAGCAAACTCTTAAGCGGAGGTGGAGCCCAGAGAATCATGGGAAGGACAACAACTTGAAAGAAAGTATGAAGAAGGCTTTGAACTTCCTACTCTGTAGAAAATGGATTCATGCCAATTTCAACTAGTTCTCCAAGCAGCAAGGGAAGTCCTGTAGGCCAATGATGAAATGTGAAGTCACAGGAACTAGAGAAAAAAGTAAGTGGCAGATAACTTCCAATACCAACTAATTTAAATGAGATTACTCTCATAGTCATCAACTAAATTTCATTCTTACATAATTTATTTCTACTTTACTAGAAACATGAGAAACCTTCCATGTATTTTCCAAATCACTGAGTAGAATGTATGCATCTTTTGGCTTAAATGAGTTAATGGGCTTCCCAAAGCTCAGGGCTTGCACCAACGGGGACTAAGTGTGGCTTTATGTTACCAACCATAGAGGACTGCTCCCAAAGATCTGGGTTGATTGTCTATTTCAATAGCTTTGCCCATGGAGACACCGTCTCTAAGCTTCTTTACCTTTAGCCCTTTATTACTATTGTTTATTATTTGTCATACCCTATTGGTCATTCCTTTCCTTTTTCTCTCACATTGTAGGGTTTTCATCTACTATCACTAGCCTTCTATCATTTTCCATTCAAGTCTTAGCCAAGCAATGATTGTCATCTTTCTTTGCCTGCCACGCTCTGTATCTTCTAATAGTTTTGTTATTTTGTCTAAATACTACATGATAGAATTCTACCTTAAGCCTAAACTAAATCCTGCTATGATTTCAATGCATAAGGAGAAAAATGGTTTCATTTAGTTTGAGTTCTTCACTGGCATTACATCTTCCATCAAATGGAATTCAAATTGTACCTTTATTAGAACTAACTGGATATGTTTCCAAGTTCTGTAGCTATTTGAGAAAAATGAATGTTCTACTATACACCTAGTAAAGTCTTAGGATGCCCTGGGGTACGGTAGCAACAGTTGAGAAAATCTACTATAGTATAATGAGAATATTCCATAGGTCAGAGGAATTTAAAATGGTAAAACAATAGAGTATAAAAGCCACATGTGCATATATTTGACTGTGTGCTTCCAGAATAATAGCAGAGTGGTTCAGACTATGGACATAGGGCCACATGCCCCAGAATTGAATCTCTAATCTAATATTTACTGGCTTGTAACCTTGGAAAATTTTCTTAACCTCTCCTTGCCTTGGCCATCTCATATGTAAAATGGAGGTATTAATAATACCTGTGTCATAAAATTGACATGAGGATTAAGTTAACCTTTATAAAAGCACTTAAAATACTTAGCATGTGGTGAGTATTGTTATTTGCTTTAAACAAAAACACAAGCAAACATAAACAGTCACTGAGTGTTTATAATATACAGGGCACAGGCCATATATACATTATTTCATTCACTGATCACAATAAACCTATGAGGTAGTATCATATTCCTTATTTTTAGAGGGGGCAGCTGAGGTTTAGAGAAAGAGACAGGGATGTTGGAATCCAAGCAGTACATTTTGGCCAAAAGGCCACACTTTGGAATTAGGGGATAGAGATAAATTTCAGCTGTGACATTTCCCAGCCATGGGACATTTGGCAAGGACCTGGGCTTTGTAGACCTCTTATTTTCTTACCCATAATGGTGGTAGTCATGCTATCTGCCTACTTTACCCAAGAGAGTTATTGCGGGCATAAGATGTGTTAATTCATGTGAAAGCACTTTGCAAAATTCCAGAAATCTACAGAACTGGTACTAGCTATACAAATTCACTCTTTGCCACATTAATCTGTTGTATACTAACAAATGTGTATGTATACAAAAATACACGGAAGTATGTAAATGGCTGTGCCCCTAAAACCCAACATTTTGTAGTCCTTTCCAGTAATTTCCAGCAAGCAGACCATCTGTGGTTTGTACAACTCATTACTGTTAGCAAAGCTGTCTCCTTGCTTCCTAAAAGAGCTAGTGTAAGGATATTTTTTAAAGTAGTAAAGCTGCTGAGAATGCAGATTTTTCCAAGTTGGATACTGTGGCTGCTGCATAAATCTCAAGTCACTCAAAAAGAGCTTTTGAGAGCAAATGCCTAAAAAAATCTCACATTTCAAAATTAAGGCCTTTTGTTATCCCTCCTGTACAGTCTGACTAAAAATCAGCAGCTAAAAACAAACCACACACTCAGCAAAAAAACCAAACATATTCAGAAGTCCAACTGGAAAAAAAATGACAGATTGGAAATCTATGCATTAAACCAACCAACCAACCAACCAACCAACCAACCAACCAACCAACCAAACAAACAAAAAACCCAATCCATTAAGATACAGACCAGTCCAATCACAGCTTTGCTTTATAACTGCTGTGCCCGTACTATTCTTGGTGGCCCCAACATAGGAATGAAACAGAAAATCTCATTAATGTGGAATCAGGAATTACACAATCTTCTTTTACAGTTCTAAACCAATGCGAAGTGTTTCAACAGAAGTATCCTTTGGGAGTGCAAACTGGTATTAGACAGTTTATGGGACACCAAAACTAGATACCTTGTTATAAAAAGACATGTTTCTAGCCCTGTATTCATCTTAAGAAATTTATGCTTTCCCATTTGGAAATACAGAGAACAGAGAATTCAAAAATTAAGCCACAGGTGCAATGATATGTAGGAATGGTTTGCTAGAAATTCTCTTGTTAAATGCAACCAAATTCAACTCCGTGGAGGGCAAGGCCAGTGTCTGTAGCATGAGTTATGCAGAAGCATACATGAGTTCATTGCTGTTATACCTAATTCTATGCTAAACATACCAGAAATTCAATCCCAAGCCAATCTGCCTCTCCAGAGGTTAATAAATCCTAACATAGAAGGTGAACATTTCTTATTGACCCTTCATGAAAAAGACACCCAAAGCTTCCAAGTTCGCCAGCTGGTTTACTTACATCCCTACGTTTACACCAGCCGAGAGAAGAGAGACAGGAAGAAGCACTTTCGATTAGAAGTCCTTACCACCAGATTACCTTAATTCCTGCACTCACAGAAATCCTAGTCTGTTCATCAGTTCATTTCTAGGATTAACATGGTTCTTGGCATACCGTGGGCAATAAGTAGATTATGGAATGAATGAATGAATGGTGTCGTCATGGGGGAAAAAAACACAGAAATAATACAAAAAGACAAGCAAGTTCACATATAAAAAATCTATGAAAATAAACTAAAAGAGTAAGACTAGACAGTTGGGGAGGAGACACAATGATCATTTAACAGAGCCTTCTTCCCACCCCCTACCATGGGAATGTGGTTTTGAATTTAGAAAAAGGAAATAGTTTCAAAATCTCCATTATCAATACTATGACCAATGTGAACAATATTTCAATTCTTTATTCGCTAAATTGAGTCTTTTGATTTGTAAGGAAACACTCTGTACTTTGATAAATTTATATCCTTACACAAAACTTTTCAGTGGTGGCATGGAGAGGAGGAAGGAGCGAGGACTCTGGAATTGGGTTCAAGTTCAGGGTCTACTGCTTTAAAACAACCTAAAGATGAAACATTTTAATTTTGTTGATTAGAAATACCTACTTAATGTTTTTGGAGCACTCATTAAGAATTTTGCATATTATCTTTCTACTGTGAAATTTCAAAGCACTAAGTTAATAGTAGTAACATTTTCACAAGTTTCCCCTTCCATGTACTTTCCAATTATACTACTATATTACAAGCATTCACCTTGAAATTACACAAATTTCCAATTTCTTTCAGTTTTTGCCACAGAACTTCAAAGCCTTTCAACTGGAAAATCCTGAAAGTACAAACACATTATGCAAATCCAAAGCGCTTGAAGGATTTGGAAGTCAAATTCTTGTAAATGTTAAACAGTCCTCTACAACAATTCACAGAGATGATATTTAATTTTATTACCTTTGATGAAATGATTTGTAACATGCTATTGCCACACTGAACGCATTGTTTATTCATTTTAGGAAGAAGAAATCAGAATAAATAAGACTATCTTAAGACATAGGATTCTATGCAACATTGCTGATTAAAGGAATCTATTTTTGACAGGGCCTATTACACACTATCTGTATAAAACATATGGACTAGCTGATTAAAATGTACTTTTGCTTACATACAACACAAGGCAACTTTGAACTTAATCAAGATAGCCTCAGTAGGTAATAATCATCTGGGCCAAAGCCCAATGGTTTATAGTTAAAATGTCAATGCAGCCCAACAATCTCCCATCTTAAATTTTGGATTATCCAGAGGCCTAATGGAGTTGGGCTTCTCTCTGCTCTATTTTCATGATCTTCTTAGGTGTTCCCATCTATTCCTTTGAGATGAAATATTTATATGATGAGAGAGAGAGAGAGTGAGAGCAAACAGAAGCATGAGTGGGATGGGGGAGAGGCACAAGGAGAGGGAGAAGCAGACCCCCTCTGAGCAGGAAGCCCGATGTGGGGCTCGATCCCAGGACCCCAAGATCATGACCCGAGCTGAAGGCAGATGCTTAACCGACTGAGCCACCTAGGCACTCCTGAAAACTCCCATATTTTTACCTCCAGCCCAAACCTTCCCCAGAATTGCAAACTTAAATATACCACTAGTTTCTTGGCATTATCCATGACCTGGGGCACATCTTAAAGTGAACATGTAACTAAACAAATTCTCGATTCCTAAACTCACCCCAACCTTCCTTCTCAACTTCTCTATCTCTGTAAATGGCACCAACCACCCCCACGCAGTTCCTCAAGCCAGAAACTTGGAAGTTATAGTTGATCCCTTCTTTTGCAACACTCTCCACTTCTAATTCAACAACAAGTTTTCTTAATTCTGCCTTCAAGTTCTGTATTAAATCTCTCCACTTCTCTCCATCTCCATCAGTACCATCTTTAGTCATCCCTCTTCTGGGTTAATGCCAAAGCCTCCATATTGGTCTCCCAGTAAGACTTTCCTCTCCTACTATCCATTCTTCTTACAGCAGCCAGAACAAGCCTTTTTAAGCATAAAAGAAGTAGATAATTTTCCTTCAAATAACTGAATGGCTTTCCACCGTGGCTGGATAAATTTCTTAGCTTCTTTTTATGGCCCATCAGGTCCTGCATTAGTCTATCTCCTACTTCACCTTGGGCTACTCATCGTCTTGGCCTAATCTATTTCTTGCTCATGCTGTAGTCATTTTGGTGTCCTTCAAGGTTCCCAAACATGTCAAGCTCTTTCTATCCCCAAGGCCCTTGCACATATTAATCCTTTCAGCTGGAATGCTATTTGAGTTGCTGGTTCCTTCTCATTTTTCAGTCTCTTTAGAAAAAACATCACCCATGATGCTAAGTAGGTTGCTTTCATTTCCTGCTCCCCACCCCCACTCAGTCCCAAAATATTCCTTAGCACTCTGCTCATCTGCTTCTCACATATATTTGCTCATGTTCACTTTGTTCTCTTTCACTTCACTGTTTACTCTGGTGGGGCTGAAAGCACAATCCCTTTATGCACGGAGCACAGTGCTTTGCACATTTTGTGCACACCATAAATATTTACTACATGGATGAATAAGTGAACACGATCTCTTTACACAGATTCCACACAAGTTCTTTATTCAGAAGACCTACAGGTAATGAGCTTATGTTTGCTTTTTCCATTTTCTTTCATTTTTAGTTTGGGTCAATCACAATGTCCCAAATCTTTCTTAAGAAATTATAATCATGTCTCTTTGGTTAGAAAACACAAGATCCAAGGGGAAAAAAAAAGAAAACACAAAATTCATAATAGTTATGTGAAAAGAGCACTGTTTCCTAATCTATGACCTGAACCAACCTTGGAAGCTAAAAATTATGGTTGAATACATGGTCTCAGAAATAGGCTTAAGCCAGAAAACACTTTTAAACATGTGTTGCTAGATTGGTTTATGCTAATGGGCGTTTCACTATTGTATTTTCCAGGCCTCATACTTCTGCAGGTGGTAAATTACATTAAGGGAAAAATCAAACAGAGATTGGATGCAGAGAAGCAAAATATTACACATTAATGAAGCCAGGGAAAAAAAGGCGGTGGGAAAAAAAAAAAACTATATATATGTTCGTTTCTAATCTTATTAAGGACCAATAGAAATTTCTACATAACTCCATATTTAAAACAGCTATTTAGTCAATTCATTAAAGAATAAAAAATAAAATCTGATGATGGCAAAAAGTAGCGATCTATATTTTACATTGGAGGGCCTTCAGATCTTTTTTTTAAATGGAAGCATTATGTAACTTTTACTTTACATGTCCACAAATGCTAACATACAGTGATTACTTCTACGATTTGTAGCGGTTTTTTTCATAACGCAGAAAGAAAGGTTAGTGACACACAGGTGTGCTACAGTGACGCTGGTGGAACCCTGAGGAAAACACACTGTGGAGGAGGGCTGAGTGTTGCTGTCGCTTAGGTCCTGGGCAGCTGCTGTGAGCTGCAGGCAAGTCCCCCTGGGCAAGGATGGGGTCCCTGCAGGGCAGCCGGGCTGCTCATCTGCTACCAACCACTGGGGGGCGACAAAATAGGCTGCTCCAAGATTACCTTGGGCACAGGCCCCCCAGTCACCACAAAGACTTCTTTGAAAAAAACAGCTTGATAACAAGGGACCAAAAGTTGTTCTACTTTCTTAATTGTAAGCTATTGCAATGTAATTAAACTTCACTACATCTTAGGCCAGTGTTTTACTTAGATGGTTCCGAAGCATACATATTGACCTTTGCTTGCCCTTCATGCTAGCATTAGAAACAGTTCCTTGTAGAATACATTTGCTAACTGAGCTTGCACCGCCAACACTTCCTGCCAGCTCATGGCTATGCAGCTAAGGGCCTCCTTCACCACGGAATGTTTCAGAACCCTGTTGAGGGTGCAGGAAAGCAAAGCCTCAAAACTAGGAGTGCAAAGCTAAGGAAAAGGGAAAGTGTGAAGGCTGCCAGAAACATTAGTTTATAAGGCTGTAGAAGCCCAAATGAATTCGATTGTTCCATATATTTACTCTTCACAGAAATATTTAAAAAACAATTAAAATGATGGCTTTTCCATTCCTATAGAAAACGCCAGAACTGACATTCACTTTAACTTTCTAAAAAAGTTCAATACAAATGCCAGAGTTGGTGTTTAAAACTGAAACAGTATATAAAATATTTATGTAACAGTATTGAAACCCCCTTTCCTTAGCACTTAATAAAATCCAAATAGCTAATAGGAAAGTTTCCCACATAACAATTTAAAAAGCATCGACCCCATATATGATTTTTTTAGGTTCAGTCAAGATAGTTTTAAAGTTTTATTTTAGGCTTTGCTGCTGGATACAAAATAAAGGCATATAACTGTCCCTAGAGGGGCGGTATGTACAGAGCCTAAGTTAGGCCCAACGTGGGGCTTGAACTCACAATCCCGAGATCAAGAGTCACCTGCTCTATTGACTGAGCCAGCCAGGTGCCTCAAGGACTTTCAAATTTTTAGGGAACCCAAGTTCAACCACTGAACTATACAGCAGCAGTAATGGAACTAATATTTCTTGATTTATGTAATATGTTAAGTAAATGACAAATGATTGACTTTAATCTGTATAGCATAAACTACTGGAGGTCAAGGATCGTCTTCTTCATATTTGAGTCACTAGTGCCCTGTTATCTTGTCAGGAAGGATAACACAGGATACATTTAATGTAACCACCATTTAAGGCTTGACTTCACCTAAGGAAAAACTGAAAAACCTGGTACATACAAACCCCACAGGAAGGACTTTTGTGAAGCCTTCTGATGAACACTTACGTACTTTCTATCACAAATATGATAATGCCAGTCCAGTGTTCTGGGCTCCTTTTCAGAGCAGTGTTCTGGACTAGATTCTGCCATTACTAGAAATAAAATCTGACATAAGACACCTCATCTGAATGTCATCTGTCTCATCGGTGCAGTGCTGGTCATCACCCCGTGATATTTGCCTAACAAGGTTCCACATTTTCGTTCACCAAAGAGCTGGTGATGCCCTTTTATGCCAAGGCACTGTACTAGACTCCAGGCTTGCTGGCATCAGCACTCTGCTTTTTGTTAGGTGTTTAAAGGCGACTCATTCTCTTGTCAGGTGGCATATTTGATGGGTTCTTTGTGGTCCAGTCCTTACTGGTGATCTCTCACCTGCTCTTTCCTCTTTTTGGGTAAATATAACTCTTTCCATGGGTCACTAATGGCTCCTTCGGCAGCCACTGTGTACATGGGTCATGCTCTTTCTGTGGTGGTTGCCTCCCTCCCCCAGGAAGCCCTCTTGGATAAGACAGAAGACTCTTTCAGGCCAGATCTCTCTCTCTCTCTCTCTCTCTCTCTCTTTTTTTAAAGATCATTTTTTTTTAAAGGTTTTCCTTATTTGTTTGACAGAGAGAGAGATAGCCAGTGAGAGAGGAAACACAAGCAGGGGGAATGGAAGAGGGAGAAGCAGGCTCCCAGCGGTGGGGCTTGATCCCAGAATGCCAGGATCACACCCTGAGCCAAAGGCAGATGCTTAATGGCTGAGCCACCCAGGCGCCCCTGGCCCAGATTTCTTTTATATGTCCACATCTTGCAGCGAGAAGCAAGCCGCCTCTGCCCTGTGGGTCTCGGCACACCCATGATGGGACAGCTCTTTGTACCCCCGTCAGATTCTCCAGACAGCTATCATCTCTATTCTTTTTGATTTCTCGGGGTCCAAAGTCTAACCCATTGTTGACCCAAGTTTTCTGGCTTCTCTCAGCAAAAGTCCCATACACAGATTTGAGGTGAGGTGAATGCCTCTCTCACTTCTTGCTGGGGGAGGGGGGAGGTGCTGGGGTATGACAGGATTCCCCAAACACCAGCAGCTCTCTCTGAAATCCTATCCTAATCTCGACACTGTTGTACTGGCTGGAGGGGGTGGTCAGCTAAGAGGCACAAAATCAGTTCCTGATCAACAGCTTTTCAAATCTTGATTTGGCGGCCTCACACCTCATTCTGAAATGGAGTAACAGATGCTTGCTCAGCTGCAGCTGAAACAGACCAACTGTCTGCTTTTAACTTCCTGTTACAAATCTAATGCACCTTTATTCATCTTTCTTGAGGTCATTGCTCTCTGGCTAAGGAAAAGTTGGAACTGCCAAAAAAGGTGGTGACAGAATGGACACTTCCCTCTATTTCAGCAACATTTCTAGTTAAAAGTCATTTATATATTTTTTCTATGACTTTCTATATATCCTTTGAAAGCTTATTGAGTTTGATGCACTATGCTAAGTGCTGAGGATACAAAGATGGAAAGAAAATGGTTGCTATCCATATTTATATCCATTTAGGACATAAAAAGGAATGGATTTGGGGCACCTGGGTGGCTCAGTTGGTTTAAGCATCCGACTCTTGATTTCAGCTCAGGTCATGATCTCAGGGTCTTGAGATCGGGCCCTGTGTGGGGCTCCACACTCAGCGGGAGCTCGCTTGAGATCCTCTCTGCCCCTCTCCCCTGTGCGTGCACTCTCTCTCTTTCCAAAATAAATAAATGCATCTTTCTCTTTTTTTTTTTTTTAAAGATTTTATTTTATTTATTCGACAGAGATAGAGACAGCCAGTGAGAGAGGGAACACAAGCAGGGGGAGTGGGAGAGGAAGAAGCAGGCTCATAGCGGAAGAGCCTGATGTGGGGCTCGATCCCATAACGCCGGGATCACGCCCTGAGCCGAAGGCAGACGCTTAACCACTGTGCCACCCAGGCGCCCCAAGAATGTTCTTATCTGCATCTTTCTCTTTTAAAAAGGAATGGACTTAAAAAACCAGAATTATAGAAAGTAATACATACTCTGGTTACAAGAAGGTAATTTCTCTCCAATTTTGAATCTACCTATAAGAAATTCTAATACTCATGTGTATTTATTTCTGACCGTGTTTTATGTAACTGTAACAAATTAGGTTTAAGTATTTGTGAACTGTGAGTCATTGCTATTAAGAACAATTAGAATAAAAGAAAGTGAGGTTGGGATTACAAAAAAAAGAGGTAAAAGTAAAGCAGAAGGCAAGGATGGGATGGGGGAATTTGTTTTGTGTTGTTTGTCAAGAAGCTCTGGGCTGAAATGAGGTAGTCAAGTTTTATTTTACAGAAATGCTTTTATTTATTTATTTTACAGAAAAAGCTTCTACTACCAAAATGTTACCCCCCAAAAGATATGTTCGACCAAAAATGGCAAAATTAATCTAATTGTACAATAAAGAGCAGAACTCTTTGAGTTGAGTAGACTTAGCTCTACAAACACTGAGGACATCATCACTCATGCTCTCATTTTACCACAGACAGGGAAAAATCGGGTAGGCTTGGACTGCACATAGGCCCTTGAGAACCACTAGACTGAGTGATGTATAATTCTACAGGCAGTGAATTTACTTCATTAAGAATCCCTTTATTCTTTTTATTTTTAAGATTTTATTTATTTATTTGACAGAGAGAGACAACGCAAGCAGGGGGAGTAGGAGAGGAAGAAGCAGGCTCCCAGCAGAGGAGCCTGATGTGGGGCTTGATCCCAGAACACCAGGATCACGCCCTGAGCTGAAGGCAGACGCTTAACAACTGAGCCACCCAGGTGCCCCAAGAATCCTTTTATTCAAATCCATTCCACCCCTGCCTCCTCTCTATACCTTATAGCAAAGGGACAGATTTCATATAATTTTCCAAGCCCTGCATTCAGGACTGGCTACCTAATTTGTGGTGCCCTTTGCAAGACGAAAATGCAAGACTCCTTGTTAAAAAAAAGTATTAAAAATTCAAGACAGTGACAGCAGGGTGTTAAACCAAGAGTGGGGAGCTTTGAAGCACAGGCCCTGTGCAGCTGCACAGGTTGCACACCCATGAAGCTGGCCTTGCCTGTACTGCCTGATATNACCCCCCCCCCAAACTGATTTCCCAAAGCACAGCTTTTTAAAAATGATGTTTCAGCGCCTATGAATCTTGCATAAGGAAACATTTCCAGAGTGATAATCCAGCTTGGTGATGTCTTTGTTATTGGTCAGTAAATCATAACCTGCAAGTCATAGCTTAAACCCAAAGTAGTGTAGATTATGAATTTATAAATATTGTCTTAACCTCCTAGGAGTTGATATTTCCTTAGTCAGTTGAAGTTAATCTTGTGTCTGCAGTGTTATGTTAGAGCTTAAGAATCATATTCTATGTGTACACAATTTGATCAAAACCACCTGGATGGTTCAAAATAATCTCCATGTGGAGAAAAGGGTACTGAGAGTCTCAAGCTGTGGGATGGGAAACAGCTGTGGAGGAAGTATGCTATCCTTCCCTTTTTGCACTGAAGCAGGAAGTGTTCAGATAAATAAGATTTTGATTTTCCAGAGGTAGGAGGCATTTCAGAACAAGGGTGATTTGGAGAGTCCTGAGAAGAGTATTCTAGCTATGATACTAGGCTGACCCGCCATTATTCCTTCTTTGGAGGCCACCATGGTCTCCTCTTATTGCTTCCANTCTTTCCTCTCATTAAATCCATTTTCTACACCAAGAACAAAGTGTCCCTTTAAAAACATAATTCAGATCAAGTCAGCCCATCAATGTCTTCTCATCTTTGCCGGGAGTCGATTTAAACTAGCTACCATATCCTGCGGGATCCCACATCCCCTGCCTACTTCACTGGCCTCATCTCTGCTCCTCCTGACTCTCTCTGCTCTGTCCACACTCTCCTTTCTGTTCCTAGAAACTGCATGAGCCTCAAAGCTTTTGTACTGGAAGTTCCCTCTTCTTGAAATATACCTTTCCCAAAAAGTCACCTGCCTGGCCCTTGTCATCCAGGTCCCAACAGTCCCTTTATAGAAAGACATTCCTTGATGACCCCACTGAAAGTTGTCAACTTCCCCATCACCCTATTTGATTTGTATTTTCTTCAGACCATTTATCATTGATATATTTTCTTGTGAAATATCCGTAGTCCCTCACACCTCTTCATTAATGATGTGAGAGCTGGAAGCTTGCCTGCCTTGTTCACTGACAGATCGCTGGTGCTTAGAACAGAATTTGAGATGGTACGGCAATTTTGTTACACACTCAAATATTTCATTCTGCATTAACTAAGAAGGAAACACTACACAATTTCTATCACTTAAAAATGACAATTCACCTGCAGAGATTTTTAGCTAGAAGGAAACATATGCTTTCTACTATTTAAATATGACATCTTTTCTACAGAGATCCTTTAAATATGCAGGAAAAAGACTGACGCCGGCAATGTAGCACTTCATGTATGGTATCTACTGTGTTTCTCCTGGATGGCTGTACTTATCCCTTTGGCAAATTCTCAGGAGCTCATGTAAGTAGCCTACACAAGATGAGCATTTGCATCATAAAAATCTATAGAGCACTACAGTCAATAGCTAGATATTACTAGTCACTTGTGATTCTTGGGTCATTGGGCTTTGTCACAGTAAGGAAATGAAAGCTCAGTGACTACAGATTTAGCATTCATTCCCTAACGTCACAGGCAACGAAAATACTGCTTTATTATTCAGACAATGATTTGAAATTGCAAGTCACTCTAAGACAGGGAACAAGGTCAGAGTTTTAGAGGAGGAACAATTTTTTTTTTTCCTATCACATACGGTCCTATTTAACTTGAAGGATATTGCTGGAGTCCAAACTGAAATATTGCTTTATCTCATTACACACATGACTAATTATATATCTGTCTAGCCTTTCTAACCCAACACAAAATGTAGAATAAGATTTTACTTGCTATTCAAGAATCAAGTATGAAGAGGGAAAATTCTGAAGATTGTTCATAATTCTTATCATGCATTCAGCTGATTAAGGGAAGTAGCAATTTTTAAGATAGGGATGGTTTCATTGTGTGTTTTCATCTTTCTTACACATTAGAAGCAAAATATCATATAATTTTGAAGGGAAAAATCCTATAAACATAAGCAGAATCTATTTTGTTAATGTACTGCTAACAACATAGAATTAAAAAAAAAAAAGCAAAACCACACAACACAAAGGTGTGGGTCACAGAATGGGGAGAAATT
The DNA here is from genome assembly GCF_017311325.1 of Ursus maritimus. NCBI lineage: Eukaryota > Metazoa > Chordata > Mammalia > Carnivora > Ursidae > Ursus > Ursus maritimus. Next base: position 50,074,521 of record NW_024427107.1, on the reverse strand, counting down.
AAAATAAAAATATTTTATATTAAATGTACACTTTTCTTTTCCTGACTTAGGATTTCCCATACTGACTAGTCATTAATAAAGACCACAAGAAATAATAACATTTTTCATGAGGATAAATATTAGCCCAAAGCAAAAGTAGTAATTAACAAGTAGTTATTCTGGTAATCACTTCCTGGGCAAAATTATAGTTGTCAAAGAAAACAGGACACTATGTACTTTAAAAATATCTGTTCATTTTCTAGCCAAAGATTTAAAATCTGCATCAGTTGGTTCCTTGCCATATAAGATGATAAAGCAAACTAATGGCACTGAAAGTCTCTCAGGAAAAAAAAAATCAATTCCAAACAATTTTGAAAAAGATTTCTAAGTGACATTCTATGAGTCTTAATATGTATCATGTAATTTACACACACATACACATACACAAACACACTCATGAATAAATAAAGATGAAATCATGATTTAAAACAACAGTCTTGAATGAAATTAACTTAAGTGAACTGTATTCTTATGGCCCATACTGTGATTTAAAGGATTTTGGATTTCACATAAAGGTTTGACTAAAGCTAAAACAGGTAGGCTGCAACAGTCTCATGAAATTTGTTCATTAGTAAGCAAAAATTTTGCTATCTTTGCAACAGCCTATTTCCCTCATTAGTTTTTATTATATCTGAATTACTTTCTTGATTTGTTTATAAGTGCATTGGGGTACGTTTAAAGGAATGCTCCATGTGTGGATTTATTATCTAAGCAGTAAACCTCAAAAACACATTTGAGAAAAATGTTTGCTCTTAATAAATATAAGACCTGATGTTCATACAAAATTATATTTTACTACAATTTTGCAAAATGGAATTCAGCAAGCAATAAGTGTCAATTTCTGGGAGTCTCTCTAAGAAATTTTGATGGCTATATCCTAAGAACAATTACCAGCAAATTTCTAGCAGACAATAACAATAAGGCAAGAGTCATATGGACAAAAGTCAGGGATGAGCCAAGACATCTGAACTCAAAGTACTCACTTATCCTATAAATGAGTTTTCCTGGGCAATACACACATATTTTTTCCTGGCGGGGGGAAATGGGGCCACAAAGGACAAGTATTACAATGTGTGTATTTCATAGTGAGAAGGTAAAACACACCAACATATTTCTGATTCAATAAAGACAAGCTATATATGACCATGTAAATTCTCCTACAGAACGGGGAGGGGTTTAATCACCTACTGGTGCGTTACAATGTAACTGAAAAAAAAAATAGGGTTACCAAATACAAATGCCACCATTTTCATTGCAGATTTCCATCTTCATCAAATACACATTTGTGGTAGCATAGAGGCTGAAACTCCAGTAGATATTTCCAAGAGTTTCGAGTAATAAAATCTTCACCAGATGAGCCAGACTCTTTTACAAGACACTTTCATTGAGACTACTCTCACATTATTTCATGGCTAATACTTTATTTTTAGGTAAAAGCAAGACAGGCAGAGAGTATTATAGAAAAATCCTAGCTGAATGTGTGTAAAATTTTCTGATAGAGAAAAAGAATTACCTGTCACAATCACAAAGAAATGATTAAGTGCCAATGACTCATACTGTTCCATTAACTGAGTCCCAATATGAATTTAGAATGATTATAGGTCTGAGGTTTTTTAAGTCAGTATGTCAATTTAGACAGTGCTGGAGTATTCAGAGTTTATTTTACCATCATCAACAGCATTTAAGACATCTCCCTTTAAAATGTCCTGGGTTAAGTACTGAGCTAGTGCATTTTACAAGATAACAGACCTAGTGGATATAAAACTTACTCCACAAGCTTTGCTGGGGCAGACATACCACTTTTCTTTAAATCAACTTAAATCTAACACTGGGCATTCTGCGGCAGCAAATTCAACCCTTGCCCAGAATTGTGCAAAAATCCCAGGGTCTTAAACATCATCAAAGCAAAGTGCCCCTCCCCCCTTGCCCACTGCAGTCTTTTGTCTACACTGGTTTACCTTTGTCACAGACGGTATGGAACGCATTAGTCCACCCACTGTCCCAGGCTGCATGGGTCCCTCAAAGCCTTGACTGTACTGTTTCTGTGCCTGTGGCAATCATGGGAATCATTGTGTGGTTGTGGCAGTCCTGTTAGGGACACTGGTCGGTCATGCTTTTGGAGATCTTGCTATCTCTTGATAATGTGTTAGTCACCACTAACTCCCTTGGCTTCCAGGCACTTCTTGTCATCCAGACTTTGGATGGAGCCACATGACTAACTCTAGCCAATTAGTTGTTAGTGGAAGTGACATGTATACCTTCTGGTCCATTATCAGCAGTGAGGGACATCCCCCTCCCCCAATCCTCTTTTTCTCCTCTGGTAAAGTACTAGTAATGTTGAACATGGTAGCTGTTCTGTCTACAAGATCCCAGAGTAAGGAAACAATGGAGGAGAATGAGCCCATGCTAACTACAACAGAAGTGAAGCCTGAATGAAATATAAACCATGTTGTTTTACACTATTGAGATTTAGGGCTAGTTTGTTACTGGAGAAAAATTTAGCCTAGTACTTCTCATACTTGAGTAGCATCAGAATCCCCTGGAGGGCTTGTTAAAACACAAATTGCTTCACCCTGTTCCCAGACTGTCTGATTCAGTAGAACTGGGGAGCGGAGAGCACCCAAGAATTCATATTTCTAACAAGTTCTCATGTGTTGCTAATGCTACTGGTTCAAGGACAAGACACTGACAGCCACTATCCTAGGCTATTCTGACTGATACACACTGCCTTGGAGTGATGCATAAGCCCTTCTTCTGAACTGGAGTCCATGTTCAAGGATTCCATAGACTTGGTTGAGAAAAATGACTGTGCCTTTATTTTCATTAACCTCTAAGTAAAAATTTAGAATTTCCTTCTATTACAAATGTAGGCAATAAGCCACAATAGTATTAGCAGTACCTGTAAATCCATCATGAATAAAAAACAGACATATTTTTTATTTTCCTTTATAGCTAAAAATCTGTGTTCAATACCATATCAAAATTATTAGATATGCTACTAGATGTTATTTTATGCATTAATAAATAAACAGATCTTACTATATCTCATTCTTAAAAGTACTTGGACAAATGAATTTCAATTTCATAGGCTTCCTTTATAATTCTCAACAAACTACTGAAGGAGACCACGGCATAGAAAAAAATAAATAATACAGCATTATCTGTTCAGCTCAGACTGAATTCTTTCCTGTCTTGGGATAATTCTTTTTCCTCTAGCTGTCCTCAAAAGAGGATACACCTCAAAAGAGGACACCACCACAGGATACATTGCACAATCTCTTCGGCAAGCTTGGATTTACAAAAGATAAAAGAGAGCAGACTTTCAGTAATGTCTGTTTTTCATATTGCAAAATTCCCTATGATGGGAAAACTAGGGAACTGGATAATTGCTTGGGAATGGGGGAAGGATTTCAAGGAGAATAAAACTTACAATAAAACTTCAAACAATTATCCTACCACATTCCATCTACGTAGAATGGAATACCTTTCTCTCCTCCTTTCTTTCTATAAATGTAAGTGTTCATCTTCTTTCAAGACTAATGTGGATGGCTCAGTTGGTTGAGCGTCTGATTTTGGCTCAGGTCATGATCTCAGGGTCCTGGGATCAAGCCCCGAGTCAGGCTCTCTGCTCAGAGGGAGCCTGCTTCTCCCTCTGCCTGCTGCTCCTCCTGCTTGTGCTCTCCTCATCTCTCTCTCAAATAAATAGAGAAAACTGTTAAAAAAAAAAAAAGACAAGTTTCTCTCTCTTCTCCAAAGCTTTCAATAGTTAACTAATTAGTAAGTTTTATTGTATTTGGCCCTAATACTTAATATATGTGACTGCATATTTACAACTTGAGGTTGATAATACATTCCTTAAAATGCTATGAGGACAATATAAGCAATATATAAATACTATGTGTCCATGTATATTACCATTACCTGTATTCATTTGATCATTTATTGAATCACAGGTATTATCAAGCACTGGTCTACAGAGAAATTGGCTTTCAGCTCCAGCTCACATGGAATACCTACATGTGTCAGGCATGATTGGGGCTGGGAACATAGTGACGATCAAAATGGAAAGGCCTATGCTCTCATAGAAGTTAACTTGGGGGATAGAATAAGTAAAATAATGAAAGAATAACCAAAAAATGCCCCCCGAAGTGTTAGAGAATTAAAAGAGGAATGGGCTACTTTTGCCATCTGGGAGCTTGTTAGAAATGCAGTGTCAAGTGCCATCCCAGACTTAGTGAACCAGACCTGACATTTTAGTATGCGCCCACATGATTTGTTTGTATCCTCCTGCTTAAAAAGCCCTGTTAGGTGACTACGTAGTACCACATATGCTCAAAATGGACTCATTTAGTGACAGTGCATATTCATTGACTGAACGCACACCATAGTTTCAGGTGGATAAATCAGGATACTGACAAAAGTTGGAGACAGTTGTGCTTTATAGATACCTGTCTTTGGTCATCAAACAAACTTGGAATATTTTCAGGGCTCATTTCATTCCTCACAGTATACACCTACTGTGTGTGTTGAAAGGTCTTCAAACTTTTTAATGAAGAGAAGCCACTGTTTTTAGTGAGACCATAAACAACATATTCAGCTTAAAATTTCACTAAGTGCTGGGGGTAGGGTGGGAGAGAAAGGGCACTAAAATCTAAATACTACCAAAACCTGATGCTTCAGAATCCTCAGCTTCTAGACAGCATTGGATTGGTTAGTAGGAAAAAGTCAGGCTGTGGAAGGGGTAGATGGGGGTGGGGAGGTGTCTTCTGGTCCTGCTGTTTGCAACCATGATCTGTACCATGTTCCCTTACTTCTATCCTCAGGTGCCTCACCTAAAAAATGGGGCCAATAATAACAACCCAGCAGTGTTTACTATTTCCGAGATCTAAATTCTTTTTTTTTTAATCAAACACTTTTTAAAAAATTGAGGTATAGTTGACATACAATGTTACAGTAGTTCCCAATGTACAACATGGTTATGTTCACCGCCAAGTGTAGCTACCGTCTGTCACCATACAAACATTATAATACCATTGACTATATTCCCTCTGCTATACCTTTCATACCCATGACTTATAAATTCCATAACTGCAAATTCTTTCACCATATTCTGATTTAATTCTCATAATGACTATTACGGTAGGTATCATCATGCCCTTTCTATGGATAAAGAATGAGGCTTGGGGTGGTTGAGTATCTCAGTCGAGATCCTATAAACACCAGATCGAAGAACTGGTGCTTGATAGCAGGTGCAGAGGGCAGGCTTCAAAGAGCATGTTCTTACCTTTAGCTTATATTTCCTCATAGAGCTGTTTTGGTAATATAATACTAAACTGACCTTCATTCTCAGGTCATTTTTCTTTCAATCTCTTCTCCTATACTGACTATAAATATCAACTTATAATATAAAACAAAACAAAACAGCGTGTCTGGGTGGTTCAGCCAGTTAAGCGTCTGCCTTCGGCTCAGGTCGTTATCCTGGGGTCCTGGGATTGAGTCCCACATCAGGCTCCCTGCTCCATGGGGAGCCTGCTTCTCCCTCTGCCTCTGCCTCTCTCCCTCTCTGTCTCTCATTAATAAATAAATAAAATCTTTAAAAAAACAAAACAAAACAGAGTAAAATGGCTTTGGTATTCCATCAGCAGACCCTGTACCCCCAGAAGAAATAACACAGATCAGAAAGGTACTGACATCCCAGGAAAGGAGAACAGAGTCCTGAAGGATATGAATATGGAGGTAACAGTGTGTAAAATGGGGAAAGGGGAAAGAGTGGGAGGGCATGAGAGGGAAGGACAGATGTGGGGATACAAGGGGTTATGCATGTGACGGATGGACACTGGAACTGAGGGAGGCAATGTGCCATGAGACAGGCAGCAAGCTAGACAGTGCTGCAGGTTGAGTGACTTCTTCCTAAACTGTCGTGTGGTGGGACTATTGCTTAACTGAAGAGGTCCCCACCGCCACACCTGCATCTATAACTACAGCACCGAAGGAAGCAAAACAATCGCTAAAGCATTTCAGAAAGATTTAGGTTTAATACTAGTTCACTGTAGAAGGTTGCTTATCCCAAAGGTCTACTCCAGCCACTTCAGTATATGTAACTATACCTTTCCAGAATGTAGAAAACATGATATCTTCATAAACCTAGACTCTGTTGTTTCGGATTCTGGACTGGTGGAGTTTTGTTAAAGCATTGGCAGGACAACTTGGTAAGCATGGATTTATCACATATGGCACTTGAGGAGTAAATTGGCCTGGGAGTCTACAGGTTTAGGGAGGTCATGCTTCCTTTTCCCAAAGACTTAGCTTCTTAGCTTTCTACGCCAGCCCAAATACCTATGGGCAGCAATTTAAAGCATCCTGAAAGATCTGGAAGACGGTAAGTGGACATTGCTGCATTGTTGCCTGTTTCCAGTACCTGGAGGGAAGAACTGCAAACATGAGGCATTCCCTTATCCACGTCATTGTGCAGGTGACCTTGGGGTAGCTTCTGCTTGATGCATCTGCAGAGGAGCTCCAAAGAGTCATAAAAGCAGGTATTCTGAGGTTTTAAGGGCAACTGTACTCAATACAGTGAACACAATGGGGAACGAGTCTCTTGTTTTCTTCCCACTTTGCTTTATACCTTCTGAAGCTTTCAGACACACAGTAACGCCCTACCCGAAGACCCAGCTTCCTTTTTTAAGTTTTCATCTGAGGGTTTTCTGGGCTAACTCCATCTAAACAGATCAGGGACAAATCATGAACTAGCAGCACATGGCACTTGCTGACGCAGAGATGCTGAGCATTCAGAGAGCCGAACGAGGGAGTACCTTCGTCCTATGCAAACCGTGTCCCCAAGGCATGTCAGGGGCACAGCAAACTCACAGGGGTAGGTGTGGTGGTTACATTTTCAAGAGAAACACATTGATATCTGATAGCTGCCATGCACATGGCTACCTTTCACTTATTTGGATTTAATTAACAATTAAGCACTTAGGAAGTACTAAGCACTGATCAAAATATTCATGTAAATCATCCCAGTCGATCCCGGAAAACATACTTCTTAACCTCATTTTATGGAGAAGGAAAGGGCCTAAGAGGTTGAGTCACCTGCCCAAGGTCACACACATTCAGAGCATGTGTCACTGGACCTGCTGCTTCTCATCACCACACCACTGCTCCTTGCCGGCCGGAAGCACATAGAACAGTGTGACAATGTGTGACACGTAACTCAACGAGCCTCTGCTCTTTCAGACTCAAAAGCTGAAAATTTCACACCTCCAATATTTTCACACTTCTGAAATGTCACGGATTTCATAGGAGCTTTCTGTGGGGGTTGGGAAGAAAAGATATATCATCACATTAATTGTATGTATTGGCCAAAATATGCATTCTGTTTAGATAAAATATGAAAAAAAGTGTCTGTAGGTCAAGGAAAAGACTGTATACTCACTTTGGGGTGTGTGTGTGTGTGTGTGTGTGTGTGTGTGTGTAAATGAAAGTGCTTTTCTACATTCACATGCTGATTTCAGTTCTACTGACTGAAATAAAATACAAACTAAAGGGGGGAAAACTCATGAAAGATAGCAAAGATGAACTGGGGATGGGAAGGAAAAGAAAAGAAAGGAAAGCAGGAAAGCAAGGCCAAGTCATCTACGCAAGATTCTCCTCCCCAAAGGGTATGTAGCCAAAAAAAAAAAAAAAAAAAAAAAAATCTGTTGCTATTGTATTTAGAATCAGTAGGAATTGGAAATGCCTATACACTGAGCACATGCATCAGGAAAGCAGTTTTGAAAGGAGTGGAGAAAAATGAATAACCCCAGACTGAGACAAACCAGTCAGTGTCAGGCAGAGGACACACAGGACAAGCAAGGGCTGGGCACTGTCATTGGTTTAATGTTAAACAGGCGACAGGAAGTACACATTCCTCTGGCGCACAGAGCTCTCCATAATGCCGTGGCAGTAGCTCCTACAGCACCCCCCCCCCATATACAAACTGAATGCGCCAAATTGACTTATCCCTCTCCTGTGCCTTGAAAAAGACAAGCCTTCCTCTCTGCCAGAGAGACAGTCCAAGGGTACTTCCCACATAGAGTTCTTCCTTTAGTTCTTCTAGCCATCCCTCCAGCTCATCCTAAAGAGCATACTTATTAAATATCGCATCCTCCTACCTTCCTTGAGATATACTTTCTTTAACCTCAACACCTCACATCCCATTTTGCCTACGACAGTCTAATTTAAGCCAGTTGTCCTGGAACAAATATTAACAGTGCCCTTATCCTCTCCTGAGTGTTTCAGTTTGGATACAAATTATATGGTCACTTCAGTTATAGGAAGAAAAGTTGTTTGATAGGTAAGAAAAATATATTGTAGGAAAGGTTAAATTACTTCCTCAAAAATCATACAGCATAGAGAACCTTAGTACATAAGTCAAAGTCAATAAGAGGCAAGTATTTTTCATAAAACTTTGAACAAAAGCATAAAATATAAACATTTGTCATAAACATCCTAAGAACAGAAGACAGTTTGATGAAACACATTTCATTAATAATCAGAACTTTTTTTTGAAAGTATTACTCTTTGTAACCATGTCATAATTCTCCTCAGATACCTTAATAATATATTGTATTGTTTAAATCATCACTGGTTTACTTAATATTCCAAACATATCACTACCAATTCTCAAAAAGTCAAAATCAAGCAACTAATAAATATTTACCTTGTGGCTACTACATATAAGATAAAAAACGTCGGATACACTACTACAAAATGTGTATGTTTTTTGTACATAACCTTAATTATTAAAGGGAATCTATTTCCTGAGAAAATATATAATGATGAGGTTTTCCAGCAATTGTCCAAAGTCACCCCAGTGATGACGTTACACCCCAGTGATGACGATAATGCTCCCTGGGGCTCCTTCTGCACTCTTTATCCTGACATTGCCAAGTCATACAACAGCTTTAAAAGTACCTGAGTTAATATTTAGGAAGGCCTCACAATACTGAGGATACTTACCCAACATTACCCAAAGCTATTCTTTACTTGAACTTCTAGGTTAAAAATTATACTGACATTTAAGATATTATCATGTAATAATTATAACTTATACTAACATCTTTCCATTTCAGTAAGAAATTATGTATATGAATTTAATACTAGTAGTACTATGTTGACAATCTACAAATTCCATTTCTTCGAAGATGATAAAAGGCAAGTTAAAAAGTCTCATTTTCTGCATATAAATTAAACAAGAATATTAATGAAATGCGAAACAAAGACAAATCTCAAAAACTCTGAATATAAACAAAACAGGCTTATTTCCAACAGCTCCAGGCTATTTACTATATAAACATACATTTTACTACATATATAATCGAAATACTGCAAAAAAGAAAGAAAAGAAGGGCATCGTTTAAAAAAAAACAACAGTCAGTATTTTCCTCTAATTCCTTCTTTATTATTATTAAAAAAAATTTAGAAAAGACAGACAGGATTTGAGAATTTTTACCAAGACCAGGTTCCTTAAAATATCTAATTCTTGACAAAGTTGGCTCAGAAACCTAGAAGGTCATATCTGAGAGAATGTATGCCTGCACGATTTGCTGGAAGAAAACCAATTTGAAACATAGGGTGCAGCTTCAGTGACATTAGCTAAACATAGAACATGAAAGTGGAGGCAATTAAAGGCTCGGTAGGTAACATTTCTTTGAAGCGTGCACAATAGTGGCTTGGACTAACAGTCTGAAATAGTTTAGTCTGAAATCGGTGCAGTTTTCTTTTACTTGATTAATTCAATTGCTGTTTATTGAATGATCTCAAAAACTTACCTTGGGGCCCTGTCCGAGGCACCACAAAAACAAGTAATATGAAAGAGCCATGGCTCTTCCGCTAAAGAAGCTTAAAGATGTGGAGGGAGGTAAGGAAATAGACAATGATTACGAAAACAAGGCTAACAATGATGACAATGCCATTATTAGAAACAGCATTAAGTTGTCGATTGCTCACTGTATTCCAGGCAATATGTTAAGCAAGACAACTCATTCACAGATGAGAAACATGAGACTCCAAGAGGTGCAGTATTTACACAGGTCACTCAGGTATAATTTGATAAAACTAGGATTAAGTCAGTGCCACCATACTATGGAGGTGAGGGAGGAATCAGGGGAGTGTGGGAGGCAGAATATGGCCTGAAAAGATGCCTATGTCCTCATCTCTTGAACCAGTGAACAGATTACCTTACATAGCAGAAGGGACTTTGCATATGTGATTAAGTATCTTCAGATGGGGAAATGATCATGGATCTGGGTGGGCCCAATGTAATCACAAGGATCCTCAGAAGTAGAAGAGGTGTTAGAGTCAGGGGGATTTATGACCACGGTAGAAAGGTAATAAAGGATTATAGAATACACATCGCTGGCTTTGAACAAGGAAGAAGGAGAACTGGAGCCAAGGAATGTGAACATTTTCTAGAAATTGGAAAAGGCAAGGAAACAGTTTTCCCCTAGGGGCTCCACATCTTCAGGGGTTCTCATCCTTTTCTTTGTCTCTGTCCCATCTTTTCTCAACTGCCCATTACATATAGCTTGAGAGTTAATGAAAAAAAGAATCAGTAATTTGGGACATACTATGGGGGAAGGGAACATTCCAGAAATTTAAGGCATTGCTACTACAGTTGTTAAAAATATAGAGAAGTCAAGAAGTGACAAAATGCTTGTAATACACTGACTATCACAACTCCTACAGCTTCCACCTACGTAACTAGCCAACTTTACAACTGAAAACATTGCACTGTAAATATGCCAAAACTATTTACATTCCCAGTAAAGTCTCTTAAGTTCATTCTTCAAATCAAGTTAAAAATTTTAATCTTTTGTAAGTAAATTCTGAAGTCTAAACCTTTGTATTCTCAAGCACTACCTGCAGCTCAGGACTAACAATGAATTAAACAGAATAATACAGGTATAAATACTGACTAGATTTATAGCAACTGAGTAAAGTAATCAAATGCTGGATCTTCATGCAAAGCTAGTTTATGTAAATTAATTGGCCATCTCTAAAACAGTAAGGATAAACACCCAAAATTGAAACCCTCTATGTTGGTACAATGACGGTAAATGCTTGGCTGCCGTGTATGACCAGGCAAGTTGTGCACTGCACAATCCCAGGGGGGCAGTGATGCAATGGTGCCCCCTGGAATTATGTAAAATGGCAGTCCTGTAAGTGAATTTGGTTTAAGAAACTGAGTCCAATTAGCAGTTGAGAAAAATGTGATGAGCAAATCTAAAGTGATACAGTAGAGGGCAATAAAGACTTATTAGGTAGATGAGACACTGCCGAGTATGTCAATGGGAACCGAATGAAAGATTTTGATTTATGATTCCATTAGGTATAGTAGCATGATGCCATGCATAATTATCAGCAGCATATGGTTGGTAAAAATTTCCAAAAATAATCTAAACAAGCACAGTCCCGGAGAAATGGACAATATAAGACAGATAATGACATTGTATTATTCAGGGCATACACTAAATACTTAGACCCAAAAAGCTGATTATTGATACTGCATTTTTAAAAAGGTAGTATCATATTAAGTTAGGTTGGAGTTGTAAAGGTGATTAATCTAGAGAAAAGTCACACTTCTTCTCCTCTGTTGAGGAGGTGGTACTGAATTTTATTCAATAGTATTGAATAGTATTCAATAAAGAATATCTAGAAATTATCAAAATTATAGAACTTGAAAGGGAACTGGATATGGAACTTAAACTCTAGGAGATTATTTAGATGCAGTTGAATTTAATCTCCTACTTTAGAAGTATACACACTTACACACCAGTCACACACACACACACACACGTTCTCCAACTTTTCTTAGAAACTATTCTAATTTTTAACACTGACTTGCAGGAAAACTTCTTCCTCCTGCTGAAAGTTATAATGGGTTTATAATGAAAAATAAGCAGCAGGAGAAATTATATAACAGTTCCTTCCTAGATCAAATTATTTTTAGAATCAATCATATAGATTGTATTAAATTTAAGTCTTAACTAGCTCAAAGGCATCAGGGACTTCCCACCAAGTTATCATGTATTTCACCCACTCCTCTCTTAAATATTCTCTTTCCCGGGCTTACTGAATCCAGTGTTTATCTCTCAACAACGACAACAACAACAAATCTCTTCCAACCGATCATTGCACTCACTTTTTTATAGGTACTCTTTCTGCCAAGCACTTTCTTACTTACTGTTCAGACAAAAGAATTCAACTACAAGATACTTTATTGCCTTTTTATTCCATTTTGCAAGTTTGAATCAACTTTTTTTTTTTTTTTTTT